>NC_046653.1:28104758-28418541 GCF_900324485.2 Mastacembelus armatus
CCACCTCTCCACTGCTTCTCATGCCTCGCCCCCCTCTCCTTATTAAGTTAATCCACTGAGCCTGTAACCTGTTAGACTGTAATTGATAACAAGCTTTGTAGTCTAGTTTGTTCCCTTCCTGCTGCTGCTACTTTCGCTTGCTAACCTCATCATCCATGCCACTAACTTTAGTGTTTAGAGTCACAGCTTGATACTCTGACCCCTAATTACTCTCCCTAACTTTATTCTCACCCAGCTAAAGAAGCAAATCTCAAAGCAGAAACCCCCATCCCTACCGATTCTATGCATACATTGTCTCAGGTGGACAGGGAGATCCCCAGAGATTCCCCTGACCAAGACAAGCAGGAGGTGTTGGAAAAGCTGG
This sequence comes from Mastacembelus armatus, assembly GCF_900324485.2. Lineage (NCBI taxonomy): Eukaryota > Metazoa > Chordata > Actinopteri > Synbranchiformes > Mastacembelidae > Mastacembelus > Mastacembelus armatus. Next base: position 28,105,123 of record NC_046653.1, read on the forward strand.
GATTGACACTTCCATCTTCCCAGAGTCTTTACAGCCTTATCAGCCACCTGTATTTCCCTGATGCTGTGCCTCATGACAAGCAAAGTCGACGCCTCTTCAGCTGCTCTGAGTTCCTGATCAAACTCCCCCCTGACCTGCTGGTCAGAAACAGAGACAGCAGCTCCTTGCATTGCGTTCTGAAGGAGGTTCCCACCCAGTTTGTCATTTGGTTTTACAACCGTTTGAATGTTGAGGATTCTGTGTCTTACTCTTTGAAACATACTGGCCCCCTGTGCTGTGTAAACATAAAAAATGTGGGAACTGGACGAGGGGGCTTTTACACTTGCAAAATTATCAACTCAGCAGGGGATGCTGAGAGCAGCACGGTGATGAAAGGTTGGCATTTGCATGCTTTTGGTCCTTCTATTCGTTCGGGCTCACCACTCATCAACACTGCTTTTTACCTCCACACCCAGCAGAGGCACACTTCTTCAACCAGGTTTTAACCACTGTGTTTAGGAGAGGTCGCTGACCTCTCTGCCCCGCTTTACTGACTAAAACATCAAAAGCGATAAAGGGAGAGGGAGTCATATCACTGAGCCTCTTCCAAAAACCAGTGTCCACGCACTAAAGACCAAAAGAGAGCATGCAAGAATGTCTTATTAAAAAAAACAAAAAAAAAACAAAGGAAGGATGATATGGATGCATGACCTGTCACTGATTCTAACAGTCATGCACCATATGCGACACTATGTTCAGTTTGGAGACTGGTTTTAATTGGAAACATTTGTGTCTTTACAGTAACTGCAGTGGAGAAGGAATCTATGGTCCATGAGGAGGTGAAAGGTAAATATTGTTTTCTGTGATATCTTTGGATATGAATTCTTCATTGGCCTTCTTTTTGAAAATTGTGTGTTTTGTATTTTGACTTTGTCTTGGTTGTGCTAAGAAGTTCATGAAACATTTTGAACTGAATATACCATCAACAGATATTTATCTACATTTTTCTTTGCAAGGAAGCTTGTACTTTTTACACTGTACATGTTTAGTTCCACAAAAAAATCAGTGTTTTTTCTGAGGGGTTTTCCTTCAGAAATGATAGAATGTTCATAGAAAAAGGATGGTGGCCATAAAAGTACAAAGAATTTTGAGTAAATCAAATTACCTTGCAGTCACATATAACTTGCTGTGTTTTCAGAGCAGCTGATTGTATGTGGTTGGAGTAAATGTCTCACCTTACTTTAAACTGTCATTGTTCTACTCAGTCTTCTCTAGCTCAACCATAACAGTGGAAGAGGAAACCCAGGAGTCATACTACACTGACCTAAAGTTACCAGACAAAACCAGAACACTTGAACTCAAGCCAGAGTCCAAACGATACTCCAGTACTTTGGAGAAAAAGAAAGAAAAACCAGTTTTCCTCAGCGAACTTTGTCCAGCAGCTGTGGCTGTTGGAGAAACTGCTACATTTACTGTCAAAGTATCTGGTTTCCCTAAACCCACTGTTCAGTGGTTCCACGATGGGCAGATTATAACCACTTCGTCTGTCTATACATTCGTTCATGAGCGAGATGAGTATAGTTTGGTCATTAACAAAGTTCAAAGGGAGTTTGAGGGAGAGTACTCCTGTACAGTCAGTAACAGATTTGGTCAGTCGACATGCACTTCTTACCTGCATGTTCAGGTGAAAGACTCAGAAAGGGAGGAAAAAGCTAATGCAAAAACATTTGTACCAACTGGCAAACCACCAGAATTCACTAAAAGTATAGAGTCGGTTCAGGTGACAGAGGGAGGGCAGGCCTTCTTCAGGTACATTGTGACCGGAGATCCTCTTCCGGAGGTTCAGTGGCTCAAAGGCAGTTTCCACATTCAGTGTGGTCAATTCTGTATCATTGTAAACAACCCAGACGGATCAGGCTTTATTAATATTCTGAGTGTCAAGCAAGAGCACAGAGGTGTGTACACCTGTAAGGCCTCCAACAAGTTTGGTGAAGCCTCCTGTGCTGCTGAGCTGCTGGTGTTTAGGGAGACAGTTCAGGAAGAGCACACATTAGTTAAGAAATCAAAAGGATTGAAGATATCCATGACAGAACAAACCACAGAATCCAGACTATACCAGGAACAAAGACGATCAGATCAGATGATTTATACGATTAGCACTGATGACCGGCAGATTATTCCCAGTGAGGAGGTCGGAACCCTCAGTGAGCTCGATATCTCTGCTGCCACTCTTCATCGAGAGCAGCTTACCCACCAGGCAGCAGTGCTGCAGTCTCAAGAAATACAGGAAAGGGTTTCTCTGGCTCCCAGCCATCCGCCACAGGTCTCAGCTGTTCCTGCAAAACAGCTCCACATGGCCACTTTCTTATCTTCAGTCCAGGAGAAACAAAAGATCACTGAGCAGCACGCCGAACGGATTCTCAGCCCCGAGGTAGTCGAACTTAAGTTAGTCAAAGAACAGCCTTCCAAACTTAAATCAGCTACTTCTGAAGAGGTCCTTCCTCTCGCTACATTGAGAGCCGAAGCCTTGACAGGTCGGGCTCCAGAGCATGTAAAGACCTTAGCCGAACCAAGGCAGCTCATTACTGGTCACCAAGTAGAGTTTGCTTTACCCATTGTTGATGAAACTTCAGGCATCTTGCAGAGACCAGAGGAAGAGAGGAGTTTTAAAGTCACAGAAGGGGTGAAGATTTTGTACTCAGCCCAGTCTATAGGGCAGTTGCCACTCACAGAAGGACACTCTGAGCTACTGCCAGCTTTAGATGCTGCCACCAAACCCCTGTTAGAAAAAGAGCTGTCTAAACAAGTGGTAGCACCAGTGAGTGAAACTAGAGTGGCTTTATCCAAAGAGCAGAAATTTTCAATTCACAGTCCAGAGCAGGAGAGTATCAGCCCACACAAAGATGTGCTTTATAAATCAGCTGTAACTGCTGAAGAGACGTACGAGCTCCAGGGTGAACAGACAGGACAGGTGCCAAGTATAGCATCTTCTGTGTGTGTGCAGCCTCAGCAAGAGGGACAGAGACTTCTGAACCTGCAGGTTATCAGTGATCAAGACGTTTTACAGTCCGAGGGAAGATTCACAAGTGACAAGCCCTCCACAGAGCAGGCAAATGCAAGTAAGAGTCCAACAATGTTGCATTCAGTGACCCAAGAAGAACAGCAGACTGTGGTGTGTGAAGCAGTCTCAGAGTTTGCAGCGAAGACTGATGCCATATCAGTTCAGCCAAAGAAAGAGTTATGGCAAACAAAATACCTTCAGTCAGTTCATTCTTTTCCACTGTTACCCAAGGAAGGCTTACTTATCATCACTATGCCTGAGCAGCAGGGGGCGATACAGAAACAGGAAAAGGCTAGAAGACATGCAGCTACCTCAGAAGAAAGAAGAGAGATTACAGCAGATTATCACAAAGATCTCGATGTGTCAGTGACTGGGTTTGAGTCACAGCTTCGAACAGAAACCAGACCTCCAAACATCCTCCCAGTCTCCTCCCAGTCCACGCAGCTGTCAAAGGAGACTCCCCTTGTTACTGACATCAAGCAGAAGCGAGCACTAGTCCAGAAAGAGGATTACTGGAATATCATGCACTCTTTGAATGTCACAGACACTCATATTCTTGAGGAGGGTCACACCATTAGTCTTGAAACTGATAAAACATTCAAACCTAAGATAGATATTGAGCCCAAGATCCCTAAAAAGCCAGTTTTTATAGAAGAGAAGGCTATTGCCACTGAGAGCTGTACTATCTTAGAAGCCACTGAGCAGGACTTTGCAGTCCAGATCCAAGAGGGCCAGTCGGTCCGACAGTCAGTGTTGCTAGAAGAAAAGCAGGTCATTATGGGAGAGCAGTCACGTGATATAGATAAAGCTGAAAGCTCAGCTGTCAGCATCATGATGCAACCTAAAGGAGTTCTGTTGGCTCATGAGTCTCAGGACACTCAGACACTCCCTAGAGAACTTAACTTTGTGATTCAGATCCCCAAACCATCCAGTCTGAATATACGGCATCAACTCAAAGCTGCTCTTCACTCTGCTGTGGCCAGTGACCAGCCAGTGTTACTGGCGGATGTCTTAGGAAGGTTAGAGGCAGTGCAGGTACGGGAGGTGAACGTTCAAAGAGAGCCCAGACAGGCCGTATATACATACCTGATCACAACACCGGACGCACCCCTGGAGATCACACTGTCTTTTAAGGGGGACTATCCTCAGGCAGCTGACCTCAGGTCTGAACTCCAGGTAGCTCTTCATGCTATGGTTTTCCAGGAGCATCAGAGCCTTACCTCAGAGCGGCCGGGTACGATGCAGATCGACAAGCCTGAAAAAGTGTTTGTCAGCTCAGCACCCTCTAAAGAGCTGTTGTCACCTGTGGTGGATACTGTGATGGTGGCAGAGAGTGCAGCTGGGTTTCCTCCTGCTTTATCTCAGTCTGCAGCTGTCAAAACTGAAGCCAGGGCCTTTTTCCAAAAAGCAACTGTCCAGAGTCAGTCTGAGATCCATGAGTCTATGCAGGTGAGCTCAGAGATGGTTGCCACCTCTGCTGAAGTGACCACTACCATGCCTGTAGGGCAAGTTGAACAACATGTAGACATTTTTGTCCACAGAGAAACCAGAGAGGAATATCTTTCAGAGGCAATAATCATTAGTGAGTCATCTGACACACTAATGACTACAATGGTAGGTTATCCTGTTGTCATTGGTTCTCTGGAGGATGTTTGCATTGAGGAGAACGACAAGGCCATTTTTACTGCCACCATTAAGTATGTCACAAAGGTCAACTGGTTTTTCAATGGACAAATGGTGAAATCTGGTGCAGAGTTCAAGTGTTCCAAAGACCACGACACATACACCCTAGTTATTGACAAAGTTGTCAAGGAGAGGCATCAAGGAGAGTATGTCTGTGAGGCTGAGAATGAAGTCGGCAAGACTACCACATCTTCAAGACTCACTGTGGTCACAAGAGGTTTGATGATGGCCAGTTCTTTGATATCATCATCAACTAACTGCACACGCTGGTGACCTTTACATTCTGTTGTCTGCAAACCTCAATCTTTATATGAACTTGGGATAGTTTTGAGTTGCATATCCACAAAATACTACTAAAAATATGACTAAATTCAAAATATAATGTCAAGTTTTTGTATTTTTGGGGGGAGGGAGGAGCTTTCTTGGTATATTCCAAAAAAAAAACAAAAATTTGGAGGTTTGAGGTTTTAACCAGACAGCAGCAACATCATCAGTTTTCCTTTAAGCTCATCCATTCTTCCACAAACATAGTAGCCCATATCCATTTCCTTCTTTCCAAGGAATGCCATATGACTGCACATCTTTAAACATCCATCACCTTGCTATTCCATTATTTTTTGCATGCTTTCTCTCCTTATTGCAGAATCCTTGTTCATCACATCGTCATCCCAAACTTAACACTGGTTTCCTCCCTCACAGTCAAGAGTAACTCTGTCACTTTCCATCCCAGGTTCACTACTTCCAGTAGCAACATTCCTCATTTGCATTCATTTCTCCTTCTTCTGTTTATTTACTTTGTCTTATTGTCTTTGCTTCCAACCCCACAGGGAGACCTGTGTTCAGACGCAGAATTGTCCCTGTGGAGATCAACATTGGCAGTGTAGCCAAGTTTGAATGTGAAATCGAGGATGCTCCAAATGTGACTTTCAAGTGGTTCAAAGATGGACTCCCCATCAAAGACGGTGATAAATACAGGATTATCAGTCGCTTCAGCACTTCCTGTCTGGAGCTGCTGAGCCCAACCAAGGACGACAGTGGTGAATACACCTGCAAGGCATCCAACCAGCATGGCAGTGACGAATGCTCGGCTTCTCTGGTTGTGACAGGTAAGAGTAGCACGTTTCCTCCTTCGCTGGTTGGGTGTTATAGCTGTTCTTGGTGTGGAAGGAAAATGGACTCTACAGCTGTAGTTGGTTTCCATGGTTGAACATGTCCTTCCTTTGAGCGACGCTGATACTTGACATGTTGTGCTTCCTTTGCTTAATTACGAATTAATTATTTTCACTAAGCTGTTTATAGTTGGTTTGGGTAAGGTAAAATAACAGGGTAAGACATATTCCTACTAATGTCTTTGTCTTTTTTAATCCTTATAGAACAATACCCGCCTGCCTTTATAACTAAACCTGACCCTCAGACTGTGTATGTTGGAAAGACAGCAGTGATACAGTGTGTAATAACAGGATCTGCTCCTTTGAATGTTGTCTGGCTCAAAGACAACCAGGCCTTACCCAAAGTGCCAACACGCTACCAAGCCTCTTGTGACAAGAATAAGCACACTCTTCAGATAAGCAAACTTGAGCCCGCTGATGAGGGGCTTTATATGTGCAAAGTGTCAAATAATGCTGGGACGGCAGAGTGCAGCATGGAGCTCCGTGTTGTTGATAAGCCCAACTTTGTAAAGCCTCTGGGCCCGGTCGCTGCTGTGGTCGGTGCTCAGCTGCACCTGGAGTGTCAGGTGGATGAGGACACTGGAGTAACTGTCACCTGGACCAGAGACGGTAGAAAGGTCCACCAGTCTCCTGACTGTAAACTGTCTTTTGAGGATAAGACAGTTTCCCTTGATATCCTAAAAACCACACTAAAGGATTGTGGAAATTATGTGTGCACCGTGGCAAATGAAGCTGGAAGTGCAACTTGCTCTACTTTGGTGAAGGTACAAGGTAAGGGCTGTCTAGTTGATTTTCATGGATACTGCAGCATTTGGAGCTGTTGCAAATCTGCAGTACTGAAAATGAACACTTCTCTTTGAACTAGATGGTGTACGTGCAGCTCCAGCTTCCTTTTTTTCAAGTCTTAACTCTCTTTTCTTTCAATGCTGGTTTGCTGTTTTAACATGACTCTTTTTAACTGAACACCTATGCAGAACCTCCAGTCTTTGTAAAGAGGCTGGAAGCCACCACAGTTTGGAAGCAAGGCAGCACTGCACGACTGCAGTGCACCGTCAAAGGCTCCCCTGAACTCCACACCACCTGGTTTCTAAATAACAACGAGTTGTCCGCTGGTGGCAGATATGTTATCAGTCTGAAGGATGGGGTCTCCACTCTTGAAGTACAAGATCTGACATTGAGTGACAGTGGAAACTACACCTGTGAGGTTCTCAATGAGTCTGGCTGTGAAAGCTGCAGCACTAAAGTAACAGTGAAAGGTGTGTAGATCAGGGCAGTATTTATTACTGAACCAGTTGGATTATTCAACTAAACCGTATGTTTCCCTTTAGAACCGCCATCTTTCAGGAAGGAGCTACTCTGTGTAGAAGCAGTTAGGGGATCTGTAGCTGTGTTGGAGTGTGAGATTGCAGGCTCTGCACCATTTGAAGTGGTCTGGAAAAAGAATAAGAAACGCCTGTCCACAGATAAGAAGTACAGAATAGTGTCACAGGGATCCCTTACCTCTCTGGAAATCCATTCCTTTGAGAGTGCTGATGCTGGTGAATACGAATGCACTGTATCAAATGAGGTTGGGTCGGTAACTTCAAAGTCTGTGACTAAACAGAAAGGTTAGTGATGTAAGGCCTACTGCAGGGTTCATGTTCAGTATAATCCTCTTGGCCTTTTCTATATTTTGATTCCTAACTGTTATTTCAGAGCCACCTATTTTCACAAAGAGGGTTGAGAGTGCTACAGCAGTGTTGGGAAATATCGTGAAACTACAGGGAACCTTAAAAGGCTCAGCTCCCATCACCATCAAATGGATGAAAGACTCTAAGTTGCTAAGAGATGATGATCCAAATGTCAAGATGACATTTGAGAACAACATTGCTAGCATTTCCTTCTCATCTGTTGAGATGAAGCATGGTGGCAAGTATACTTGCCTGGCTGAGAATGAAGCAGGACAGCAGAAATGTGATGCTGTCTTAACCATTCAAGGTTAGAACACATTCAGTTACACTGACAAATATCGGTCTCAAGTTTCAATTCTAGTCTAAAACTTGTGTTGTATTTTAGAACCCGCCAGGATCTTAGATAAAGCAGCGTCCATCAGTGTGACTGCAGGGGATTCAGCCACATTGCAGTGCACGATTTCTGGGAGCCCTGAGCTCAAAGTGAAGTGGTTTAAAGATGGGAAGGAGATGATCAGTGGCCGTAAATATAAAATGACTGTTAAAGACAACACTGCCATCTTAAAGATTCTTGCAGCAGATAAAGGAGACACTGCAGACTACATGATGGAGATTTCCAATAAAGTTGGAAAAGACCAGTGCACCTGCTCAGTCACTGTTATAGGTTAGTTTGAGCCAAGAATACTTTACAAACAAGTTCAACTTCCGCCCTTGATCACAGTTACATGTTTGATCTATTCTCTGAAACAGATCGTGCAGTTCCACCATCTTTCACCAAAGCTCTAAAGAAGGTGGCTGGAAGTGTCGGTAGTACTGTTACCTTGGAATGCAGAGTTGCTGGATCTCACCCTATGGTGGTTTCTTGGTACAAAGACAATAAGGAAATCCACAGTGATGACAAATATAAGCTTGATTTCAGTGAGAACACAGCCTCTGTGATGATAACTAGCCTGGATCAAAGTGATGGTGGGGTTTATACATGCCGGGCCTCTAATGACGCTGGGGAAAAGGAGACCAGTGGTATTTTGTCAGTCAAAGGTTAGAAGACTTGAATTATTAAGATTAAACAAAAATTGGCGGATTTTACAGAAGTATCATGTATCTTGTTTTTCCTCCCAAATAACTCCAGAACCTCCAGTCTTCACGGTGAAACCTGAATCCCAGGATGTGTCACCAGGATCAAACATCGTCCTAAAATCAGCCTTTACAGGATCCGCTCCTCTGCTTGTTAAATGGTTCAGAGAGGAGAATGAGCTTTTCACAGGGGGAAAGTGTTTCATAAAGAAAGATGCCTCTTCAAGCTCTTTAGAGCTTCATTCTGTCAAACCCAGTGATTCTGCTAAATACACATGCCAAGTATCCAATGATGCTGGGAAGGTGGATTGCACCGCGATCCTCTTTGTGAAAGGTGCTGTTTCTTTATTCTAAGTAATTAACAAACTGTTTTTTTCTTTATTAACCTCTTATTTTCTGTAATTTGTGCTGTTAATTTGCAGAACCCCCATCATTTACAATGAAGCTCGAGCCTTCACAGCTCCTGAAAACTGGACAGTCTCTGAAGTTGTCCTGCAAAGTGCAGGGCACGCCTGTTATTGGCATCACATGGTTTAAAAATGGCTCAGAAATTAGTTCAGACCACAGACACACAATGTCCTTCGACAGCTCAATAGCTACTCTGGTGGTAGAGCGCTGCTCTGTAGAGGATAGTGGAGATTATGTCTGCGTGGCGTCCAGCGAGGCCGGCAGAGACCAGTGCAGCAGCTCAGTCTCAGTGAAAGGTTGGTTCAGTCTTGTCTTTATACACTTGAGCCTGTTTTTCTTAATCACACTTTAGATTCTGCCATAAAGTCTGCTCCACATTGTTCTTTAACATGTTCTGAGAGAGTCCACGCTGATTAGTGACTTTAAATTACCAGTAGTGGCAGTTTGGTCAATGTGTGTCAGCTGTGTGCATAAGGTCAGTGCAGCAATAAGAACTACTGTGAAGTTCAGAAAGCACATTTCAATGAGATTCTACTTATTATTCTGGAATCTAGTGTTTTACAACAGAGTGACTTTCAGAGATGAATCATGAATAAGAATCCTAAACTTTGTCAATAACGTGGATCTTTTAACTCCTGACACACCTTCATTGATGCACTGACGCAGGACATAGCCAGGGACTGGAGGGTTTCCGAAGTAGAGCTAAATTAATTCTGCGGACCAGACTGGATTCATTGGCTTAAGACTTGCTCTTCAGCCCTCTGCTGGCTTTACATGTGACATTTATGTTTTCTTGTTATAGAGCCTCCAGTGTTTGTCAGGCCTTTTGAATCAGCTGAGATTGTAAAAGGATCCGACATTATCTTGGATGGAATCGTTTCTGGTTCCAGTCCATTTGAAATAAGCTTCTCCCTCAATGATAAGCTGATCAGAACCAACAAACGGCACATGATACGTGTTGAAAATGACACTGTCACTCTTCACATTGCCAACTCTGAGACTGGGGATGCTGGAACCTACCAGTGCACTGTAGCAAATGATGTTGGGGAGACATCTTGTTCTTTCCAGATTTCATTCAAAGGTTAGTGAATCACTGTCGCTGGGTTGTGATGCTGCTCAGTTTACAGCTGATGTTTATTTACAGAAGTTACAATATTCATTTTCTGGTGAATAGAAAATCCAGGACATTTTCTTTTTGTTTTGCTGGTACTAAATCTCATATTTCTATATGATTGTAATTTGTAGGAGATAAGTTGCTGCGTGTTTCTCATACTCAGGCAGCCAGTAGAGGGGAGATACAGTGTTTTGGATCACTGGGTTTGTGTAAATCCTCCTGGTCTGATTTGTGATCTTCTCTCACTAGAACCACCGTCATTTGTTCAGAAGCTCGAAGATACGTCCTGCATCCTGGGCTCTGAAATCACTATGAAGTGCATGTTGTCAGGATCACTTCCCATGACTTTTTCCTGGATCAAGGATGATTATGAGCTCACAGAAGATGAGCATATTAAGATATCCTCTGAAAACAGAAGTCCTGTGTTGAATTTGAGAAATGCTCAGTTGGCACACAGTGGAAAATATGTCTGTCAGGCACAGAACAAAGCCGGGACTCAGAGATGTGCTGCTGTGCTTGTAGTGACAGGTTTGTAGAACGTGTCTGGTTCCGATTTGTCTTAACTTCATGTTGCTTTTGTGTCGACCTTGATGCGTATTCTTCTGCATTAACACCTGTAAGTGGTAGCAGCTAATTCTGTTTTGGATCATTTTGTTGTCCCAGAGCCAGCAAGAATTACAGAACATGCGAAGTCCATTAGTGTAACCCATGGTGACCCAGCCAGGCTTGAATGCAAATTCTCTGGCACCAAACCACTTAAATCCAGATGGCTGAAGGGGGGCAAGGTGCTGACTTCAGGGCAGAAATACAAAATACAGAGCACAGACACCAGCTCTGTGCTCAGGATTATTAAAACAGAGAAAGGTGACAGCGGTGAATACACCTTTGAGGTTTCAAATGTTGCTGAATGCAGTTCATGTGAAGCATCTGTCACTGTCCTGGGTCAGTTTATTCACAATTTTTATATCTTTCATGAAATTTCACTTTCTGATTCACTCGTTGAACCAATCTAACGCTGTTTTTGCACTTTGTATCTAATAGATCAGGTTATTAAGCCGTCTTTCACAAGGAAACTGAAGGACAGAGAAGGTATCAAAGGGTCATTTGCTCATCTGGAGTGTCTTGTATCTGGCTCTCTGCCGATAACCATCCAATGGTACAAAGATGGGAAAGAGATCCAGGCTGATGAAAAACACAAATGCACTTTCTTTGAAAATGTTGCTTTCCTGGAGATCTCTAACCTTGAGAGTAAAGACAGTGGCAGATATAGCTGTACAGCCACAAACAAGGCTGGATCTGTCCAGTGCTCTGGGAGTTTGTTTGTTAAAGGTTAGAACTCATTTTGCATGCTCAAGACTTTCTTGCACTTTGATGCAAATTCATGTTGTGTATGTTGTGACTATGCTATAACTGATGTATTGGGATTTTTCCATCAACAGAACCCCCCTGCATTCTTGAAAAGCCTGAATCCATGAATGTTTTACCTGGATCAAAAGTCAAGTTTAGGGTTTGCGTCTCTGGCACGCTGCCTCTAAACATCAAATGGTTTAAAAACAAGAAAGAGATTTTATCCAGTGCTGACTGCTCTGTGATTAAAGACAACACGTCAAGCTCACTGGAGCTCTTCTTTGCCAAGTCGTCTGATTCTGGAGACTATGTCTGTGAAATACAGAACGACGTGGGCTCCACTTCATGCCAGTCAACACTCTTTGTCAAAGGTTAAAACTGGTCACTCACTTCAATAAGCTTTCTTCATTTTGTAGTAATCATCATACTTAAGTAACCTCTGTATGGATTTTTTTCAGAACCCCCTTTTTTCACTGAAAAACCAGAAGGTGGATCAGTTGTACGAGTAGGTGACAGTAAGGTGTTCGAGTGCAAGGTTCTTGGTACTCCAGAGATCTCTGTGCATTGGTTCAGAGATGGGAATGAGATTCACCAAAGTGTCAAACACAAGATATCGTTTTTCAACTCTGTAGCCACTTTAGAGATCAGTCAAGTTAATGAAAAGGACAGCGGGAAATACTTCTGCGAAGCCTGCAATGAGGCAGGCACAGAGAGTTGCACTGTCGAGCTAGAAGTGAAAGGTTGGCAGGTTTACCTTTGCATGTTTACTCCTTGTCAGCAGTGTTAACAGAAATCTGGTTTAGCTTCATTTGCTTTGTTTTTTTCAGAGCCTCCTTCAATTGTTGAAGAATTGATGTCTCTTGAAGTTGTTAAGGGCTCCACAGCAGTGTTTACATGCAAAGTGGCAGGAAGTGCTCCATTTAAGGTCACATGGATGAAAGATAGAACGCCAATCAAACCCAGCCCAAAGTATGTTATCACTGATCGTGAATATGTGGGCTTGAAAATTAAGGATTGTAAAGTGGACGATGTTGGTACTTATCACTGTATGGTATCCAATGAGGTTGGAAGTTGCACTGGTTTTGCAGCTCTGTCACTGAAAGGTTGGTTTTTCTGATGATTTCATATTCCTTTGACATAGATCAGGCCTACAGCATTGCACTGCATGTGTGCTGATATTACCATTGTGTCTTCTCCTAGTTCCTCCCACGTTTATAAAGAAGATAGACAATGTTTCCACTGTTGTGGGAGATGCTGCAGTTTTTCGTTGCATCGTGGAAGGTTCTCTCCCTCTCTCTGTACAATGGCAAAAAGATGAGAACTGGATTGCAGAGGATCCAAAGATTGAGAGAAAGTTTGAGAACAATGTGGCGACTCTCTGGATTCCCGCCTGTGAGGCAACTAACAGCGGGAAATACACCTGCCAGGTTGTAAATGAGGCTGGACAGGACAAATGCTCTGCCTCCCTGGTAGTGCAAGGTACCTCTGCTTGATACACCAGTCTTATGCCTAACATCATAGCTCACTCTAACAGCGGTAATAAGTGCACTTACCTCTATTTATTGGTGTTATAGAACCACCTACAATACAAGACAGGCCAGAGGTGGTCAAAGTGTCTTGTGGAGATCCGGTTAGTCTTGAGTGCAGGTTGACTGGAACTCCCCAGATCAGTGTAAGATGGACCAAAAATGGCAAAGAACTCCGGTCGAGCATGAGGCATCACCTCTCTTTTGAGAACAACCTCAGCAGTCTTCACATAGAGACGTCTCAGCTGGGAGACAGCGGAGAGTACCTGTTTGAAGCCACAAACTCTGTTGGGACGTGCAGCTGTAAAGTCACGCTGATTGTTTTGGGTTTGTAAAATGCTCTTCAACTTTTAAGGGAACTAATATTTGTTGTAGAGTTGCTTTTTTCTCTGACTCTTTGGCTCTGACTCTTTTTATATTGTTACCCACAGAAGAGGTAATTCCTCCGACCTTCATTAGGAAATTGACAAACATTCAAGCAATTATGGGTTCACTGGTTACAATGGAGTGCAAAGTAGCTGGTTCTCTTCCAATATCCATTGAGTGGCGCAAAGGGACCCAAAATATTACCCAAAGTTCCAAATATAAACTTCTGCAGATTGAAAATACAATGTCACTGGAGTTCAAGCTGACTGACAGTGCAGATACAGGAGAGTACTCCTGTAAAGTTTCCAACAAAGCAGGCAGCACTATGTGCAGTGGAGTCCTTACAGCTAAAGGTTAGAATTCAAAGGTCATCTTTATGAAATGTTCAACTCCAGAACTGTTAGTTGCATTCTAATCTTTTTTTGTGTGGGTTTTAGTGCCCCCAAGATTCGTTGCTGAGCCTGAGTCTCAGGCTGTTATTCCAAAGTCTGACATAGTCTTCAGAAGTGTCTTTGAAGGAACACCTCCATTTATGGTGAAATGGTTCAAGGACGACATTGAACTCATCTCTGGACCCTCATGTACAATAAAACTGGAGAAATATTCCTCCTCTGTGGAGCTCTGCTCAGTTGGGATGCTGCAGTGTGGAACTTATTCCTGCCAAGTTAGCAACGAAGCAGGCGCAGTGAAAAGTGCAGCAGAGCTGTTGGTGAAAGGTTGGACTGTTCTTTTTTTGTCCCTGAATATCATCATTGTTGTTTTCCCCAGTTCTTTCTTTTCCAAGAATATGGTTTTTGTCATTTTCAGTACAGTACAGTACACTTTAATACATCGATGCTGAAGTGTTAACATGTATAGACGATAGTAACTTGATCTATTTTTGCCTTTGCAGAGCCGCCTCAGTTCATTCTGAAATTGCCACCCACCACCTTTGTGAAGCAGCCTGAGGCCCATCGCTTTGAATGCAAGGCCACCAGTTCACAGTCCCTGAACATGTGCTGGTACAAAAATGACCAAAAGATAACAGACGGAGGCAACTATAAACTAATGTTTGTTGATTCAACGGCATATCTCCAGCTAAATGCCTCAACATTTGAAGATAACGGAGTCTACACCTGCGAGGCTCATAATGATGCAGGCAGTGCCAATTGCAGCACGGTCCTGACAGTTCAAGGTCAGCTGGAGCAGAGATTTCTCCCATCTGACGTTGTGTAGCATGAAAAAGACTGAATGAAAATCACCTGTGATGCAGATTTTGACATGTCTGGAGATTAACCTTTTTGGAGTGTGTGATTGTGTCTGTACCTCCTAATTTAGAGAAATGTTTTTTCCTATCTTTAATAGAATATTCTACACTAGACTTTGCTTTTCTACATAAATTTCTCAGATATCAACATGACAGCAAGCATTTCTCATTCTCTCAGTAATGATCTTTGTTTTTCTTGTCTGGATGGTTTCCTCTGGCATGGCTGAAAGCCTGACCTGTAGCATGGTCCTCTACACTAATTTATGTCTCCTGGAACTCACTTAGCTAAACTTCTTGTAGTGAAGACTTGCTTATCCATGAATGTTACCTCTTGATATATTTTCCAGAATCCCCATCCTTTATTAAAACTCCCAGCCCAGTGGAGGGCATTAAAGGGAAAGATGCCAGCCTGCACTGTGAGATAAGTGGCACGCCACCCTTCCAGGTTAACTGGTACAAAGACAAATTGCCACTAAAGGAAAACAGGAAATACAGAATGGTCAGTGAGGGCAGCTCTGCTACACTTCACATTATGAAACTGGAACAAGAGGATGCTGGTCTTTATGAATGCAGGGTGTCCAACAATGTAGGAAGTGAATCCTGCAGCACCACTGTTTTCCTGAAAGGTGGGTACATAATCACAGTCATTTGGTAAAAACTTAGTTTCAATGTGATCACTAACCTTGATCTTTCCATCACTATTCAGAACCACCAGCCTTTGTCAAGAAACTGGTGGACCAGTCTGTCATAGTTGGTGAGCAGCTGACACTGACAGCTACTGTGAAAGGCTCTGAGCCTCTGACTGTGTCCTGGGTTCAGGACAAAGATCATATTCTTAGGGACGGGGACAACAGAAGGATCACCTTTGAAAACAATGTGATTACCCTTATAGTTCCCCAGGCTGATTCGGCCACAGCTGGTAAATATACCTGCCAGCTGAGGAATGACGCTGGAGTTGTGGAGTCTGTCTCCCAAGTGATCGTACTAGGTGTGTAGAACTCCAGACCTTATTATATTACAGTGACAGCCTAAGAATATGTTTAGGTTAATATCTTCTTCCTTAATTTTTAGAACCTGCTACAATTGTGGATAGCCCAGAGTCCTTGAATGTGACAACAGGAGAAAACACAGCTATTGAAGTCACAGTATCTGGGTCACCAGAACTTAAAACTAAATGGTTCAAGGATAATAAGCAGCTTTCTGCTGGTGCCAAGTATCAGATGTCCTTCACAAAGAAGATTGCCACCTTGAAGATTTGCTCTTCTGATAAAGAAGATGCTGGAGAATACAAGCTGGAGGTTTCAAACAATGTTGGTTCAGCCTCTTCCAAAACTAACCTCTCTGTCTCAGGTTGGTAGCCACCGTACACAAGTGCTCCTGTGACATTTCTTGTACCATAATGAAATGTTCTTTTTAATTAGCATTTAGCTCAGAAATACTAAATAATTGTGTTTTTACAACAGACAAGTTGATTCCACCGAGTTTCATTAGGAAGCTGAGAGATGCCCACCTTGTTGTGGGTAGGCCTGGTGAGATGGAATGTAAGGTCACTGGCTCTCCTCCTTTATCAATTTCCTGGTTCCACAACGGCCAGGAGATCCAGACTGGGTCAAACTATGACATTAGCTTCACCGATAATACCTGTAAACTGAGAGTTCCAACTATTAAGATGTCTGATTCTGGCAAATACTCATGTAAAGCTGAAAATGCTGCAGGGGCCAGTGAGACAGGTGCATCAATGAATGTGACAGGTCAGTAGATGTAAATTAAGTATATACTGCCCAGTGATATTTTGCTTAGCACAGGATCAGGCTCATTACACATCATTTATTTGTACCAGAACCTCCATCTTTTGTGGAAAAACCTGAGGCAAGGGAAGCCGTGCCTGGCAAAAATGTGACTTTCTCAGCCAAGGTGAAAGGCAGTGCCCCCCTTAAAGTGAAATGGTTCAGGGGCACCAAGGAAATGCAGCATGGAAGAGGCTGTGAGATCAAGATGAAGGACGATGTTGCTACTTTGGTGCTTAACAGAATTGAAAAGGCTCACGCAGGAGAGTACACCTGCCAGGTCATTAATGACGCAGGGAAGGAAAGCTGCCCTGTTTACCTCTTTGTCAAAGGTTAGTCAGAATGACTTCCTTTTTCACTATCTCTGCACTTCCAGCAGTGAATTTTATGTAACTGATCAGAGAATCCCCTCTCTCAGAACCAGTCCACTTTGTGAAGAAGCTGAGGGATATTTCCTCTGAAAAGGGCAAACCTTTGAGGCTTGAGGTCACTTTTGCTGGAACTCCTGGGGTAAATGTGGCCTGGAAGAAGGACGGTAATCTGATCTCTGCCTCATATCAGTACAATGTGATCACCACAGAAACCTCCTCCATCCTAGAGGTTCTGAACTCTGACAGAACGGAGGCAGCTGGCAGATACTGCTGTGAAGTGGACAATGGAGTTGGAAGTGACAGATGCGAAGCACAAGTGTCAATTCTAGGTAATATTACTGACATGTCCATGCTATTCTGCTTAGTGTGGTAATTTCATGACCATTCACTTATTTATTCAGTCATTCATCTATTAACTCTTTCATTTGTTCGTTTACAACTCAACATCTACAATTGTACTAAATCATCTTTCACTTTAGAGCGACCATACTTTGTTGAAAAGATGGAGCCAGTGGAGGTAACTGTGGGTGATCCAGTCACCCTGAAATGCCGTATTGCAGGAACTCCTGACATCTCTGTAGCTTGGTTTAAAGCTGATGGAAAGTTGCGCAAGTCCAACAATTGCTCAATGGAATTTGCACATGGAGTTGCCACTTTGAAACTGCTGAAAACAACCAAGTTGGATTGCGGCGAATATATTTGCAAGGCTGAGAACCGGGCTGGTTCAGCGTCCGCCAGCTGTAACGTAATGGTGAAAGGTGATGCTCAGTTTCCATACCTCTTTTTTTAGACACTCTTCTTAAAGGCAGTGACTCATATTCTCATAAAGTCCTTTAATTCTTGAAGATTTTTTCTGCTGAAATGTGGGACTCTTGCCAAAAAAATCCTAATCTGCTTTCTCTTATTACTTAACATTTTTATAGAATTTACATTTCATTCATAATAGCAAAATGACTTAGATGACTTAATGGTTTAGAAATGCATGAATTACTAATGGACACATTTCTAACATCAACATTGCTTCTCTCAGAACCTGTACGCTTCACCAAAAAGCTGGAGGATACCACTTTCATAGTTGGTCAGCCACTAAAACTAGTCTGCACATACACTGGAAGCCCGAGTGTCTACGTGACCTGGAGAAAGGATGACCAGCCCATTTTGACCAGCCATCAGTATAATATTAAAACTACAGATTCAGCCTGCATTCTGGAGGTGCTCAACAGTGACACACCTGAGGCTGCTGGAATGTACACCTGTGAAATCACCAATGGTGTTGGAACTGACATCTGCCATGCTCTTGTCAGCCTAGGTAAAGACACAAACTTTTAACAACTCATTGGCTCTCAGATCATTTATTAACTGTGTCCAGAAAAGAGGCCTTCGCTGTTAAGTATTCAAAATAGATTGTGGTAGTCATTCAGGACTTAAACATGAGCTGCATGGGTTGAGATTAGTGCATGTAAGCTACGCTTAATGATAAACATGCTTGAAGTCTGGCTAACTAGTTTGTGTCATCAAGTTTCATAGAAAGATACAGCTGAGTGTCATCTGCATAGCAGTGGTAATTAATAACATTGCCTAAGGGAAGCATGTATAAGGTGAAAAGAATCGGCCTTAGCACAGAACCTTGTGGAACTGCATGACTAACGTTTGTGTGCGTGGAAGATTCATCATGAACCTCTTGTTACTGGAGTGCACATTCACCGACAACCAGAGGATCTATGTCGGCTGGCCTTTAACATTTGAATTGACCGCTAGTGCAGAGTGAACATATGCTGTAGGAAAGATGGGCTGCTGTTCTTTTCAGCACCATGTCAAGGCCACAGACTGCAGATCAGTGGTGGAAGTCCCCAGCAGTGAAAGAGAAGAGGCTCCTTGGAGATACACTTGTGAAATTTTCAACACAGATGGGTTTGAAAGCCATGCTTGTCAAACTAGGCAACACTAACATCACTGTGCTGGTAATGCAATGTACTTATTTATTTCATGCATGGGGTGAATCACTCCTAGAGGTAACTAGAAAAGCCACTCACGGTCTTTCCAACATGGGGTAGATAATGTTCCCTCCATTCAGATGGACTTTCTGTCTACATGTGAGAACTGGTTCCTTTGGATATGGTGCAGTTACATCGTCCTTTACCCTCAGCATGTAACAATCTGTAGCTTCTATGACTAATTTCAACATTGCTTTTCTCAGCCCAAAAGATTCCTCAAGGAAATAGATGAGGTTTGCTTTAAGCTGGGTAATAACTTTGGCTGGAGTGCACTTACAGCATCAGAGAGTCTACGTGAAGCTGGTCTGGGCTCCTCACCAATACAAAGTGAGAACCACCAACTCCTGTGCTCTTGAGGTCCTCGACAGTGCTGCTGTGGCAGGAAAAATACACCTGCAGAAAGTACTATTACCTGTCAGTCTACCTGTCATGTTACAATAGGTAACACACTAACCCATTTCCCTCCACCTCAATTTATGCATGTTTCCTGTTACTAAACTCTTTTTGTAGTTAGGCTTAGAATGGGTGGTCCTGTACTCTAGGTCCTGTACTGTAGGCAACCACAAGAGAATTTTGTATCATCAGAAAGTCCTGGATTCGTTGTTGTGTTTCGGATCGACTCCTCTTGTGGCTGCACGGTTTTATCCTGTCTCGTTTTATCAGTGTGGTTGTTTCCTTGCTTGGAAAAGGGGGATTCATATGCATTCGTATGTATATATTTGTTAATGGAGTGGACGTGCTGTATTTGCTTGTGTATTACAAGTCTCTGTTGTCTTACATGAGTTTTCTAATGCTGTGGGAAAGGCTCAGTGACCTGGTGAATCGTACTGAGATTTGAAATTCAAAACATTCCCCCTGTCACAACATGGCCTGATTTTCTCCCATTTCTCCCCCACTGACAGAGAGCAAAGTGCCTCCAAACTTCACCAAGAAACTGCCTGAGTCCATAGTGGATTCAGTGGGCAAGGTGGTGAAGATGGAGGGTCTGGTTTCTGGCTCCAAGCCACTGACAGTCACCTGGTACAAGGGCAACACTAAAATCTCTGGCTCAGACAAATATGATGTCAGCTTCGAAAACAACATGGCCGTACTCTGTGTCAGAAACTCCAGCAGCTCTGACAGTGGCGAGTACACCTGTGAGGCCTCCAACGAAGCTGGCACAGCTTCCTGTCAGGTTTCTCTCACCATCTCAGGTATCAGTGTCAGTTTACCTTTTTGTTTTGCCTTTTTGTAATTATTCAACTATGACAAATCAGGCATCGAGTTTAGTAGTTGTTCCTCTGAAAGTTCTTCAGTTAAAATCCAATCCAGTTGAATCTCAGCTCCACATCCATCTGGGCTCAGTTGGTCCAACTTAAACAGATCTGGTTTTCTGCAAAATTTGGACTCACTCCAGGATAGCTGATGTTGGCACAAAGCTTCTATTACCACTTTCTCCCTTTGCCTTTCCTGAAAGGGCAGACAGATGCTGGTGTTCCTGGGCCTGTAGATACTGTAAGACTTGATTTTCAAGCACTGCAGAGTTTTCCTGGAGGATCACAGCTAGATAACATAAAAACATCTTCAAACTAACTGGAGGCAGATCAAACTGACATGGATGGAAGTATACATGGCCTGATATTCTTCCATTTCTCCCCCACTAACAGAGCGTAAAGTGCCTCCAACCTTCACCAAGAAACCATCAGAGTCCATAGTGGATTCAGCGGGCAAGGTGGTGAAGATGGAGGGTCGGGTTTCTGGCTCCAAGCCACTGACTGTCACCTGGTACAAGGGCAACACTAAAATCTCGGGCTCAGACAAATATGATGTCAGCTTCGAGAACAATATGGCTGTACTCTGTGTCAGAAACTCCAGCAGCTCTGACAGTGGCGAGTACACCTGTGAGGCCTCCAACGAAGCTGGCACAGCTTCCTGTCAGGTTTCTCTCACCATCTCAGGTATCAGTGTCAGTTTACCTTTTTATAATTTAGCGTTAATGTGGTAGCATTAATTAAGTCAGTATAAAAAACCTATACTATTATATATAGTTATTATATTAACTATTATATCAAAGAACACTAGGTAAATAAAACAAACATTAAAATATCATTAAGACCTAGCAAAAACTTGAATAGTCAGTATTCTTTATTTCTTAGCCTGGATCTAATGTAGAGTAGTAGCTGTTCTGCCGACCCTAAAGGTCATGAAGCAGAGTATGGCCTCTAGATACTATAAACTTTGATGTTCAAACACTGCAGAGTTTTCCCAGCAGGACCATAGCTAGATAACATCAAAACGTCTTCAAACTAAATGGCGGCAGAACAAACACAAAAGAGCATGTCATCTGTTTAGGGTAAGGTCTGTGTTTTGCTTCTGTTTTATGGTTTGGTCCAGTTAAGTATCAAGTCATATGTTGACAGGTTCCTGCAGTGTCTAATACAGAGTTCCTGGTATGGTTTCTCTCAAATAGCTTCTGACAGATGCTGTTCCTAAAAAAACAAAACAAACAAAAAGTAAACATCTCAAGCTGTCCTGCTTCTTTTCCACCACTCCTTCAGAAACTGGCCAGGCCCCGAAATTTGACATCCCTCTGGAGCCGGTGACGGTGAGTGAGGGCGAGAAACTGACCCTCAAAAGTCATGTGAACGGTTCTCCTCCACTGACCATTCAGTGGATGAAGGACAGGAGGGAGCTGAAGTCCAGTGGAAACACCAGAATTACGTTCATTGGTGGGACAGCCTGTCTGGAGATCAGCCCAGTGTCAAAGACGGACACAGGAGACTACCTCTGCAAGGCTAGCAATGCTGTCGGCAGTGACTTCTGCAAGTCCAGGGTCACTGTGAAAGGTAATCCCTTTGACCTGTGACCTTTCTTATGTCCTGCTTGGTCAGCTGATTGCTTGCAACCTATTTTTCACTCATGTTTGAAACAATAAGCAACAACAACCAAGTACAACTTAGGCAGCTTTAACCAGTACTGCAGTGAATCAGCCCATCTGCTCCCCTTGGTGTTGTGATCTACAGGAGTTTAATCGGTTGGACATGCAGTCACTGATACAACTGAAAAAACTGCACCCACCTTAGTCTTTTTACATCATTCAGTCCTGCCTCTGTTACAAATGGTGATGAATAGAAATGGTCTAATCGACGTGGCGGGGAACATTTCTCACCACACACCTTATCACGATGTGCAGATTCGTTGCTTTTGAAGCTCTGATTTACTGACAGCACTTCACTAACCTCCATCGTTTCCTTTCAGACAAAGGGGTCAAGGCCGCCCCCACTGAGACCGCCGCTCCCGCTGCAGCTCCTCTGGTCAAAAGGCTCGACAATCTCTTCTTCATCGAGGAGCCTAAAAGGATTTCTGTCACTGAGAGTAAGTAGACTTTATTCAGTTCAACAGGCAGCTATGAAAACCATTAACAAGAGTCATGGTGTCAGAGTGAGGCTTTAGGATGCAACTTTTTAGAAACTAGTCAAAAAAGAAAATAAATTCTAAAAATAGATGTATAGACACTGAAATGGTTAATGATTAATACTGATCCTAAATTCACTGGTTCCAGCATCTCAAATATGAAGATTTGTAACTTCTCTTTTCGTTGCTTCATATATTTTTGTCGACAATTGATGTCACTATTTTCTGGCACTTTATAGGCAAAATGATGGAAGATTGAAAAAAACTGAACGATTATTGAAAGACAAGATGTGGTGCAGGCCTAATATAGAAATGGCATGAACTTTTTTGTGCCTGTGAGGTTTGTGTATATTCCCCCTTAAGGATTCACTTTGACTGCGTGTAGATCACAGTTCACAGTCTGATGGTGAGCACACAAACACAGAAGTACAAAGAACTAGGAATTATTCCTCACACCAACAAACAGAGGAAACAGTTCAGACATGACTTAAACAAACATTGGGAGTCCTGTGCAGACTGCATTCAATTAAAAAGCACACCATGAGGAATTATCATGAGACATGAGCCAATTCAAAAAAACAGACCGAAGGTCAACCTACGTGTTTGCTTATTATTTTGCAGAGGATACAGCGACCTTCATCGCCAAGATCGGAGGTGATCCGATCCCCAGCGTGAAGTGGATGAAGGGAAAATGGAGGCAGATCACCCCAGGTGGACGTGTCTCTATTGAGCACAAGGGTCAGGATGCCAAACTGCAGATCCGAGATGTGACCAAGTCTGACGCTGGCCAGTACAGATGTATTGCCACCAATCAGCACGGAGAGATCGAGTGCAGCACTGAGATGGAGGTGACCAAAAAGGAGGAAGTAGAAGGACTCGGAGACTTAAGGACAAGGCTGAAGAAGTGAGTGATCTGGCAGCAGCATATGTTAATACCAGTGTGTTTTGTGTATGATTGACTTTTTTTATTGGTGTTTCCTAAGGAAGCTGTTGGACGAACAGAAAACATTGCCACAGAATTCTGTGATATTAAATAAGAGACTGTGTGTTTGATGTTTGTCAGGACCCCTTCAAAGCAGAAGAGCCCTAAGAAACAGGAAGATATTGATATCGTGGAGTTGCTGAGAGGTCATGACCCCAAAGACTACGAGAGGATCCTGCGGGAAAACGAGATCTACGACTACCGAGCCATCCTGCAGGCCGTTGAGTTCCTGAAGAAGGAGAAGGAGATGGAGACTGGAAAAGTGGTAAGACAAGTTGAAGTGCTGATTACAAATTTGATGTTGGCACTAAAGGTTTACCTTGAAAACACAGCTACTTATATGTGTAAAGATGTAGCAACCCATAAGGTGAACGTTTAAGAATCCATAAGGTCTTGGTCTGAGGTTCTGACAAACGGGAGCTTTTGACTTTATGTTGTTCAAAAGGTGCCTCAGGTCCAGATCCACTCTCTGTGAAACAAGAAGTGGTGTTGATGTTATGACCTTTAGATGTACAAAAGTGGCTCCAGTCCAAAGACCACTGGCTCACTGATGTGATGATGACAATAGGTTACCGTAACTCCAGCCCTCCCCAGTGGTTTTCTTCATCTTAAGTTGAATTACCTCACCTCCTGAGCTGTGCCAGGAACTTGTCCCTGAAGTGGACTATGGCTGCACATTAAATCCCAGGTTGTTAGGTTCCCTCAGTGCAAAAGGTCAACTAAAGCAAAAAAAAGTGAAAAAAGTGAGGACCCACATGCCTCCTCGCTGTTTAATCACATTCAGATTAGTAGTGAACAAACAGTAACAGATGGACATGTTGTCCTCTTCTGTCCGGCAGGAGGTGGAGCGTGTTAGTCGGGTTGAAGAGGAGGACATGGCCAAACTCATCCAGCAGCTGGAAGGACGCGTTTCCACAGAGGTACTGACAACAACCGCAACCAAGCCTCCATGGCAGTGAGACTGTCCTGGCAAATATCCACACGTTTTACTAGATATTTTCTGCAAATGTGAAGCATGAACACAATGAACAGCAAAATGTTCTCAGTGCCTTGTGCATCATTTTAGACATGTATCATTAAGCTTCAGCCTGACGCCTTTGATATCTGGAAGTATGAAATAAAGTTCTAGAGATCTCTTTGAAAAGAACCAGCTTAACTTTTGATGCTCAAGGCACAATGCTGCATTTCAGCGAATTGACTCAGACTCAGAAATTAGTTTATTTATCCATTTCCATTCACATTTTTTCTGAGCTTTGATTCATCAAATGGTTTTTGAATCCTCAGCCTGTCTCTGTGATGGAGGACATCACTGACCAGAAGGCCACAGAGAACCAGAGTGCCACCTTCGAATGCCAGATCAAGATCAACTACCCAGAGATCACACTGAGCTGGTACAAGGGGACGCAGAAGCTGAACAACAGTAACAAGTACAGCATCAGCAGTGTGGGCGACCGCCATTTCCTGGAGATCAAGAACTGCCAGGTCAAAGATCAGGGCAACTACCGCGTGGTGTGTGGTCCTCACATCTCCGGTGCCAAACTCATCGTCACAGGTAAGAGTCGGAGTGTTTGAGCTTCCTCTCCTGTCTGCTGGGCGCCTGTCTGTACGTCTTTAATGTGTCTTCATGTCCACCTCCTTTATTTTATTATCAGGAGCTGCTTACAGGGCAGGTAAGCAGTACAACCAAGAACTAACACAACTCAAACTGATCTCTTTGAACCTGACGGTTCATTTGTGAGGTTTTTGTGTTTATGTTGTGTGTTTCTTCGTGCAGTCAAACCCTCAAAAACTCCAAACAGGAGTCGTAATAAAACAAATCAATAAAATAATCAAAGATATAAACTAACAGAAGTCTGATATTGATCTTACCTCTGATTATCTGGTTTTAGCCGACCAAATTCAGTTCACTAAATGCATCCGAAGCATCGAGGTCAATGAACGGCACTCTGCAACCTTCGAGTGCGAGTTGTCCTTCGACAACGCCACCGTCTCGTGGTACAAAGACTCGTGGGAGCTTAAAGAGAGCCTAAAGTATAACTTCAGGACCGAAGGCCGACGGCACTTTATGACCATCTGCAATGTAACTGCAGAGGATGAAGGTTTGTGAACAAAGCCTGATTAGGGTTTAGGACTCTCAGTATTACTGATTACATAAGGACGACTTACCACATGCTGGACAGAGAATTAAATCAAACCAAACCTCTTGTGTTAAAGTTTAGGGTTGAAAAAATTTGAATAGCTTTAGTTTCAGGCCCAAAGGTGAATATTGTCTTTGGGGTTAGTTGTATATAACAAACATCAGATCACAGACCAAATGAACGTCCTAGTTTGCTAATGTGCAGGTAAAATTAGCAAATGACTGGTAAACTGGAAGAGAACAGTCAATTGATAAAATGCAACAGGAATCAGTTCATTTCAGAGCAGTCACAGCAGTAGCTTCTTTGGTTTGATCACTGAGTGAACAGGATAACTCTTTATTCAATATAAATTAGGTCAAATGAAACGAAATCCTCCATCCTTTCTGTTGCTAATTAGCACATTAGCAGTTAGCTCTACAGTTCACCAGCCAGGCCAGTGAGTGGAGACTTCAGACTCCAGTACAGACTCATTGCACTCTGTGCTGTGACTCAGCCTTTATGCTATTTGAAGTTCTACAAAGGGCTTTAAGTCAGTGTCTTCCAAAATGAACTAAGCACCTTAATGATGTCTCCGCCCACCAGGCGTTTACTCTGTGATCGCCCGCCTGGAGCCCATGGGAGAAGCTCGAAGCACCGCTGAGCTTTACCTGTCAGGCAAAGGTGTGTACACTAGTCAGACAGGAAGTCACTCATGTTAATGTCAGCAGCGTTTGCAGTGCTTCTAACCGTTCGACCTTGTCCTTTCACAGAAATTGGGTTAGGAAGGGTTCCTCAGGGTGAGTATTTTAGCAGGCAACATAAAGAAATGACAGTAAAACTGAACATGTCTCCTGCCCTATAACTGTTATCTATCAGAGTGTTGATTTCCCCTTTAATTAAAGTCACACAGAAAGAGTATCCTGAGACTCAGGCTCTGCCTGTGAAAAAAAAAACATTTGTGCAATATTAGAATTTCATTGTCAAATGGAAGCAATATAAAGTTTTACTGTCACAACGAGCGAAAATGAAAAATAATAAAAAACATCCAATCCAATCATTTCAACATTAACTGAAGTTGTGTTTGTGGCCGAACCTTCAGACGTCCCAGACACGTCAGTTCAGTTCCCAGAAGCAGCTTCTATGGTGGTTTCCAGAGGTGAGTCTGGGACTGTTTTGAATTAGTTTAATTTTAATTTGTTCACCTCACCCTGACCCGACTTGTGTCTTCTTCTACCAAAAGACTCCTCCGATTTTTATGTCTACGAAGAAAGAACACAAGTGACAGGTACCAGCATAGTTAATACCATCGTAACTCGCTGTCTGCACTTCGTGTGACTTCATCATTAAACACTGAAGCATCATCCTCACATCACCCCTAACTCTCATCCGTAATAGGTGTGTGACAACTCACCCCACCCCAACAGGACGTGTCCTGAAATAAACCTGCACAGCCATTTAGTCAACTCAGATGTCTCAAAATGAAAACCATTGTACAAATGAGGATTATGATCAGGTGAAAAAATAGTCATGTTCAATTTTGAGATTAACCACAGAATTTTTAGAAAAAGCTGAAGAAATTAAAGCTCCTCAGATCTGAAACTTAATTTCAAATTAAAGGCTCATGTTCTGATCTTCACCTCATTGTTTCCAGAATTTCACTCTAAAGCTGAGTTTGAAAATTATAAATAAATAATTATATGAGTTAACATTTTTATCACAAAGCAGAACTTCAA
Source organism: Mastacembelus armatus (assembly GCF_900324485.2). Lineage (NCBI taxonomy): Eukaryota > Metazoa > Chordata > Actinopteri > Synbranchiformes > Mastacembelidae > Mastacembelus > Mastacembelus armatus. The sequence continues at coordinate 28,132,143 of NC_046653.1, forward strand.
ATCTCATTTATTATATATATATATATGTGTGTGTGTGTGTGTGTGTGTGTGTGTGATTTGAATGAAAAGCAATAAATTTATGTCCAAGTCCAATTTAAAATTTTGTGATGCAGATTTTTAGAATAACACTAAATTCACATTTGAAATCCATTTGATAAATTCTAAACTAGATAATCCTAGAGAGCCAAATCTAATTTTAAAATCAAAAATTTGGAGATGAGACCTGAAGAAATGAGACATTGTCTAAACCCTGATTTTAATCTGGTTTAATGTCAGAAATTCTTTTCTTTGTAAATCTTCAGGTTAATCCCAGAATTGAAATGATTGTTTGTCATAATCCTGATGTGTAAAGTCTGAAGTCCCCGATGTCTAACAGCTGATTATTATTATTCTTTAATGATCTGGTGTAGCTTCGGAAAGTCTGACAGTTCAAGAAGAGTCGGTCTCTGTCCACTACGCCGTCGTCACAGGTATCAACATCACTGGGTTTTTCTGACTCCTCATCAAAATCCAAACTGCCATCACTCTGTGTCTGTGTCCTGAACCACTGTTTTTGTCTTTTTCGTGTCTTTTACACCTGCTCTTTGCCATGGCCTTTATGTTTCTTCAGTGGTTGATTATTTACAGCATTTCCTCTTTTAAAAACCTGTGACAGTCTGCTAAATCCAGTTTTCTCCTTCACCAGAAGAGAAAAAACCTGTTGAAGAGATTATTGAGAGGACTGAGTTCGAGATAATAGAAGAAATCTCTGAAGGTACTGTTGTTTTCGAACATCAGGCTGCTCAGTAAACCTTGTGGTTGTAATGTAACCAAGCCGCCAATTGTACTGAAGAATTTTACACTAAATGCTTCAGATTCCAACAGCTGCTGCTGACAGAAACCTGTGTGTTTTCACCAGACTTCTGTCTCATTATGGTTGTGTTTGGTCTTACCTGTCTTATGCTCTTATTGACCTTCACTAGAGCTTTCTGCAGTGAAGTGTGTCTCTCACAGTTTAATGTAAACTTTCTTGATGTTTCAAGTTGCTGAGGTTTACATGAGACCAGAGGAGAAACCCTCTGAGCCGCCAACTCTGCCTACAGCTCCCCTCGAAGGTATCTGCCAGTACCTCTTCTTGTTTTTACCTTATTTCTTTTTCAGTCCCGTTACTCGATCCTTATTTCTGTTTCTAATAATAAAAGAATCTTGATGTTAGCATGTACTGTGGTCAGAAAACTGAAATCAGTGATAATGTTTTAAAGTACCCGAAGCAAAGAAGCCGCAGCCTGAGGTTGCTGCCCCAGTTCAGAGAGAGGAATCACCGGCCCCACAAGGTAACATCTATGACACAGGATTGTGTTATACTTTATATACATTTTCAGTCTGATTTGACTTTTTACTTTTTTTTTTTTTTTTTACCTTGGATTGTGAATTCATAAATTTTAGGATGAAATTTGACAGGGTGTGACACTTTGTCAAATGAAACTCCTGAGAGAACTTCACCTTAATGTTTTCTCTTCAGTCTGTCTGTATAAGTGAACGTCATCTGAAGCTATTCTGTTTTGCTGTTTTAAGTGTTCTTACAATGCGTAAAGAGCATTGCGTTCTTGGCTTGTTTGGTTATCTGTTAGTGGGTCTGCCGTGTGTTTGTGTGCTGCTGTTTTTCTTTAGTCCCTAAACTCTTAAAGCTGTGTGTGCTTTGTGTGGACTCACACAAGTATTTTTCTCTTGAAATTGAAGAACCTTCAGTCTCCGCCAAACCGGAACCTGAACCAGAGATTGTTCCCAGAAAGGTCTCTCCTGAACCTTTTGAGCCAAAAACAGTTCTTCCTGAGCCTAAAGCGCCACCTCAGAAGCCAGTGGCAACTGAGCCCAAAGTAGCTAAAATGAAGCCTGAACCTGAAGAACCGAAAGTTAAACCTGTCAAGAAAGTACCAGAAGTCCCTAAAGCAAGAGGTAAAGTAGTAAAGGATTTGCTTTACTACTCTTCTATTGGAAAGACATTGTGTTATACACTGTATGTCTTTCTTCTTGTTTTGTTTTATGTTGCTATGTTGCTATCTATGTAATTGTTTAACCCATTTTTGTAAATCCTGAATGTTCTAAGAAGTTCCTTCCTGGCTAACCTCTTCTGCTGGACTTTAAAATTAACCATCTAATGGGTTTCGAGATGACCACACTGTTATGGGGTGTTTAGATACACTATATAATATTCTTACACACTAACTCTGAAGATCAGTGTCTTTAGTGTGGTGACAGTGAAGCTCACACCTTGTTCCCACAATGCCTTTGTGATAAATGTATAGTGAAAATGGAGTGGCCTAATTATGTCTTTTTGGAGCTCTTGTTATTCTAAGCACTCGATAGAGTGGACTGTAGTATTAAATTCTTGCCAGCAGGTTATTGAACATATCCATAATGTTCTTTAAAGCACCAGAACCACCCAAACCTGAAGAACCTGTAGTTCTGCCAACTGCAGCCAAGGTTTCTCCCCCAATGCCGAAACATCTTCCTGCTAAAGGTATTGACCTGTCTTGTTCTGTCTGAAGTCACTCGTTAAGAGTGTAATCTTTGATTCCTTGTTAGTCTTAGTCATTGCCTGTAGGTTAAACAATGCATAATGTTCTCTTAAGTGGAAGACATGCCCAGACCAGAAGAACCTGTAGTTGAACCTGCACCAAAGGTCATTGCCCCCAAGGCTGAAGCTGTTCCAGCTAAAGGTACCTCAAAGATGTACTTGTACTGTTCTATGTTTGTATTATTGCTTTAGGTAAGATTGCTACGCATGGAAAATAATCTTTTCCACGTCTTCTGTGAAAATCTTTGAATGTGCTAAGCACTCGTTAGAGTGTGACCAACACTTTTGGGTTTTTCTTAATGCAATTAACACAATAATTATCTTATAAATAAATGTTCTTCTAAGTTGTCTCAGAATCACCCGAACTTCCGAGAAAACCACATCTGCTGTCTGAAAAACCTGAACCAGAAGCACCAAGGTATATCTCTGAAGAAGAACCAGAAGAACTGAAGGTGCCGGTGAAGGTTCCTGAAACCCCAAAGAAAGTTCCAGAAACACCAAAGAAGGTTCCGGAAGAACCAAAAAAGGTTGTTGAAGAAACAAAGAGGGTTATTGAGGTGCCAGTGAAGGTTCCCGAAGCACCAAAGAAAGTTCCAGAAACACCAAAGAAGGTTCCGGAAGAGCCGAAAAAGGTTGTGGAAGAAACAAAGAGAGTTGTTGAGCTGCCAGTAAAGGTTCCCGAAACCCCAAAGAAAGTTCCAGAAACACCTAAGAAGGTTCCAGAAGAACGGAAAAAGGCTGTGGAAGAAACAAAGGCAGTTGTTGATCTGCCAGTGAAGGTTCCCGAAGCGCCAAAGAAAGTTCCAGAAACACCAAAGAAGGTTCCAGAAGAACCGAAAAAGGCTGTGGAAGAAACAAAGGCGGTTGTTGAGGTGCCAGTGAGGGTTCCTGAAGCCCCAAGGAAAGTTCCAGAAGAACAAAAAAAGGTTGTGGAAGAAACAAAGGCAGTTGTTGAGGTGCCAATGAGGGTTCCCGAAGCCCCAAAGAAAATTCCGGAAACACCAAAGAAGGTTCCGGAAGAACCGAAAAAGGTTGTGGAAGAAACAAAGCTGATTCCTCTTGAGCCAAAGAAAGTACCCGAGCCTCCAAAATTACCAACATCAGCACAGGATGTGGAAACACTAAAACAAATTCCTCAGGCTAAAAAGCCTCTGCAACAAGGTAGATGTCCACAAACAAGACATTTGAAAATCTTAATTAATCCTTACACATCTTGATCTTTTAATTCACTATTTATATTTTTTACACAGATGTGCATTTTGCTAATTCTTCAAAAGTTTTGTCCTGATGTCTGTCGTGTGTGTTGATTACTTGTTGCATCATATTATTAAAACAGTAAAACAGAGGGAGATACCACAGGAAACAACAGCACTAGTGAAACCACAGCTGGAGGCGGGTAAACCCATCAAAGGTATGCTTAATCTGACAAATGTTTCTCAGGAACTCATAGAGAGTTGGCTTCTTCTTTAGGTGTGTTTATTTGTCCCTGAAATCAGATGATGAGGTCCAGCCAAAGTCTAAAGAAATTCTACAGCTGAGAGGTAGTCCTCCATAATACGTATAGTTAAGTTGTAAAATGAGGACGACAGTGAAATCTGTGTTGTTCTGTGTTGATGGTTTTTGTGTTGTGTTGTTTTCATCTTGGCCACCGCTTCATGGTGCAAATCTTCAATCTTGGGTATTATCTTAAAAATGATTCCAGTTCCCCTGAAGACTCAAACAACAGCATAGGTTGAAAACAGAAATAAGTATTGTCCGAAAAAGGGTCATGGAGAAAGGATTTCTGTAGAGGAAGAATTTGGACTGAAACGAGAACGTCTTTGACATCTCTATCTCCACCTTTGAAGAAAGATGGTCTTCAGTCAAAAAGAGACACCATGTGTTTCCATGAAATTACTCGTTCCATGAGAAATGAAGTTACTCCTCTGGTTCAAGGTTCTTCAGTCCATCTTTAGGAAGAATTTTGCCAACAAAGAAGATCTTTCCTGTATTTCCCAAAGCAGTTGTTGCTCCTAAAAAGAATTTTTCTTCTGAAGAAGTAACCCTGACGAAGAAACCTTCCCCTAAAGACAGATTGCTCCAAGATCTGCAGAAGACAAAACCCCTTGCTGCCGAACAAGAAGCTGTCCCCCCCCAAAAGAAACGTACTAATCTGACACAAGAAGTAATCCCTCCTGAGGCGGACTCTTCTGAAGAATCAAAAACAGCGGTTACTCCACCTCCAGCAGCAAGAGAAGATGATAAGAAGGCAAAGAAGGAAAAATGTGAATTTAAACAAATTCTTCAGGAAGGTATTCTTTGGTATTTGAGCCGCACAGGCTCATAATCTGGAAAAGATCAACCGCTCTTAAGAAAGATGAAACGTTTACTTTTCTCACTCGTCTTTCAACGGGTTTTAGGAAATATCTTACTCATCTTCACACTGAGTAAACTGTGCTCTTACATTGTCCTTGTAATGTCACTGCTCTTTAAGGTACACCATGTAGTAAGGAAACTTTCAGTAATTAACCTCTTTTATTCTTACCTTTTGGTCTTTCCTTCATTAGCTGACATTTTTTTTCATCTTCATTCCTGTTCTTCTGCTTTGTGCTCTTTGAAGTAATTTATGTCTAAATGATCTTTAGTAAGTCTTTTTCATTGATATGTTTTATTGACCAAATTGTGTTCTTGGTCATGACCTTGGCATCTTGTATCCCCAAAGTACCTCCTCCTCCAGAGGAGAAGAAGCCACCTGCACCTAAGCCTCCACCTCCTGCTCCTGTTCCTGCAGAGAAACCTCCTCCTCCTCCTGCAGGTAGTCTTTTCGGTTTGCGTGTTCCTAATCTTTGCTGACTTCTCAGGAACCATCTTGGTTTTCCTTTCACCCATTTGTGTGTTTGTGTTGTCCTTACTGTCTCATGTTTGAACTGTTCATGTTGCTCATTCTGTTTTGACCAAACTTATTGTGTTCTTGGTCATGACCTTGGAATCTTGTATCCCCAAAGTACTTCCTCCTCCTCCAGAGGAGAAGAAGCCACCTGCACCTAAGCCTCCACCTCCTGCTCCTGTTCCTGCAGAGAAACCTCCTCCTCCTGCAGGTAGTCTTTTCGGGTTGTGTGTTCCTAATCTTTGCTGACTTCTCAGGAACCATCTTGGTTTTTTTTTTCACCCATTTGTGTGTTTGTGTTGTCCTTACTGTCTCATGTTTGAACTGTTCATGTTGCTCATTCTATTTTGACCAAACTTATTGTGTTCTTGGTCATGACCTTGGCATCTTGTATCCCCAAAGTACCACCTCCTCCTCCAGAGGAGAAGAAGCCACCTGCACCTAAGCCTCCACCTCCTGCTCCTGTTCCTGCAGAGAAGCCTCCTCCTCCTGCAGGTAGTCTTTTCGGTTTGCGTGTTCCTAATCTTTGCTGACTTCTCAGGAACCATCTTGGTTTTTTTTTTCACCCATTTGTGTGTTTGTGTTGTCCTTACTGTCTCATGTTTGAACTGTTCATGTTGCTCATTCTATTTTGATCAAACTTATTGTGTTCTTGGTCATGACCTTGGCATCTTGTATCCCCAAAGTACCTCCTCCTCCTCCAGAGGAGAAGAAGCCACCTTCACCTAAGCCTCCACCTCCTGCTCCTGTTCCTGCAGAGAAACCTCCTCCTCCTGCAGGTAGTCTTTTCAGTTTGCTTGTTCCTAATCTTTGCTGTCTTGTCAGGAACCATCTTGGTTTTCCTTTCACCCATTTGTGTGTTTGTGTTGTCCTTACTGTCTCATGTTTGAACTGTTCATGTTGCTCATTCTGTTTTGACCAAACTTATTGTGTTCTTGGTCATGACCTTGGCATCTTGTATCCCCAAAGTACCTCCTCCTCCTCCAGAGGAGAAGAAGCCACCTGCACCTAAGCCTCCACCTCCTGCTCCTGTTCCTGCAGAGAAACCTCCTCCTCCTGCAGGTAGTCTTTTCAGTTTGTGTGTTCCTAATCTTTGCTGTCTTGTCAGGAACCACCTTGGTTTTCCTTTCACCCATTTGTGTGTTTGTGTTGTCCTTACTGTCTCATGTTTGAACTGTTCATGTTGCTCATTCTGTTTTGATCAAACTTATTGCGTTCTTGGTCATGACCTTGGCATCTTGTATCCCCAAAGTACCTCCTCCTCCAGAGGAGAAGAAGCCACCTGCACCTAAGCCTCCACCTCCCACTCCTGTTCCTGCAGAGAAACCTCCTCCTCCTGCAGGTAGTCTTTTCAGTTTGCGTGTTCCTAATCTTTGCTGACTTCTCAGGAACCATCTTGGTTTTTTTTTTCACCCATTTGTGTGTTTGTGTTGTCCTTACTGTCTCATGTTTGAACTGTTCATGTTGCTCATTCTATTTTGATCAAACTTATTGTGTTCTTGGTCATGACCTTGGCATCTTGTATCCCCAAAGTACCTCCTCCTCCTCCAGAGGAGAAGAAGCCACCTGCACCTAAGCCTCCACCTCCTGCTCCTGTTCCTGCAGAGAAACCTCCTCCTCCAGCAGGTAGTCTTTTCGGTTTGTGTGTTCCTAATCTTTGCTGTCTTTTCAGGAACCACCTTGGTTTTCCTTTCACCCATTTGTGTGTTTGTGTTGTCCTTACTGTCTCATGTTTGAACTGTTCATGTTGCTCATTCTATTTTGATCAAACTTATTGTGTTCTTGGTCATGACCTTGGCATCTTGTATCCCAAAGTACCTCCTCCTCCAGAGGAGAAGAAACCACCTGCACCTAAGCCTCCTCCACCTCCTGCTCCTGTTCCTGCAGAGAAACCTCCTCCTCCAGCAGGTAGTCTTTTCGGTTTGTGTGTTCCTAATCTTTGCTGACTTCTCAGGAAACATCTTGGTTTTCTTTTCACCCATTTGTGTGTTTGTGTTGTCCTTACTGTCTTATGTTTGAACTGTTCATGTTGCTCATTCTGTTTTGACCAAACTTATTGTGTTCTTGGTCATGACCTTGGCATCTTGTATCCCCAAAGTACCTCCTCCTCCTCCAGAGGAGAAGAAGCCACCTGCACCTAAGCCTCCACCTCCTGCTCCTGTTCCTGCAGAGAAACCTCCTCCTCCTGCAGGTAGTCTTTTCGGTTTTGTGTGTTCCTAATCTTTGCTGTCTTGTCAGGAACCATTTTGGTTTTCCTTTCACCCATTTGTGTGTTTGTGTTGTCCTTACTGTCTCATGTTTGAACTGTTCATGTTGCTCATTCTGTTTTGCTGTTTTGACCAAACTTATTGTGTTCTTGGTCATGACCTTGGCATCTTGTATCCCCAAAGTACCTCCTCCTCCTCCAGAGGAGAAGAAGCCACCTGCACCTAAGCCTCCACCTCCTGCTCCTGTTCCTGCAGAGAAACCTCCTCCTCCTGCAGGTAGTCTGTTCATTTTGTGTGTTCCTCATGTTTGCTAACATCAAAAGTTAGCCATGTTCTTTTTCACCAATTTGTGGGTTCGTGTCGTCCTGACTATTCCACTTGTCATCAGGTTTTCATGTTTTAAACTGACTCTTTTGTTCATTCTGTTTTGACCAAACTTATTGTGTTCTTGGTCATGACCTTGGCATCTTGTATCCCCAAAGTACCTCCTCCTCCTCCAGAGGAGAAGAAGCCACCTGCACCTAAGCCTCCACCTCCTGCTCCTGTTCCTGCAGAGAAACCTCCTCCTCCTGCAGGTAGTCTTTTCGGTTTGCTTGTTCCTAATCTTTGCTGTCTTGTCAGGAACCATCTTGGTTTTCCTTTCACCCATTTGTGTGTTTGTGTTGTCCTTACTGTCTCATGTTTGAACTGTTCATGTTGCTCATTCTGTTTTGACCAAACTTATTGTGTTCATGATCATGACCTTGGCATCTTGTATCCCCAAAGTACCTCCTCCTCCTCCAGAGGAGAAGAAGCCACCTGCACCTAAGCCTCCCCCTCCTGCTCCGGTTCCTGCAGAGAAACCTCCTCCTCCTGCAGGTAGTCTTTTCGGTTTGTTTGTTCCTAATCTTTGCTGTCTTTTCAGGAACCACCTTGGTTTTCCTTTCACCCATTTGTGTGTTTGTGTTGTCCTTACTGTCTCATGTTTGAACTGTTCATGTTGCTCATTCTGTTCTGACCAAACTTATTGGGTTCTTGGTCTTGACCTTGGTATCTTGTATCCCCAAAGTACCTCCTCCTCCTCCAGAGGAGAAGAAGCCACCTGCACCTAAGCCTCCACCTCCTGCTCCTGTTCCTGCAGAGAAACCTCCTCCTCCTGCAGGTAGTATTTTCAGTTTGTTTGTTCCTAATCTTTGCTGTCTTTTCAGGAACCACCTTGGTTTTCCTTTCACCCATTTGTGTGTTTGTGTTGTCCTTACTGTCTCATGTTTGAACTGTTCATGTTGCTCATTCTGTTTTGACCAAACTTATTGTGTTCTTGGTCATGACCTTGGTATCTTGTATCCCCAAAGTACCTTCTCCTCCTCCAGAGGAGAAGAAGCCACCTGCACCTAAGCCTCCACCTCCTGCTCCTGTTCCTGCAAAGAAACCTCCTCCTGCAGGTAGTTTGTTCATGTTGTGTGTTCCTCATGTTTGCTAACATCAAAAGTTAGCAATGTTCTTTTTCACCAATTTGTGTGTTCGTGTCGTCCTGACTATTCCACTTGTCATCAGGTTTTCATGTTTTAAACTGACTCTGTTTCTCATTCTGTTTTTACCAAACTTATTGTGTTCTTGGTCATGACCTTGGCATCTTGTATCCCCAAAGTACCTCCTCCTCCTCCAGAGGAGAAGAAGCCACCTGCACCTAAGCCTCCACCTCCCGCTCCTGTTCCTGCAGAGAAACCTCCTCCTCCTGCAGGTAGTCTTTTCGGTTTTGTGTGTTCCTAATCTTTGCTGTCTTTTCAGGAACCATCTTGGTTTTCCTTTCACCCATTTGTGTGTCTGTGTTGCCCTTATTGTCTCATGTTCGAACTGTTCATGTTGCTCATTCTGTTTTGACCAAACTTATCGTGTTCTTGATCATGACCTTGGCATCTTGTATCCCCAAAGTACCTCCTCCTCCTCCAGAGGAGAAGAAGCCACCTGCACCTAAGCCTCCACCTCCTGCTCCTGCTCCTGTTCCTGCAAAGAAACCTCCTCCTGCAGGTAGTCTGTTCATTTTGTGTGTTCCTCATCTTTGCTGTCATCTCAGGTTATCCATGTTCTTTTTCACCTATTTGTGTGTTTCTGTTGTCCTTATTTTTCACTTGTCTTCTGGTTTTCATGTTTTAAAATGACTCTTTTGCTCATTCTGTTTTGACCAAACTTATTGTGTTCTTGGTCATGACCTTGGCATCTTGTATCCCCAAAGTACCTCCTCCTCCTCCAGAGGAGAAGAAGCCACCTGCACCTAAGCCTCCACCTCCTGCTCCCGTTCCTCCTGCAGGTAGTTTCTTCATTTGGTTTTGTATGTTGTTGGAAACTGTTTTTCTAACAACTGTTTACTGTTGTTTTCTTTGCTGACTCATCTAAAGGTTTCCTTGTGTGTTCTTAATTTCTGTTTCACTTGCTGTTTGATGTGTCCCCAACCTTTTTTTGTGTTATTTCAGTGTAACTGTCTCCATTGTTGTCTTTGTTGTGATCTTGGAATCTTGTATTTTAAAGTGTCTCCTCCAGAGGAGAAGAAACCACCTGTACCAGCACCAAAACCTTCAGTTCCTGCTGCTCCTGCAGTCAAAGTTGCTCCTCCTGCAGGTACCTCTTTCACCTTGCTGTGTGGTACTTAAAAACACTGTCCTCATCTTGTGTTTCTACGTTGTTTGCAAATAGATATCCTCCATATAGTCAGATTCTTTTACTGTTACTGATTTCCTTCTACCTGAACCGTCATGTGCCCATTTCTACATTCTTACCATCTGCTCTCTGTCTGTTTTCATCTTCTGCCTACTTGCACATAACTTTTGGTTTCTTCTACTCCTAATTGTGTCCTCCAGAGGAGAAGAAACCGTCTCCACCGAAACCCAAGCCTCCGGCAGAAACAGCGGTTCCTGCTGCAGGTACTTTCTTCTGTTTGTCGTTCAGCTCCTTGTTTGTTTTGCCTCTGAGAAACATGATCTTAACAACAGTTTGAGTTCTTTATTAATGTTTTCATTTTGTCTGTTTTGTTTAATTATCCGTCAGTTATTGGTTAGTGACTAGATCTTTGGCAGTGTTTTAATCAAGTTGGCATTCTTGTAGCTCAAGTTGCCCCAGTGGAGAAGGAGCCCTCTCCACCAGCCGTTGAGGCTGAACCCTCTCCTGAGTTGGAGGCAGAGGAAATCTATCTACCTGAAGGTAATGCCTGTAAATTTCATCCATCTTGTCCTCCTCAGGTTACCTTGGAAGAATTTCTTGTTTGACAGTCTTCATACAAAGCAACCTGAGCTTTCAGAAATGTTCTTGCCATCTATGTTGTCTAAATCTAATACTTGTATACACTGAATGCTCTAATCTAGTCTAGGTATTTCACATTTACAGCATCTGATGAATGATATCACTAATTGTATAAATGTTTCTTAAAATTCTGGGTACACAGTGCAATGACATCATAATAAAGTAATTCCTTCCATAGCTCATCTTTAGTGTAAATTTCTATAAAAATATTACATTTAAAAAAATAAATGCATGGCACAATTTCATAACTCAAATATCTCTCAAGCTTAAAAAAATGTTAACCTTATTTGTTTATATTATCTTGCATATGCTTATATTGAATTAATTTAAATTCTTGCAGACATGGAACCAGTTTCTGCACCTGCGCCAACTAAAGGTATACCAAATATTTACTTTGTTTTCAGAAGGCTGTAAATTTAGTTTTCTTATGCTAGTTAATGTCTCATAAACTATAATGGGACAGTATGTCTTATTTTTCATGTATGTTTAACTGGTGTGTCAATCCGTTGTTGTAAAAGCTTGAATGTTAATCATATACAGGAAGTATGTCTGTCTGTTATAAACAGTGTGTTTACTGCCTCAACCACAGTGCTGCCTCATAAGCAAAAGGGTAAGGTTCCTGTTGAGGAAGCAAAAACACCTGAGTCACCCAAGCTGGGTAGGAAATTTACCAGAATCCCCAAAGAGAAGGAACCAGAACCAGAGGTCATTAAGCTGAAGAGTATTCCAGCAAAAGCTCTGGAGCCCAAGAAACAAGTTGTAACTCATAAAGCTGAAGTGACGAGGCATCACGATCCTGATCTAACCGCTCGTGGACTTCACGACAGGGAAGATCGAGAGATAATAACACTCGGAAGAACTGAACGTGTTTTTACTGCAGAGGAAGAGATGATTCAGTTAGGACACTTTGAGGAAGCTGAAAGGATAGTAGGTGTACAGAAACCTGAGAAAGACAGTTGGACAAGAACCCCAAAACCACAGAAAAAGGAAGAACCTGAGGTGCCAAGTGTGGATAAGAAGAAAATAACTAAACTGCCAGAGGCAGAAGAGCAGAAAAAATCTGTTAAACTAAAACCTTTTGATAAAACAGCAAAACCAGAAGAAGAACTGCATAAGATCAAACTGAAAAAGGTTCCAGCAAAGGAGAGAGAGCCTGAGAAGGAAGTCACAACTCAGAAAGCTGAAGTAACAAAGCATTATGATACAGAACAGACAGTTCAGAAGCTGCGTGATAGAGAGGATCGGGAGGTAATAACACTTGGCAGAACAGAACGAGTCTTCACTGTAGATGAAAAGACATCAGAATTGGACCGTATGGAGGAACCAGAAAAGCCAGAGGCAGCTGATGAGAAATCTAGATGGCTAAGAACTCCTAAAGCACCAAAAGCTGAAGAACCGGAGCCAGATTTAACCAAAAGAAAAATAAAATTATTACCAAAGAAAGAGGAGGAGCCAGAAGTAGTGACATTGAAACCATTTGAAAGACCTCAGAAACCTGAAGCAGCTGAGCCTCCAAAAACTAAGAAAGAGGGTGAAGTAAAGACAGATACTGAGCAGTTTCCAATCAGGAGAGCTGAGACACCACAGAGAGACCAACCACATGCTGCTTTAAAGCACAGAATAGATGAAGACACTCCAAAGGTAACGCCTGACATCAGCAAAGACCAGATGGACAAGAAAGAGGCTGAGCAAGTCTCCAAAGATGGGAAACCTACTGCTGCTGACAAGCTTCATGGAAAACCTAAAATTATTTCCACGCCAGATAAAGAGAAAGAGCAGGTTGTGCTGAAGCCTTTCACCATAGCCACTAAGCCTGAACAAAAGCCAGACAAAGCATTAGAAGTAGAGAAAAAGAAGCCAGTGGAAGCAAAGGTACCCAGGCAAGCTCCAAGAGACGAAACTCCTGAAGAGGTCAAAGAACAGCAGCTTAGGAAAGCTGAAAAGACAGCAACACCCGATAAAGAAGGTGAGAAACTTCCCAAGAAAGAAGACACAGCCGTTCCACCTAAGAAACCGAGTCCACCAGGAAAGAAAGTGGTGGCTCCACCGAAAGAACCGGATGGCATCAAGAAAGCTGTTGAACTCAAAAAGACACCGCCAAGAGTCACCAAAGACAAGGCAGCAGAAGAAAAGCCCTTTAAGCCAATTGAGCAGCTCAAGAAGGTTGAGTTAAAAAAGACACCATCACCAACCGCTGAGAAGCCAAAGTCTAAGGAATTGGAAGTCCCCTTTCAGAAGAAACCAAGTTCAGAAAAACCTGAAAGGATTTCCAAAACCATTTCACCAAAAGAATCTATTGAAGCTGTAATACTCAAAAAGGTCCCAAAGAAGCCACCACCAGATTTATCAGAACCAGAAAAGCCTGCCAAAGGACAGATCCCTCTGGTGAAGGCAATCTCTCCTGGAGCTGTGCGGATGGAGAAAGTGCCCACCCAGCCCGAGGAGGAGGTGTTTGAAGAGGAGGCTGAAGAAGCGGAAGGCGAGGAAGGAGAGGAGGCTTGGGGCTGGGAGCTGGTTCCTCCTGAGGACTGGGAAGGTGAAGGGGAGGATGGGGCATTGGAGACTCCAGGCATGGCTGGCGGCAAACGAGGTGAGATGAAGGTCAACAAACTCTCCCATTTGATGACACTGGAACCATCTCATTCCATCTAAGATGATTCATCTAATCCTCACCACATCCATATTTCATCGCGTGATCCATTCATTCATCTGAGGCTCAAGTGGAGCCCCATTTGTCTGTCGACGCATCTGTCAGTCAGCATCCATCTTATGTTGTAGCTCATCAACTGTGTCATCCCCACTGGTGATTTAGTGTTCGTCTTCATCGTGTTCATGTCATTCACTACAACTGTGTTTTCATGCATTGTCTTCACCGCTGTATGTCCCTTTGATGCTCTTCTCCATTTGTCAAATATTTCACTCCAGCTTTCTGTATGATATCCCCTCACATGATGTGGAAAACACATCTTCCAGCATGTTTGCTGTTAGCTTTGCTCAGAGCTTAATCTTGGTTTCTTCTGGATTATTTATGGAAGCTCAAAATTCATCTTCTTATTTCTTCATCAGATGGAAAACCAACAGAGGTGCCACTGAAAGGCAGAGGCAGAGGATTTGGCGGTGAGAATAAATTGACATTAGCACCTGTGTACTAACAGTTCTGGTCTTTGTCTTAGGTAAAGTTTGAGTGTCAAGTATGAAATAATTTATCTTGTCAAAATTTGAGATTGACATATTTTAATTCACTTCTTTCCACTTACTTTTATTTGGGCAAAGTTCTTGAATGCCTTTTTGTTTGGGCAAGGTTTGAGAACTTTGCTGTCCTAGCAGGTCCTGAACCTTTATACTCTTACACTGACAGCAGCCAATATAAGCACAGCGATATTTTAATGAGAGCACATAAAAAGACTGGTAGCAAAGCCTTAAGCTGCACTTTACTTCTTTTAGCTTCATATTTGGCTGCTTTTTCTTCTATGTGGTCCTGGGTTCTTATAAAGAATCCTGATGGAAGTTCATAATGAATGAACCTGCATGACTTTTAATCTCAGCAGATCCTATATTCTGACTTAAAACAGGTTTTCGCTAAAATACTCCATTGTCCAGTATGTGACTCATTATTCACTGTCTGAAACTAACTTGATGAGTTTTTCTATGCAATGTTGCAGCAAGACGAACTCCATCTCCTGGTGACGCTGGCAGGGGCCGGGGCTTGAGACCTGTTGGGGGAAAAGGCCCATCACCACCAGAGGAACCTTTCGGCGGATTCAAGCTCAAAGCTGTCCCTCTGAAGTTCATCAAGAAGATTCAGAACATTGTGTTGCTGGAAGCTGAGTCGATTGGTTCGTCTGCTGTATTTGAGTGTGAGATCTCGCCTTCCACTGCAGTTGCTTCATGGATGAAAGATGGCAGCAACCTCAGAGAAGGCCCCAAGTACAAGTTCACTGCTGATGGCAAAGATCGCAAGTTGAGCATCATTGATGTCCAGCTGTCAGACACTGGTGAATATACCTGTGTGGCCAGGAATGCTGGAAGGGAAATATCATGCACAGCCAAGCTCATTGTTGAAGGTAAATTATTGAGGCTTTCTGTCCCACACAAAACATTTTCTTACTTCTTTCTTTTTCTTAAAGAAAATAAGCTTTTTCTAGACATCAAAAAGTACTAAAATCCAGGTATGGTATTGCCACCAGTATGGTAGAGTTACAGTTTTTGTTGTATTGCTATTACTAACTTTAATTTCTTTAACTGTCTGTGTAGAGCTGCCTGTGAAATGGGTGAAAGAAATGGAAGCAGAGACCACATGTATAAAGACCCAGCCTATGTACCTGACCGGTGAGCTGAACAAAGAGAGAGAAGTGATCTGGAAGCGAAACGGCGAAGTCCTAAAAACACAGACTGGGAAAGTGGCCATTAATATCATTGGTTTGCAACACGGGGTGACTATCCAGGACGCCACTGACGACGACGCCGGTGTCTACACATGTGAGGTGGTCGGACAGGAGGAGGTGAAGACTACGACCAATGTCAAAGTGATCGGTAAGCAGTCAGCTGCATGTAGTAGTAGAACTGAACTAAGGTAGGTCACAGGCTTAAAACTCACCAAATGGCCACTGAGTCGAATTTTACTGGTCATTTTTTTTCTTGAGGACAGTTATCTAGAGGTTGAGTCATGGCAACTGGGCTTCTAGGTTTTAGGTCTCAGCCTCTAGTTAACTTCACCTGGACGACTGAGAATCTTCACAGACGCTTGGGGACAGTTTATATTTGGCCAAGGTTTCCACAAATCAGTGACAAGTTGACATTCACTGTAAAGACTTTATGAAGTGAGGCTGAAGTATCTGCTGACGTTGATGTTTCTGAACATTGAGAATATGTCATAGAAACATAAGCGATCACATTATCAAATAATGTTAATAATAACCATTATTTAATCACATTAGCAGTTCTTCTACAAGTTTGAGCTGTTTTACCCCGATAACATCAGGAAACATGAACTTGTTTCGGAGCAGGTGGAACTGCTAATGGCATGTTATCACCGTAACCAGCGGGCAAATGTTAGGGATGTGTCTTTAAAATATCACACCCCTTTGACTGACTGTTTCCACTGTGTCATATATTCAGCTGGTTGGACCTCAGAGGGCTGTAATTAGAGCTGACAGTGTTTTCATCACGTGACCTCTCTGTTCTCAGAAATCATCAAAGACTGGCTGGTGAGGCCTCTAAGAGACCAGCATGTCAAACCAAAGGCTAATGCCACATTCAAAGGCGAGCTCTTCAAGGACACTCCCAACTGGAAGTGGTTCAAAGGAGACACTGAGCTTGCTCCATCCGACAAGGTGGAGATTATCAAAGACGGAAAGGACGTGATGCTGACTATAAAAAACTGCCAGCCAGATGATGTATCAGATTATAGCATCCAGGTGGAGGATCGCAGATACATGGCCAAACTGACACTTGGAGGTTGGTGACACATAAACAAAACCCTGCTACAAAATCAGGAGGAGCATGTCCAAAATGCTAAAATAAATCTTCAATTTCAGAGCGTGAGGCCGAAGTCCTGAAGCCTCTCGTCAGCGTGGAGGTGGTTGAGAAGGAGGAAGCCAACTTTGACACTGAAATATCTGAGGAAGATGTAGTAGGTGAATGGAAGCTGAGAGGCCAGGTGTTGACCAGATGTCCGGTAAGATTTTAAAAACACCTGATCTCAGGGTCACCTGGGCTTTTATTTCTTTGAGGATTTCTTCTCCTTTTCCATCTTCTTTCTCCTCCACATCAGTGTTTTAGTTGCTTTACCTGCAATTAATACTCCATGTAATGTAATTTGGTTTCTATGATTTCCCATCATCTACCGGGTTTTTTACAGATTCCTCTTCTAACATATTTTCATCCTTTCATCTGTAAAAACAGCTGGTTTGTGTCTGCTCAGTTCATAAGCTCTGTCTTTAATGAGATTGTGAGTTCATTTAGAAGATTACTTAATGATTAGATTGATTTTTAGGTAAACTGGTACTTTGGTGAACGACAAAGTCAAACACTAACCCAACTTGTACCTTTGTTGGATACAGCATATCCCTGTTTTTCAAAGACAGGTATTTTTTAGCATTGCACTAGAGATCTAGTAGTGTATCTAAACCATCTCATCTCTGTTTCAGACCTGCGACATTAAAACTGAGGGAGGGAAACGTTTCCTCAAGTTGAAGAACGTCCAGCTGGATCAGGCCGGTGAAGTGTCGTATCAGGCTCTGAATGCCATCACCACCGCCATGCTCAACGTCAAAGGTACAGAGAAACAGATCTTACTTTGTTCTTTGGTGTCTGCTGCAAGCTGCTGAATTAGTGGGTCTTGGAAAAGAGAGGTAGCGCAGAAGGGACACGGTAAGAAAAGTGACAACTGTGTGTTTTTGCTTTTGTGATTAACTGCCGATTCACACCTCCCAGAGATCGAAATGGGCTTTGTTGACCCGCTGAAGGATGTCTCCGTGCCTGAAAAGAAACAGGCTAAGTTTGAATGCACCATCACAAAGGATGTGCCAAAGGTCATGTGGTTCAGGGGGTCAGAGATCATCACCCCAAGCCCTAAATATGAAATAATTGATGATGGAAAGAAACACATCCTGATCATAAACAGCTGTGAGTTTGATGATGAGACCCAGTACACGATCGAAGTGTTGGGCCAGAAATCGACGGCTCAATTGACAGTGGAAGGTAAGTGGCAGACACCCCACGCTTCATGTTGTCACGTCGTCTTCTGTCATTCAGTTTTTGTGGCTTTAAAGCCGCCCTATTTGTGTGCACTGTCCCGATGTGTTCCAGGCATAAGGCTCAAGTTTGTCCATCAGCTTGAGGACCAAACAGTCAAAGAAGGTGACACGGTACGTTTTGAGGTCGAGCTGAATCACGAGAATGTGCCGGTGGTGTGGTACCGAAACGAAGTCAAGCTCCATGTGAGCCGGACCGTGCTCACGCATGTGGATGGAAAGAAACACACTCTAGAAATGAGGAAGGTGACTCTAGATGACACCTGCCAGGTTAAGGCAGAGGCCAAAGGAATTTCTTCCCTGGCAAAACTGACTGTTCTAGGTAACAACACACTTTCCTTCCTTTTTCCCCATTTCCTCCCCCTGTCTTTAATTTCTTCTCTCCACAGCGAATCCACTGCAGATACTGGGCAGTGGTAGGAAAAAGCATGTTATTGTGTTGGTGTAATTAGAAGTGTGTTTTGTCTTATCTGTGCCACCATAAATAATCTTTCACACTCTAGATGTAATATCTAAAATGCATTTTTTAATAAGCAAAGGCTACAGATTCTTGCTTTTGATGGCAACATTTGTTTGTTACTGTACAACTTGGCTTTTATTTTTATATATGTATGTAAAATGTACAGCCTGTTTCCTCATTACCATCCCCCCTTCATGGAAACATAAACTCAAGAGATGAACCAAAACACAAACTGACTTTCTGACACATGAAATCACTCATGAAATACACAATGGACAAAACTACATAATGAGCCAAAAACCAGAATTATCCTTTAATGGAAATAAACTGAAAAATTCTAGTGGTCACATCCTGCTCTGGCTTTATATGTGCACATGTGTATTTTCATGAAACTAATGGATTCTGGACTCTGTTCCAGAGGGCGACGCCATCTTTGTGGTGAAGCTGCAGGACTACACTGCCACAGAGAAAGACGAGGTGACTCTGGACTGTGAGCTGAACAAAGACGTCCCTGTGGTTTGGTTTCACAATGAGACAGAGATCGTCGCCTCCAAGATGGTCATTATTAGGTCTGAGGGCACCCGCAGAACTCTGGTCCTGAAGAAAATCGAGCAGAGCGATAAAGGCAAATACATGTGTGACTGTGGAACAGACAAGACCTCAGCCAACATCAATATCGAAGGTAAATGTCCAGAAACAATCAGTTACACAGATTAGAGCCGCAGAATCATGATCAGTTATGAATAATAAATGATCATTTATGAAAACATCTATGTCGGGGACATGTCAGTTGTATCTGTTTGGAGTCTGAAGGAGCATTTTCACTTTGAATTTTTTGTTTTTGTAGCTCGTGACATTAAAGTCATTCGGCCTATTTACGGCGTGGAGCTGTTTGATGGAGAGACCGCTCGTTTTGAGGTGGAGATCTCGGAAGACGACGTCCATGGCCAGTGGAAACTGAACGGAGAAGTCCTCAGTCCTTCCTCTGTGAGCACTTCAGCAGCGGCCCCTAAATGCCAAGTGTTGGACTGTCTCTACATGATTAATGTGCGATGATCTTCTCAGGTCATAATGACTGTTTATTATATTGATTTGCAGGACATTGACATCATTGAGGAGGGAGGCAAACACACACTGATCCTGTACAACTGCAAAGTCCCTATGAGCGGTGAGGTGGCGTACGCCGCCGCTAACGCCAAGTGTTCTGCTAACCTCAAGGTCAAAGGTAAACGCTGCTGCAGTCACTTCCTCTTCTGTTGGTCCAACAGAGTAGGTCTGATTTCACAGATAAGAGAATTCACAGTGTGGTTGTTATATATTATATACATTATATACATTAAAATAAAGGACATTGATCCAAATACATGTACATTTGAAAATTCCCTGTCTGAGTGCTCTTCTGATGACAATAAGGGAAAAGGCTGGTCCTCTTCAAACTCATTCAGGCCTGACAATGGAAGTCTAAATGTTTTACAGATTGCTTTTTAAGTTGCTCACGTGACCACTATTTGTCATAAAGCAACATCAGAATGTACACTGTAGATTTTCTGTTTGCTGGTTTACGTTTGCCTTTTTTGCCTCTATAATAGTGAGGCCCACTAAAACTAGGGAGAGATTCTCCTGGCTGGACCTTGTACTTACATGGTATATGTTTTAAACCAACAAGACACCCAAAATACAATAATTGCAACAAAACTGATTCACTTCTGTACTATGCAACTGTGCTTTTAACTGCACATTGACAACAAGCCTTTCAAACTGTACACAAACCCCCAGATTTATTTCTTTCGTCTATTAAAACAAATTTGCTGCTCTCTGCTGCTCAGTGGACCCCGGTGCAGCATCTGGCTGAAGGGTTCTTTGTCTTTTCATTCAGAACTTCCACTAAACTTCCTCACGCCACTAAGTGACGTTCAGGTGTACGAGAAGGATGAGGCGAGGTTCGAGGTTGAGGTGTCGAGAGCTCCGAAGAGTTTCCGCTGGCTGAAAGGCTCTCAGGAGCTGCAGAGTGACGACAAGTATGAACTGATCCAGAACGGAAATGTATACATTCTGCTGATCCGTTCGGCCGCCTACGAAGACGAGGCCAAGTACATGTTCGAGGCTGAGGACAAGAGGACGGCTGGCAAACTCATCATACAAGGTAACCTCAGCAAATCGTGCTTTTAGGAAAATCTGGACCCAAATTTGGCACCAAAACTTTTTTTTTATTATTAGTTATTTATTTTTTTTCAGAAGCATTTTGTTTTAGGACATTTTTGTTAGGGCAGTGAATAAATGAAACACAGCAGCAAGGCTCAGAAAAGCCTGACCAATCTTTTTATTTGGCCCAAACAAAACTGTTGGATGGCCTGCATCTCCCAGAAGGCATTGTGGAAGACGTGTTCACAGCTACAGCTAGTGAGCTGCAGAAAAAGAACTGGCTGCAGGGTTACAAGCACTAAAACCATATAATAATAATAGTCACGCAGTCTGGAGTCTCGTGTTCTGGAGGACCAGCTTTGGAGACAAGTCATGACCAAATATTGAGCATTTGGTCCCTCCAACATCGCCTGCCCTGCCTTCAAGTCTTTGATGAATTGTTTTCGCCCACATTTTCTTTTATTCTCCTAAATAATTAAGTTTTTCAGATGATTGTGTCATGTCTTACCACATTTTCTGTAAATTTTCTGTAAATTGTGATATTTTATCTTCTGGTTTCTTACACATTTATCATTCCATATGCTGTTTTTTAAATTTATAACATCTAAAAATTGGTACTTCTACCAAACACAGAAATAGAACCTGTGACATAAATACAGACAAAACAATACAAATATCTCCTGTTTTTCTGTGGCAGGTATTCGTCTGGAATTTGTCAAACCAATTAAGGATGTGACTGTGAAGGAGCGTGAAACTGCAGAGTTTAGCGTTGAACTCTCCCATGATAAGATCCCGGTAGTCTGGTACAAAAACGACGTCCGTCTGCACCCCAGCAAAGTGGTCCACATGTCGGATCATGAAAAGATCCACACATTGGCCTTCAAGGAAGTCACCATTGATGACACCTCCATGATCAAAGTAGAGGCCATGGACAAGGCTGTCACCGCCATGCTCACGGTCATCGGTCAGTCCCACCTTAAGAGCATTTTCAGTATATTCAAAACTCTCTGCCAACGCTTGGTTGTCATTTCTTAAAAAATTTAGGTGATTTTGACAGATAAGAGCGATTAACTGGTGAACTATAGACAAAAATGTCACTTTTATACAGATGAGTTCCTGTTGCTGAAGGTACTTTAAGTTTTGAGGTTAAATTTTCAGGACAAAGCTTAGAAAACAGGATAAACCATACAAAATGCAGCAATTATGGATGAATTTCAATTTATTTAGAGAGAGTTCCTAAAGACATTTTTCTCTATGCAGAGGGGGACCCATATTTCACCACCAAGCTACAAAACTATACAGCTGTGGAGAAGGACGAGGTGAAACTGGTCTGCGAACTGAGCAAAGCCATCGCAGAGGTTAAATGGTTCAAGGATGGGAAGGAAATCACTCCTTCCAAGAACATTGCCATCAGCACTGATGGCAGGAAGCGCATTCTGACAGTTAGGAAGGCAGAGAAGGCCAACACTGGGGCATACACCTGTGACTGTGGCTCTGACAAAACCACAGCCAACCTCAACATTGAAGGTAAAACTGTACAGCCTGGAAATGTTTGTGTGAAGGTTTGATTGGATTTCATGGTGGACTTTTTGACTGTAATCTATAAAGTTAGATTAGGAAAAGCCACAAAGATGCACACATATTCCATTTTGAGTTAAAAAAAAAATACCTGTCAGAAAATATATTACTATTATCTATGTTACACAACATCTGGATTTGTAATGCTGACTGCAGAGTAATGTGGTCATCAGGTCTATAAAAGCAGAGTGTCGTCAGCATAGTAAAGTGCTTCAGCACTAGGAACATGTGTTCAGTTGTTTAGTTGAAAGATGCAAACTGCTGGTAATGATTTCAGGACACTCGTAGCACTGCAGACTGTGACTCTTTGTCGGTTTTCCTCTCTGCAGAACGTGACATCAAGGTTGTTCGTCCCCTGTACAGTGTTGAGGTTACAGAGACAGAGACAGCCAAGTTTGATACAGAGATTTCAGAGGAGGATGTCCACGGAAACTGGAAGCTTAAGGGAGAACCTCTGCACCAGTCTGCTGTGAGTCTGGTCTCATGTGACCCACATGGTGCATAATCAGGCACTGTAGGCAGTACATAACATCAAGGTTTTCAGTTGAGAAATATTCTAAATATCTAATGTTTAATATATAATAATCTAAATATCATACAACATGCGTAATGTGTAATGTTGCTGTTCTGTAATACTGTTTGTACATGATGTTTTGCGTCTTTACTGGATGGTCCACATTTGAATGTGGGACTTTTATTTGTGTCTTGGTGCTTCTTTGACCTAATATCTTGAAACCTCTCCCACCACGGATGAGTTTGGAGTTTTGGATGAAATGTCCATGTTTTCTCGCAGGATGTTGAAATTAAGGAGGAAGGACCCAAACATGTGTTAATCCTCTACAACGTCCGTATGGACATGGCAGGAGGCGTTGACTTTTCAGCGGCCAACGCCAAATCCAGCGCTCAGCTCAGGGTCAAAGGTGAGTTTGGTTGTTGTTTTTGATGTGTTTACCATACACCATCCTGGGGCTTACATACAGTATTGTAACTATTAACTATTTCAGTTTATTTATTGATAGCACTGACTAAATATATAGATTTTTCAAAACATTTTATTGGCCCAACCTTGTTTTGACAATTTAATTATGTTAAGAATATAAAAATATACAGGATAGAAATGATTAAAACACGGAGAAGAAATGGGAAATGTGGCCAATTGAAAAAAGAATAAAAAGCTTATTAGCAGAGAAGTCAAAGCAACAGTACTGCAGCCTTTTTCTGACATTCAAGGTGATTGTCAGACTTTTTGGAGTTTGTGGACCAAAGGTGTTTCCACAGTTTATAACCATCCTGTGTGAATCCACACCACCTTATCTTTTAACAGCAGAGTCACATACCAGTGTCAGGCTGCAGCCAATCAGCTCCTGAGTTTATTTTAGATGCCTCCAGACTTTATCTGAAGTGGGAGGCTGCTCTCTGATTGGATGAGAGGAACAAGACTTTGCTGCTTCACACACATGAAACCAACCTCAGAGCCGCTCAGGACAGGTGTATGCATGTCTTCTTCTTCAGCTCGAGCCATTGGGCTGATTCGTCCTCTGAAAGACGTGACGGTGACGGCCGGTGAGACGGCGACCTTCGAGTGTGAGCTGTCGTACGAAGACATCACGGTGGAGTGGTTCCTGGGAGGGCTGAAGATGGAGCCCAGTGACCGGGTGAGTCATGGGGGGAGCAGTTCTTTACAAAACATTTTCAGTTTCGGTGTTACCAACCCCAAAAAATCATGATTTCATAGTCTTAAATAACCATTTAGTAGATTTGATCACAGAAAAGTGTCCTGATGTTGGAATTTGACTTCACCGTTTTAGTTTTAAGATACTGAACAACATTAGAAAAAATCTCCTGAAACACATTGTGGTGGAAACACAAACAAAGAAAAACAAAATAAAATTATGTTTTAGCAAAATAAGATATAGGTTAAGATTAATATTTCTTCAGGCATACATTTCCATCATAATAATCAAAACTAATAAAACTTAAAAACAGCTGAAACCAGAAAATTAATTTGTCAGTTTCTGAAACAATAGAAACCAGTTTCTCTGTTTGAATATCGTTGATTCACCAATGAAAATGTGACATTTTTAAAAGTTCAGCACGTGATTGATCTGAAAAGTAATGAAAAAGTAATGAAACATGAATCAATTATTAGTTGCAGATACAAAGACACTAAAACTCGATTGCAAAGGTGAGTTGAAAAGTTTTTTGTTGCAGTGGGTAAACTTTAAAAGTGATGATATCTGGGGTTTTGGGGTCTGTGCAGGTAAAGACTCGTGTGGCAGGTCGGGTTCACACTCTGACTGTCAGAGACGTGAAGCTGTCGGAGGCCGGTGAGGTCAAACTCACCGCCAAAGACTTCCACACACAGGCTCAGCTCATCGTCAGAGGTGAGACAAACAGCTGGCGACAGCAAGCGCATCTCATCAACTCGCTCTGAAAAGAGGTTAATGCCTGAGCCTTTGTCTTTCTGTTCAGAGCCGCCAGTGGAGTTCACGAAGCCTCTGGAGGACCAGACGGTGGAGGAGGAAGCCACCGCCACACTCGAGTGTGAGGTTTCCAGAGAGAATGCGGAGGTCCAATGGTTCAGAGAAGGACAGGAGATCAGAAAGACCAAGAAGTACGACATACTCGTTGATGGACGCAAGAGAACGCTACTCATCCATGACTGCACTCCAGACGACGCCAAGATGTACACATGTGCTGCCAAGGACTTCAAAACTTCCTGTTTCCTGGAGGTTACACGTAAGAAGAAGACTTTAACTTTCTGAGACTGACTGTGAAGAGTCTGAAGATAAAATTTCAGTTTCTTCACGAGTATTAAGAATTAGTTTAGTTTCCATTAGTTTTTTGAAGGATGATATTTGGAGGCCATTAACACCATGAACATAATTCAGTGAAAATAGCTGAAAACCTCTGACACAAACATGTCGCATACAAATGTGTTGCAGCACATCCACCAACATCCTGACTCCAGGACTGCCCCCCTCAGATTCTCCCAGGGGTTTTATCTTAATAATGCACATCCGAATCAAGTTGAACTAAGTCCACCTGTGGCCAGAATCAGAAATTAAAAAAATAATCTAAATCTAAAATTTATGAGCTGCTGAATCAAAGGAAATGCCTGTTGACTTCAGTTGTTCACAGCAGTGTGGTCTTTTTGTCCATAGCACCTCATGTAGAGTTTACAAAGCCCCTCCAGGATGTGGAGGTCCGAGAGAAAGAATCTGCCAAGTTTGAATGTGAAGTGTCTCGCGAGTCTGCAAAGGTGAGATCTACAGACTCAACAGCCAAACCAGTTCTGGTGTTACTTTAAGATTCAGTTTTGGAAGGATGTGAAACAACCACCACTGATGAAAATATGTTTTTTTTCTCACACCAGGTTCGCTGGTTCAAAGACGGTAGTGAGATCAGAAAAGGAAAGAAGTACGAGATCATTGCAAAGGGAGTCCAGAGGATCCTCATTATCCACAAGTCGGTGTTCGATGATGAGGCTGAGTACGAATGTGATGCCAGAACCTCCAAGACCTCCGGCATGCTCACTGTCATTGGTGAGCAACAGGGCCATTATTCTAGGCTTTGTTTTGAAAATAGCATTTCCAAAACTTAACAAAAGGTACCTGGGAAAACATTAACCCTGCTGCTGCTTTTTTCTTCACAGAGGAGGCACCAAGGTTTACCAAGAACCTGTCTAATGTGGAGGGGATGGAGACAGACAGCGTGAAGATGATCTGTGAGGTGTCGAAGGCCAGTGCCGAGGTCACCTGGTACCGAGGAGACGAGGAGTTGCCAGAGGGCGGCCGCTACGAGCAGATCATGGATGGACGCAAGAGGATCCTGATCATACAGGACCTGAGGATGGATGATGCCGGAGAGTACAACTGTAGGCTGAGTCCCAGCATCAGGACGTCTGCCATGCTCAAACTCAATGGTGAGAAAGAGGAAATCTCTGTCTCAAACATGCTACTGTGAAGACACTTTTTGATTCCTGAGTCTCGGTATTTATAGCCACTTCTTTGCTTCACATGCACAAAGTCGGGTCACGTCACAATGAACTGAAATCTCCAGTATGACATGAAGAATTTTGGTATTGGTTTCAAATCTGAATGAAGAAAACAAAAGATCTGCAGAGAGCAAAATAAATGATTGTTTTCTTCTTTTTTCCAGAATTGGCAGCTGAGTTCATTGCCCGTCCTAAGAACCAGGAGGTGGTGGAGGGTGAGAAGGCCGAGTTCGCCTGTATTGTCTCCAAGGAAACATATGAGGTGAAATGGTTCAGAGGTGGCAAGGAGGTTGAAGCTGGGGACAAGTACACTATCATTAGTGAAGGAAAGAGAAGAGCTCTCATTGTGAAAAACTGCGAGCTGAAGGATGAGGGAGGCTATGTTGCTCACATTGGCAGCATTAAAGCCTCGGCTGACCTGTCTGTCATTGGTAAGGCCTTACTTTGTTTGTAACATTTGTTTTAGTTCTTCGAAACCAAGCGTCTGGTTGTAATAAGAGTTCTCTTTCAGAAAAACTGAGGATCATCACACCAATTAAAGACACGGAGGTGAAGGAGGGAAGTGAGATCATGTTCAACTGTGAGACTAACACAGAAGGAGCTAAAGCCAAGTGGCTGAAGAACGAGGAAACCATATTCGAGAGCAGCAAGTACATGTTGGCTCAGAGGGACAACGTCTTCTCTCTGAGAATCAAAGATGCCCAGAAATCTGATGAGGCCAGCTACACCATCAGCCTTACCAATCACAGAGGAGAGCATGCCAAGAGCACTGCCAGCGCTAAAGTCACAGGTAACTGATGTGATTTTCCTCACTATTCATTTGATTACAACTTGTTTAATAACCCTAAAACCACACAGTCGGACTCTAAAACTCAAAAGATAAATGGAAAAACAACTCAAAAGATTAAAGGCACAGTGCTTCATGAAGGTACACTCGTTTCTTCCTGAGCTTATTCACTCTTTATTTGCCATGTTACTCCACAGAGGAGAAACTGAAGTTCTTGGAGCCCATCGAGGACATCGAAACTCAGGAGAAGAAGACCATCAGCTTTGTTTGTAAGGTGAACCGGCCCGAGGTGAAGGTGCGGTGGATGAAGGCCGGTGAGGAGGTTCCTCTCAACAAGCGGATTGTCTACAGAGCCGATGGGCTCAGACACACCTTGACCATCAAGGACTGCGTCATGGACGATGAGAGCGAATACACCGCCATGGTAGGAGACGACACGTGCACCGCCGAACTGATCATCAGCGAGGCACCAACGGACTTCACCGCACAGCTGAAAGACCAGACCGTCATAGAGTTTGAGGACGCAGAGTTCACCTGCAGACTGAGCAAGGAGAAGGCTGTTGCCAAGTGGTACAGGAACGGACGAGAGATCAAACAAGGAGCCAGGTATCAGAGTAGTTTCCTTATCTTGATTTATTGATGAACTTACAGAACACACCAATCCAAAGGAACACATGAAGAATACAGCATGCCAGATAGAGAGCAAATCAGACACAACATGTAATGTAAAATGAAATCCTAAAACTCATTACATCAGTGTGAAGTAGACAAAAAAATATGTCCTCAGTGAGCGTCTGTTTTTTCATTTAATTGTGCACCTAAAAACAACATTTTGATTTCCCGCCTGCATGACGTTGTGGGAATCCATGGTCTTGCATTGGAGTGGTTTAGATCTTATCTGGTAGCTAGAACTTTCTCTGTGGGTCTTGCCAGCTTTGAATCCTCCTCTGCTCCCCTGTCCTCCGGGGTTCCCCAGGGTTCCATTTTGGGTCCTTTACTTTTTTCCCTCTACTTGCTTCCTCTGGGTCACGTCTTTAGACAACATGGCATATCATTTCATTTTTATGCAGACGATACCCAGGTCTATTTTGCATTGAAGAAAAAGGAGGGTTTCTCAATTGCACGTTTGCTCGCATGTCTTGATGACATTAAAGTCTGGATGGTGTTAAATTTTCTTCATTTTAATGAGGCAACGACAGAAGTAATGTTGGTTGGCTCTAGTGCCTCTAGTGTATCTTCCGGTGTTAATCTAGGTCCCTTGACATCATATCTTACACCACTGGTCACTAATTTAGGTTTCAAAATGGACAGGGATCTTAAATTTGATAAGCAAATCGGTCCAGTGGTAAAATCCGTTTTTTTTCACTTAAGGCGTTTGGCTAAACTACGACCTCTAGTGTCAAAGCAGCACTTTGAGCTAGTAATTCATGCCTTTGTTACATCACGCCTTGATTACTGTAATGCTCTGTATCTTGGGGTTAGTCAGGCATCCCTTTTACGTCTCCAGCTGGTCCAAAATGCGGCGGCTCGTCTTTTAACTGGAACGCGAAAATACAAGCACATCACACCAATCCTGGCTGCACTCCATTAGCTGCCAGTGTCTTTTAGGGTTCATTTTAAGGTTTTATTATTTGTTTTTAAATCTTTAAATGGTCTTGCCCCTCCTTATCTTACTGAACTCCTTCACCCTTATACTCCTAGCCGCTCCCTCAGATCAGCCGACCTCCAGCTTCTTGATGTACCAAAAACGAGGAGGAAGCTCCGTGGAGATAGAGCTTTCTCTATTGCTGCCCCAAGGCTGTGGAACAATTTGCCTTTGAACATAAGACAAGCCCCTACATTAGCTATGTTCAAAGTACAACTTAAAACCTATTTGTATACTCAAGCCTTTGGACCGGCGTGATGGAGTGATCATGGACTGTTTTTATTGTTTTAATTTTTTTTAAAACATAAAGTGCCTGCTCTAAATTTATGCTTAGATTTACTATGATGATCTTCAGTACATTTAACTTGTGAATGTGCAGATATCACATGGAAAAAGAAGGCAAGACGTGTAGCCTGACTATCAAGGAATGCAGACCTGATGACGAATGTGAGTATGCCTGTGGTTTGGACGAGAGGAGGACCAGAGCAAGACTCTTTGTTGAAGGTAAACTTCTCCTTTGTCTTTGTTTAATTCACAAGTGGCAGAGATGCATATTTATCTTTTGAATTGTCACGTGTGATGGTGGTTTTCGGTCCTGCAGAGATTCCGGTGGAGATCATCAGACCACCTCAGGACATGTTTGAACCTCCTGGCTCAGATGTCGTGTTTGAGGTGGAGCTCAACAAAGACAGAGTGGAAGTGAAGTGGTTGAGGAACAACATGATCATTGTCCAGGGAGACAAATACCAGATGATTAGTGAGGGTAAAGTTCACAGGCTGCAGGTCTGTGAGATCAGACCCCGGGACCAGGGAGAGTACAGGGTCGTGGCCAAGGACAAAGATGCACGAGCCAAGCTGGAGCTGGCAGGTGAATTGGCACAGACACACTTATGACACAAATCTACCCTGTGATTGGCTGAAGGCAGCCAGAACATTTAAACTCTTGTTCAGAAGGAACTAGTGATGTTGTGTGAGGGGAAATTAATGACGTGGTGTAAAAAACAACTTTATTGATAGATTCACAAATTAAACAAATAACATTGGGTTCACATAAAAGTAGTGACGGTGTTATATGATCATTCTTAAAACGTATAGAAACTTATAGATTGATTGATCCTCTGGCTACTTCACAGTACTAAACGGTTCAGTCAGACTGCTGAGGGTTTAAGTGAGCTGGATGAATGAATAAAATCAGAATCTGGATTTAATGCCTTGCACTATGAATTCTTTTATCTCCTCTGCAGCTGCCCCAAAGATCAAAACCACGGACCAGAATCTGGTGACAGACGCAGGCAAACCCTTCGTAATGGACGTGCCCTACGATGCTTATCCCCGTGCCGATGCCGAGTGGTTCTTCGAGGGCACTAGTCTGCCTGTCCAGAACATTGACACTTCCACTGACAAAACTGAGTACCGCCTTAAGAGCCCCAGTAAGGAGGATCAGGGCCGGTACAAGGTGGTCATCAAGAACAAGCATGGCGAGGGAGAAGCATTCATCAACCTGGATGTGATTGGTGAGTCTGAGGGTTAAATCAGGGGACCTAGGGATTCTGACAAATGTCTGCTGGTGTCAACTTCTGTATGACACGTTGGTGGTTTTCAGATGTCCCTGGACCCGTCAAGAATCTGAGAGTGGTCGACACGGCTGATGGTGAGGTTAGTTTGGCCTGGGAGGAGCCAGAGAGCGATGGCGGAAGCAAGATCATTGCCTATGTTGTAGAAAGACGTGATGTGAGGCGTAAGACCTGGACTGTGGCTACCGATCGGGCTGATATTCCAGAGTACTGCATCAGTGGCCTCCAGAAGGACTCCATGTACCTGTTTAGAGTCTGTGCCCGAAACAGAGTTGGTAGCGGACCCACTGTTGCCACTGATGAGGCTGTTCAGGCCAAGAACAAGTTTGGTAAGTGGCGCCCAAAAGTCCACACTTACATTTACATACCCTCTCCACTTTTTAATCAAAATCATATCCTTATTGTGTTTTCAAATATCAGATGTCCCCGACGCTCCTGAAAACGTTGCAGTGGACAGTGTGAACAGGTTTGGTGCAACTGTCACCTGGGAACCTCCCCTGTTTGACGGTGGCTCCGAGATCACGGCCTATGTGATAGAGCTCCGCGACAGGAACTCCGTGAAGTGGGAGGCAGCCCAGGTCTGCGGTGCCAATGACCGTTCAGCCACACTAAATGACGTAGTGGAGAATAAGGAATATATCTTCAGAGTCCGAGCAGAGAACAAGGCCGGCATTGGCAGGCCCAGCGCAGCCACCAACCCCGTTAAGATCATGGATCCCATTGGTGAGTTCTTAAGTTTATATTCTAATGCCTGTGAAAAAAAAAAAAAACAGTGTGATTTTATTGGACTGTTGTGTTGCCTGCAGAGAGGCCAAGCCCACCTCTGAACCTGAACTTCAGTGACCAAATCCAGACAGCGGTCACATTGACCTGGGAGACACCCATCAGCAATGGTGGCAGCATAATCACCGGCTACATCATTGAGAAATGTGATGAAGGGACCGACAAATGGCTCCGCTGCAATGCCAGGCTGTGCCCAGACCTGTCTTACCGGGTACCAATTCTTGAAATTCTTTCTGAAATAATTTCCATGGTCTTACACTTGTCTCTACTGCCCATACATTATCTCTGGTTTATTTTATTTAAAGCAAAGATTCTCATTATGATTCTGTCCCCTGATGGATTTTCACGTTTCACGTTTTATGGTCCAACTTTGCGCTTCATTCCAGCTAACCATTGTTGTTCTCTTTAGGTCTCTGGTTTGAAACCTGGTCAGAAGTACCTCTACAGAGTTTGTGCTGAGAATGCTGCTGGTATTTCTGATCCATCCGAGAAACTTGGACCCCTGCTTGCTGATGACCCTCACGGTACGAAACAAGCAGGGGAATCAACATATGAAGATTCAGTCTAAAATTTGGGTTTGAATATTTAGTTCAGTCATTCAGTCAAATCAGTCATTCTTTCTTCGTACTTCAGTTTTTGTTAGGACTACATCAAGATTCTGTGTTTTTGTGGAAGTACCATAACAGTGTACTGGGTGGCAGCATGATTTTAAAAAAACCTTTTGTGTGCAAACCTTTCTCTAAGTGATACATCATTTCTCTTCCTCTCCAGTCGGTCCAGCTTTCGACTTGAGTGCCTTCAGGAAAGGCCTGGAGGTGATCGTCCCTCAGCCTCTCACCATCAGAGTCCCCATCACTGGATACCCGACCCCCATTGCCAAGTGGTCCTTCGGAGAAAAAGAGCTGACCCCAGCTGATGAGCGGGTCACCATGGTGACGAAGCCTACATACACGGAGCTGACGGTCACGCCGAGCGTCCGTCCCGACAAAGGCACCTACACCCTACACCTGGAGAACGACGTCTCTTCTGTCTCCGGAGAGATTGACGTCAACGTCATCGGTAACAGCCATTTTCTGCCTTTTAAAATGTAAAGTTCATTTCAGTTACTCAACTACGCAAATATGACCCATTTTAGCACAGCTGGTGCATTTATATGAATGGAAAGTAGATTCACTTCTGGTACAAAGAGTGTTTCACCTGAAAACAATTTGGGATCTCTGAAATAAACCACTATGGAAGACAAACAACATTTAAGCTTCCAGCCAAACAAAAACAGGAAAATCAGAAAAACTTTTCAAAAACAAATGACTTAGTTCAAACATTTTACATTTTTTCTTCTTTGGTGCCTTTATCTTCACAGCATGCCCCAGCGCACCCAAAGACTTCAAAGTGTCCGAAGTGACCCGACACCACGTCCACCTGATGTGGGAGTCTCCAGAGCACGATGGAGGAAGTCCAGTCACCCATTACGAGATCGAGAAGAGAGAAGTGTCTCGCAAGACCTGGGCCAAGGTTGATCAGTGTTTAGCTTTGAAGTCACATTAACAGATTCAGCAGAGGGCTCTTTTAAATGTATGGCTTTCATGGTGTTAAGCCTTGAGTGAACTGTAGCAGTGACATTATTGCACAGTCAGAATATATATATATATATATATATATATATATATATAAATTTCATGTAAGTAGGCCAAGTTGTCTCTCCAAACATTTTAGGGCTCCTGTTAACATCTGAAAACTCCCAACACAGGCAAAAATCAACAGTAGCTATCGCTGCTGTGGTCATAGTTGATGGTGGAGGTAAACATTGCCAACACGGATTTAATCAGTGGAGGGAGACGAACATCAAACATGTCTATTGACCGGTTGGGGCGAAACACATTTATTTCCATTTGTACAGTTTATATTGCATTTTCTGAAACTCCCTCCCTGGAAACAAAACGTCATGAGCAACCAAAAGCAAAAAAAGGGTTTTGAAACAAGTCCTTGATAAGGCCATGCAGAAATCCCGCTCCAGATTGAATTCATAATCTGAGTAGTTCCTAACTATTGCAACGGTGTTTCCTCCAGGTGGCTACTGGCATCCTGGATCTGGAGCACACTGTAACAGATGTGACTGAAGGAAAAGAGTACCTGTTCAGCGTCTCTGCCTGCAACAAATGTGGACCTGGAGAGCCAGCATACATCGACGACCCAGTTAACATCTCCTCTCCTGCCAGTGAGTATTTGTTCGCTGTCTGAAATGAATTCAGAGTGAAACTGACTTCATCAGTTTCTTTTGCTTTTGAGAAAATGTGGATTTTAATTTTAGATTTGCATATTTCAAAATGTTATGTGCATTATGCTTTTCTTCCACAGCTGTACCTGATCCTCCTGAGAACCTGAAGTGGCGTGATAAGACTGGCAAGAACATTTTCCTGTCCTGGGAGCCTCCAAAGTATGACGGTGGTGCCCCGATCAAAGGCTATGTGGTGGACAAGTGTCAGCGGGGTACTGACAAGTGGGAACCATGCGGTGACCCCCTCCCCGAACTGAAGTAAGTCTGAACATTTCAGTGTACTCAAGACAGTGGTTTGTAACAATTTCAACAAATATGGAACTAGTCTTATTAGTTTTCTCTAGTCCATTTGTCATTTGGGTCCTGTTGTGTGTCATGGGACAGTTGTGTATAATATATGTTTTGTGCTCACAGGTTCCAGGTGACTGGCCTGATTGAGGGTCAGTGGTACGCCTACAGAGTCAGAGCTTTCAACAGGTTGGGAGCTGGCCGACCCTGCAGGGCCACAGATGAGATCCAGGCTGTGGATGCTAAAGGTAGGCCAGTCTGGCCTGGGACTGGACTGGAGCAATGTTATTCTTGTTTTTAGTGACCTTAAGTCATCAATGGGATTGGGATCAAGCGTTAGAGTGTAAGTGTAATGAGACCGGAAGGAAGAGTAATGACTTGGTCATAACAATATTTTAATGGAGTAACCAGGGATTTCACCCAGTGGCATTTGGGGAAGCGCTAAATGAATCTGAAATATCTGTCTGACGGTCTCCTTTAATAATTCCAACAGAACCACCAGAGATCCAACTGGATGTAAAGTTGCTAGCTGGTCTGACCACTAGGGCTGGTACCAAGATCGAGCTTCCGGCCGAAGTCAAAGGAAAGCCCGATCCCCGGGTGAAATGGACCAAGGCTGACCTGGTCCTGCGGGCCGACGACCGCATCACCATCGACACCCAGCCAGGACACTCTAAGCTTTCCGTTGCAAACACCACCAGAGGAGACACCGCTACCTACATCATCGAAGCAGTCAACACCTGTGGACGCGCCACTGCCACTGTCGACGTCAACATCCTTGGTACAGAGACTAATTTATGATCTGACCTATGACTGGGACTCTACATAGATATTTCTTTCAGGAGAGAAGAGAGATACTAACAATTAACACAATTTCTTGTTTTTCAGTTAATATTCTAGCACTTCAGTTTCAGTTTTACACTGTCAGTCCCCAGAAGAATTATTGGATGGTTTAAGCAGCCATGTATATCCTTCTAATTCGCTGTTAGCATTTTAGCAAGTGATCTCATCTCAGAGTATGAAAGAAATTCCTCTATACTTGGTTAAATAACTAAAGAAGCAAATTCTTAATACTGAATAAACCAACAGATGTATGGTGATAAAATGAAACAAGTCAGAACTAAATAAAACATACTACAAATTTAGTACAAATGTAATAGATGCTACATTAGAAATGTGTCAAAATGGTCTGCTCCTGAAAGGAGAAATTAGGTACCTGTGGGTAACGTTTTCATGTTTTTCCCCCTTCTAGACAAACCAGGCCCCCCAGCTGCCTTTGACATCACTGACATCACCAACGAGTCATGTTTCTTGGCCTGGAACCCACCGCGGGACGATGGTGGCTCACCCATCACCAACTACATCGTGGAGAGTCGTCAGCTAGACAAAGAGGAGTGGGTGAAGCTGTCAGCCACCGTGAAACACACCACCTTCAAGGTCTGCAACCTTATAGCAATGAAGGAATACATCTTCAGGGTCAGCGCTGAGAACCAGTATGGAATTGGAGAACCTGTAGAGCATGTGCCAATTACTGCCAAATATTCCTTTGGTTAGTTGTTTTACATTATTATCTAACTGTCAGCCATCATTCCTTTTGAATACATCTATAGATAAAATATGAATATTCATTTATTAAACTATGTTTCAGAGCCTCCTGGTCCTCCAACAAGAGTCACTCCCTCTGACATCGCCAAGGACGCAGTGACTCTGACCTGGTTCGAGCCAGATGAGGACGGTGGCAGTCCCATTACTGGATACTGGATTGAAAAGTACGATCCAGACAGCGACAAGTGGATGCGATGCCACAAACTGCCCATCACAGACACGACCTTCAGGTAAGTAATGATGATGAAAATTAGTGAAGGGCTTGCAGAGAATATTTTTTCTGACTGTGTGCCGTTGGGGTGCAGGGTGAAGGGACTCATTGCCAAGAAGAAGTACCGCTTCCGTGTTCTGGCTGAAAATCTGGCTGGACCTGGAAAACCAAGTGCTGAGACTGATCCTGTCCTTATCAAAGATCCAATTGGTATGTCACGGGATTCAGTGCTGTTACTCAGGCTATCTAATCAATTTTTGGATGAAAAAGGATTGACAGGATTTGTTGCATCGAGATTAATTTAACTAATACACTGTAAAAATATTAGGAATGGAAAGCAGACTATGTGGATGATTTTAATGACGTCACGATTTCTGTCAGATCCTCCATGGCCTCCTGGTAAACCTGTCATCAGAGACATCGCTAAGACGTCAGCTCTACTTGCATGGACGCGACCAGAGCATGACGGTGGTGCTAAGATTGAAGGCTACGTCATTGAATTCCAGAAGACTGGAAGTGAAGAGTGGATCCGGATTGCAGAGAATGTTCCTCAGCTCGAGCACCAGCTGAAGGATCTGATAGAGAAGCAGGAGTACACATTTAGAGTCAAGGCTGTCAACAAGGCTGGTGAAAGTGAACCTAGTGAGCCCAGTGACCCTGTGGTCTGCAGAGAGAGACTTTGTAAGTGCAGTTTATTTTCCTTTCATATAAGATTGTAATGTTCTAAATAACATACAGTTGATTAGGAATAATATCCCTTTGCATGATAAAAGATGCACTCTGGGCTTTATGACTAAGAACATGTTGTATGTGTTTGGGTTACAAGAAAACGATTACCATATAAAGTAGGTCCAGGATGCTCATTATCAATAGGAGATAATAATATAAGAAGAAACAATACTCTTCCATCCACAGACCCTCCATCACCTCCTCAATGGCTGGAAGTAACCAACATCACCAAGATCAATGCTGACCTGAAGTGGCAGACTCCCAGCAGTGATGGAGGCTCGCCCATCACCAACTACGTGGTGGAGAAGAGGGATGTGAGGCGGAAGGCGTGGCAGAGTGTTGACACCATGGTCAAGGAGCTCAAGTACACAGTGACTCCTCTCAACGAAGGGTCACTGTACGTGTTCCGAGTCGCCGCTGAGAACGCCGTAGGAATGAGTGAATTCTGCGAGCTGGAGGACGCTGTGCTTGCCAAGGATACTTTCAGTAAGTTCGGAGCAGTTACAAATGCCAATGTGTGTGTATCCAGCTTTCGGGAGTTAGGCAGGGTTGCTTTATCCCTTTGGATTCATTCTGAATTAGAAGTTAACAACAAGTTGACCTTAAACTCAGCTGTCTGAGGGAATTTATTAACAGTTTAGAGATGAATAGTTGAATAATAACTCATCAGAGGTTTGTGAAATATGATGTGGACATTCCTGCTCCCTTTGTGCCCCGTCTAGATAAATATTTTGGTTCTCTATTCACTTCTGTACAGATACTAATGTCTGCATTTCCATTAAGTGTCGTGATCTCCATGTTTTAAGACTTTATGTGTTCCTGTTCTGCTGCCTTCAGGAACAGAATTTTTATAGTGCTGGTACATCACTGTTTACACACTGGCGACCTCAGCTGTTGGTGCTTGCTTTAGAACTTGTGTTTTCTAAAATCTTGAGCAGGTTGTTCAGAAATGAAGCTAAAGAGAGCCTGTGTATTATGCATTCTAATGTCTGTCATGCTCTCTGAAGCAACTCCGGGGCCTCCTTATGCCCTGACGGTGGTGGAGGTCACCAAGAGACATGTAGAGCTGAAATGGGAACCTCCCAATAGCGATGGTGGAAGACCTATAACCAAGTAAGACAACAAACTGCTGTAAAGCTGCTGTGTAGATTTCTATGAGACAAGCTATATAATAACTGCAATGAGATGATATTGAAGGAATGTGCTTGTAAAAAATCAAGCTTTGGTATCTTTTTTCCCATAAGTAATAGAAGGTGTTGGCTCATTTTACAGCCTGTTTTTCACCAGTCTTGCAGGCAGAGAATACCTATAAAAACTAAGCCGCACTGAAACAATATTTAACAGAACAATCTGCTTCTGCTTCCCAGATATGTGATTGAGAAGAAAGACAAGGTGGGAACTCGTTGGCTGAAGTGCTGCAAGACTCCAGACAGGAAAACTCAGTTCAAGGTGACGGATGTGGATGAGGGGTCTGAGGTGCAGTTCCAGGTGAGAGCTGAGAATGAGGCTGGAGTTGGAGAGCCGAGTGAACCCACCGAGATCCTCACCATCGAGGATCCAACCAGTAAGTAGTGATCACACACACAGAAAATGCAGTGTTGTGTCTTGAAACACTTTGATAAGTATGGGAGATGGTATCAGTGCATGGCAGATTAATATGAATACTGACTTAATGTCTTTGCCATAATATGATTAAAAAACATTTCAGATGGATTCACAGTTTTCCTTCTCTCTTCAGGTCCTCCATCTCCTCCTCTTGAAGTTGCCATCCCCGATGCCAGCAGGGAGCACATCAATGTGACCTGGAAACCTCCGGCCAAGGACGGTGGATGTCCAATCACTGGCTACCATGTTGAGGTGGCTGAAGCCCGTCCAGAGCTGAAGTGGCTCCGGGTCAACAGCAGACCCATCAAGGAGCTCAAGTTCAGGATTGAAGATGGAATAAAACCAGAGAAGAAGTATGTCATCAGAGTCCGTGCCATCAACGCTGTTGGCGTTAGTGACCCCTCTGAGATCTCAGACAAGGTCTTCACAAAAGATCCTGACTGTAAGCATCCACACATATGTTTACTGAGAATATGTCTAATCAAAACATTGATAATCAACCATACATAATGATGCTGTCCTCTGTCCCAAGGTGCTCCCGCTGTGGATTTAGAGGCACAGGATGTGGTTGTAGTTGAGGGTGAGAAACTGCACCTGAAAATCCCCTACAGGGCCATCCCAACACCCAAGATGGTTTGGCAGAAGGACACAGTGGAGTGTAAGGCCGACGACCGGCTCTCCATGACGATAGACATGAACACCGCTCAACTTGAGCTACTCAAATGCACACGTGCTGATGCTGGCGCATATGCCATCACCCTGGAGAACAGTCTGGGAACAGCCACTGGAACTGTCAATGTCAAAGTCATCGGTAGGGGGGCTTCCATATAGGAGTGCTTCGAAAATATAATATCCTTCTTTGTTCATGTCATAATAAACTATTTCTGCTCATGTTATACCATAAACAGACAGGCATCAGTCTACCTCTGACAGATTTTTGCTTCATTCCTAAATGCTGCAGGGCTCCCTGGTCAGTGTAAAGACATCACCTCCAGCGACATCACCAAGAACTCTTGCAAGGTGAGCTGGGTAGCCCCAGAAGATGACGGTGGTACCCCCATTGTCAGCTATACTCTTGAGCGCCGCGAGGTCTCCAAGAAAACCTACATGCGTGTTATGTCAGGAGAGAACATACTGACCTGTACCGTCAAAGACCTCTATATCAATTGCGAGTACTACTTCAGAGTGAAGGCTGTCAACAAGGTCGGAGCTGGAGAATATCTGGAGCTACGCAACCCGGTTATCATTGAGGAAATCAAACGTAAGTCTTGTTTTCTCCTGAAAAGTGCCTGCAAATTCATTTGTATTAACATTTTGAGCATACAAAAGCATCTTCAAAAGCGTCTTATTCTTCATAATCAGGTAAATGTTCTAAAGACTTTAAGAAAACAAATGTTGAGTCACTTTGTTGAGTCAATACAAAGCGTCTAATGTTTTTCATTTGGAAGCCATGTGAGTCAGCCTGCTGTGGGGTTCTCAAATTATTCAA
This sequence comes from Mastacembelus armatus, assembly GCF_900324485.2. Lineage (NCBI taxonomy): Eukaryota > Metazoa > Chordata > Actinopteri > Synbranchiformes > Mastacembelidae > Mastacembelus > Mastacembelus armatus. The sequence continues at coordinate 28,170,969 of NC_046653.1, forward strand.
TATAGCATTTATAGAATGGTAGATGCAGAAAGTTACTGTACCAAAATGGTATACGGTACATATGCTCCAGGATTATGCTAACCATGGTGGTCTTACTTATGGAGACAGCTCAGATATCTGTTATCTATGGTTACATCAATTTCACAGAGAAACCAGACCCTCCCATCCAGGTGGAAGCTCATGACCCAACATCTAAGTCCATCAGAATCACCTGGAAGGCGCCAGACTATGATGGCGGCTGTCCCATCCAGGGCTACATTGTGGAGAAGATTGAGAAAGATGGCGACCGTTACGAGAGGGTTACCCCGAGCCTGGTTCCTGGTTTCTCCTATGTGGTGACAGGCCTGAAGGAAGACTTGGAATATCAGTTCAGGGTCCGAGCCGAGAATGCCGCTGGAGTCAGTGAGCCATCACGCAGCACACAACTTGTCAAGGCTGCAGACCCTGTCGGTATGAAAAACTATAGCTGTGGTAAAACTTAAAATTTATTGACTATAGTAAGAGTCTTTAAGAGTTGTAAACCTTAATTATGAACTACCTACAATTCAAAGGTCTTTTTCCATTTTCAGAAAAACCAACAGTCTCTCTCCATGCCCGTGTGCAGTCTGGTCTGTGCATTAAGAAGGGTGAAGAGATCTGCATCGATGCCTACATCTCTGGTTCCCCATATCCCAAAGTCACCTGGTTGAGGAATGATGAGGATGTCACCAAAGAGCCAAGCAAGAAGCTCATTCCTTTGGTCAAGAAGAAGAAGAAGAAGACCAAAGCCATGGTTTGTATCTTCATAGAAACATCTCAGAGTCCTATGTTTTGTTTTTTTTTTTACAATTTTTAAATTTTGGCTTTGTGTTTTTCAGGTTCCCGAACCAGAGGAGGAGTTTGTGACTCCTCTGCGTCAGCGTCTGGGTCTGGACCAAACCCAGAGGGGCAAGTCTGTGCTGATGATCCGTGAAGCCGTCAGATCTGACCATGGCAACTTCACCATAACAGTGGAGAACATTCATGGTGTTGCCTCTGCCTCCTGCATTGTTAATGTCCTGGGTGAGACAGTATTTCATGGATTTTTAAAAAAAAAAAAAAAAAATGTTTTTTTTTTTTTATAAGCTCATAGCTGATCCTGATCTGGAGACCTCCACGGGGTCTTAGTTAGTTTTAAATTGGTAGGGTGGAAACATAAATGACTACATCTTCAAAGTAACAGAAAAGATGTTTTCAATCACCTTAGCTGCAAATTAACTTTTTAAAAAGGTATAATACATTTCACAAAATGCTACTTGCTTATGTTTTATAATTTTGCTGTGTGTTGCTAAAGAAATAAAGAGGCATTTCATGGATTTACAAGTTTTCAAATATAATATTCACTGGATAAAAATAAAATAAGACACATGAAAAATACATTTTCCCTGTGGCGACCCCTGAAGGGAGCAGCCGAAAGGAAAAGAAGAAGAAGAATTGTCACATACAAAATATAAAATCAAATCTTCTTGAGTTGAAACTTTGAGCAAACTTTTACCTTGCAGACAAACCCGGCCCTCCAATCAACTTCACCTTCGATGAGGTCAGGAATACGTCAGTCATCTGTAACTGGGAGCCTCCAGAAGACAATGGCGGCAGTGAGATCCTGAACTACATCCTGGAGAAGAGGGACAGCCAAAATGGCAATGTTGGCTGGATCACTGTCGCCTCCACCATAAAGGGCACCACCTGTCCCGTCACCAAACTCATAGAAGGGAAGGAGTACATCTTCAGAGTCACCGCTGAGAACAAGTTTGGCTGTGGGCTGCCATGCATCTCTGAACCACTGGTTGCCAAAAACCAATTTGGTAAGTAAACACAACTAAAAAAGACATTCCTGAAGAAAGCTATAAAGCTCATGTCAGGTTGTTTTAGACACTGTCATTGATGGATCTGATCATCTGAGAGTTCCACATGATTCTTCAAAACACAAAATATTGACATAAAAATCCCGATATAGTACAACTCTAACACAAATTACATCCTGTTTTCTTATAAGTGAATAAAATTCATCACATGACCATGTCAATGAAACATAATTAATAGTAGATAAGAATGAAACCCCCATTCAATAACTCCCCTGTTCATTCAGCTCCCCCTGATGCTCCCAACGCCCCCAGAGTTCATGAGGTCACAGCGAGCACCGCCCACATTTCCTGGTACGAGCCGAAGGACAACGGCAGCCCAATCCTGGGCTACTGGATTGAAAGGAAGGAGGTGAACAGCAAACACTGGTCCCGAGTCAACCGAGCCCTCCTAAATTCCCTAGAGATGAAGGTCACTGGCCTGATGGAGGGTCTCACCTACATCTTCAGAGTGTGCGCTGAGAACCTGGCTGGGCCAGGGCCCTTCAGTGAGCCTAGTGACCGTATTGTCACCATGGATGCCATCTGTAAGTTTTTAACAAATTAGAGCAGCAAAGTCTGTTTATTGCCTTGGAAATATAAAATATATCTCTGGCCCCCTCAGTGCCTCCTGGCCCTCCTACTCCATGGGTTGTGGAAACTGGGAAGGACTCTGCCACTGTGGCCTGGAAACCCCCGCTGTTCAATGGTGGAGGAGATATCCTTGGTTACCATGTTGAGAAGGTAAAGAAAATGAATAGAGTAACTTTACTGGACAGTAACTGACACATCTGCAGCTTTTGGTATTTTCTTTATCTTTTAAGAAAAAGCAAAACAGACGAGTTGTAAGTGTTGACCTATAATATTAAACTCATGCTTACTGTTTACAGGTTTTGGTCGGACAAAAGGACTGGACTCGGAGCACCGAGTTCAGATGCAAAGAGCTCACATACACTGTGACAGGTTTGACCGAGGGAGCAGATTATTACATCCGCGTCATAGCTGTTAATGATGCTGGTCCTGGAGCTCCTGGAGTTACTGATCCCGTCACCATCATAGATCCTCAAGGTAAGAATTGTTTTGTCACCAGTCCAACACCAGAATCCTTAACCACAGTGTTATTTAATGTAGGGTTGTTTTTTGGCATTAAGAAATGAAGAATGCTCAGGTTTTTTTTATTACTGTCTCAAAAAACAACACCCTACGAACTGCTGCTGTCCGTGTCCTGCAGAACCTCCTGTCGTGGACTTTGATGCCTCTGTGAAGAATGGTGTCATTGTCAAGGCTGGCAATGCTCTGAGGCTTCCCGCTGTGGTGACCGGTCGACCCCATCCAGAGGTGAAATGGACCAAAGATAATGCCGACATTGACAAAGAGAGGATGATTGTGGAGACGGAAGGCAAAAACAGTACGCTGTTCATTAAGACAACTATGAGGACAGACCATGGAATGTACCAGATTTCCGGCACCAACAGCAGTGGGACCAAGACTGCTGAGACCAGAGTTGATGTTATGGGTCAGTGTTACACCCCAGAGACTAATTTTAACAGTAAAAATCCCATCCATATAACCCACAACTGCATAGTGTTCTGAAAAAATCCTGGTTTGTCTTCAAAATTTAAGAACCAACTGTTGATAAACTGCCTCATGCTCAATGAGTAAGAACTCCTAACTATGAACCCCTGTGGACCCGGGGCCTTTCTGTGTGGAGTCTGCATGTTGTCCCTGTGTCTGTGTGGGTTTTCTCCTCCCACAGTCCAAACACATGCAGGTCAGGATTAGGGTCTGAACCCAGGTGGACCCGGGGCCTTTCTGTGTGGAGTCTGCATGTTGTCCCTGTGTCTGTGTGGGTTTTCTCCTCCCACAGTCCAAACACATGCAGGTCAGGATGAGGGTCTGAACCCAGGTGGACCCGGGGCCTTTCTGTGTGGAGTCTGCATGTTGTCCCTGTGTCTGTGTGGGTTTTCTCCTCCATGGTCCAAACACATGCAGGTTCAGTTAGTTGGTGACTCTAAAGTGTGTGTATCTGTCTGTGTGTGTCAGCCCTGTGATTGGCTGCTGATCTGTCCAGGGGGGACCCACCTCTCACCCACTGCATGCTGGGATTGGCTCCAGCCCCCCACTTGCTATAGATGATAGATGGATGGATTCTTTATTATAATACACAAACTTAAACTTAAAGATCTTAAGGTGACTTACAATAAACTTCTTTTACTGGCCTGAATTTCTGTAGATGTACCTGGACCAGTGGTCGACCTGAAGACAGTCATGGTCACTAAAAAGAACATCACCCTAACCTGGTCTGACCCCTTGGACAATGGTGGCAGTGACATCATCGGCTACGAGGTGCTGAGGAAAGATTCTAAGATGAAACTATTCCGCCAGCCAATTGAGACGGCGTCCTGTAAGTGTGATGTCCAGGACCTACTGGCGGGTGAGGAGTATGACTTCAGGGTCATCGCTAGGAACAAATATGGTAATGGCACTCCATCTGACCTAGGACCCATCCTGGCTGACGATCCCAAAGGTAAACCCACGAAAATACTACCTAACAGCTCTTATTAGCTGACACTTATTCTGACGTCAAGCAACATATGTTTATTTGTATATCACATTAGCGTCGGCAAAAGAAAAACTTGATTCCTTTCCACAGAGTTGGAATGGGGCCTGAAATGAGAGCCAGTTTTCCTTCACAAACTGTCAGAAAACCCAGCATGGATAATAATATTCATATTCCCTGTGTGGGTAGGGAGGATGACTGGTATCAGCTCTGTTAGCTTCCTGATAAATGTGTCAGCTACAGTTGGATTTTTGCATTCTTAGTTATTGATGGCAAGTCAAAATATTGTCAAATCTGTTAGGTGTGGAGTTGTTTCTTCCAGCCCCCTGTTCAGTCGTGGTTTAGAAAGTATTTCTTGTGTTTTGCCTAGCTTTAAAGTAATACGATTGATCTTCCTGGTTCAGACATTTAGCGGCCTGCTGAAAAACTGTCTAGTGCTGACCAAATCCCCCCTTATTATATTCCAGGTACTCCATCTGCCCCTGAGAAGCTGCGCTACACAGACAGAAGCAAGGACACCATTACTTTGGCCTGGCTGCCACCCCGCAGCGATGGTGGCAGCCCCATCATAGGGTACTATGTAGAGAAGGTGAGGTCTGATGGCACAGAGTTTGAAATAGCCAACCGCAAGATCTTTACCAAATGCTGCGGGACCATTGAGAACCTCTCAGAGAATCAGGAGTACCAGTTCCGTGTCAAAGCCGTGAACGAGGTTGGACAAGGGGATCCATCTAAGCCAATCACCGCCAAAATCCAGGACAATAAAAGTAACTTGCGCTTAAAATCTTAAAATTATATTTCTTTTTTGTCAGGCTGATCAGTTTGGGCAAGACTCTCCTAAATCGAAATTTCATAGCAACAGCACATGACAATTTTGTACAAGAACAAGAAATTGAGAAATGCCTTTTGTCCACAGTTTCTCCAGTTATTACAATCCTGAAGTTTTTCAAGAGCAATGCCATCACAGTGAGGAGCGGCACAGCCATAGACATCCCAGCGGAGGTAAAGGGACTTCCTCTCCCAACTATTCAGTGGCTGAAGGACAATGTGGTGATGGAAATCCCTGATGGAGAGAGGATGACGTTGGAAACTGAGGAGGTAAGAACTGATTCAGTTTGTACAGTATGTCCAACAGTTTGGTCCAGAACTTGCGAGATAATGCCAGTACCCAGTACCTGAACTAGTTGCCGCCCTTTTCCTTCTGCCTGTGGATTTAGGTGTTATCAAACTTTGTGCTGTTTGTTTATTTATGGATTTCATTTATAACTTCCAGTTGTATGAAAATTCAGTATTTTACAGGATTTATTTCTGTCTTTTTTGGGTTTCTTTAGAATTGATAGCTGCTGAAAGTTGTTGCTCATTACCCTAAAATGTTCAGGCGCATATTCATTTTTTTCACTGCCTTTACTCTGTTACTGCTAGAGATCCATGACTTTTTTCTGTGGGTGTGAGTCACAACATGTTGCATGTCAGGTAAGAGATGAATGGCTTTTTTTTATCTTCAGGTTGATCGAACAACTCTCAAGACAAAGATTGCCATCCCAGAAACCATCAGGCAGGACAAGGGCAGCTACAAGCTGGTGGCTGAAAACTGCCATGGCCAAGCACAGCACATCATTCGAGTTGAGGTCCTCGGTAAGGAGATCTCAAAATAACTAAACTGCGCACAAGTTATTTTGCATGTATAGAACACTTTAGGTAAAATAGTGCTTTTTTAAGTAGTGCATTTTAGTGACTTTATTTAAATATGAAATAGTCTCTTCATTTTGGGTATTGTATTAACCAACCCTGAATTTCCAGACCGGCCTTTTCCTCCAAGGAACGCTGTGGTCTCCGACATAAAGGCAGACTCATGCTACCTGACCTGGGATGCCCCAGAGGACAATGGAGGGAGCGAGATCACCAACTACATTGTGGAGCACCGAGACGCCAGCAAGAAGAAGTCTGACTTTGAGGTTCTGACCAACAACCTCATCGACAGGAGATACCGGGTGAGTCCATGTTGCAGAACTGAACCTTTGCCTGCTTGGAATGCTTGTTTAAAAAAAGGAAATCCTATCCTAAAGAATACAATTTGTGAAAGCCCATTCATTACATAAAACATTTCCTAATAATTTCCTTGCAGGTTTCCTGTAAGTACCTAAGTAAGAGACAGACAAAGTATAGTGCCCTAAAACCTGTTTTTCATTTCACAACAGGTCATTGAACGTCCAAAAATGTGACAAACACACAACTGAAAATATATGAAAATCCAAGTTTCCAATAAAAGATTATAAGAACAAATATTTACTCATATTTACATTAAACATTTCTTCAAGAAAGTTCCACCTGTAATCAAGTGTCTCAAGTGGCAACAAAAACAATGCTCGTGATATTATTTGTGCAGAGCATTAGCAAAGATTTATCAATTGAGCACCCCTTCATAGTCATGTTTTCAAAGAAATTTAATTAACAAAAAAAATATATGTTGAATGTCCCTGTTCTATGTTTTCAGGTCTTCAAACTAGACTTGAATGGTACCTACCTATTCAGTATCAAAGCTGAGAACAAGTATGGCATTAGCGATGGTTGTGAATCAGAGAAAGTCCAGCTGAGGGATCCATTTGGCCTCCCTGGACCTCCACGTAACCCCAAAATCATTGCTGCCACAGCCACCACCATGACACTGACCTGGGAACCTCCTCTGGACAACGGTGGCTCCGCCATACAAGGTTACTGGCTAGAGAAAAGGGAGCGCGGCGCCGTGTATTGGGGTCGTGTCAATAGAGGTTCAATCACCAAACCAGCAGTGAAGGGCCTGCAATACACCGTGCTCAAGCTCATTGAAGGAACAGAATACCAGTTCAGGATTTCAGCCTGCAACGCTGCAGGAGTTGGACCACCTAGTGAAGCCACTGAGTGCCGCTTTGCTGAGGATCCATGCAGTGAGTGTTAACACTTGTATCACCTAAAAAAGTATTTTAACCCTGCATAGTCTTTACTTGCAAATGAGAATTTTTACTTCTCTCATGCAAATGAGATCAAATCCCACACATGGTCCATCAGCTGTAGTCAGCTTTTTTACCATGTGAAAACAAGATTTTACACTCCAGCCTTATTTTACTGACTGTAGACATAGATCTATGCTGTTTAAAGCATGTACTTAAGATATCAGTGCACTTAAGGTCATTTTAAACATAGCACTCAAATTTTACCTTTGACCTCCTCTGGTCACCTCTATTAGGCCCACCCAGCCCACCTGGAGCACCAGAAGTCAAAGATAAGACCAAGAACAGTGTCAGGCTCACCTGGACCCCACCAGACAAAGATGGTGGTAGCCCAGTCAAGGGTTACATCATCGAGGTTCATGAAGAAGGCACTCCTGATTGGAGGAGGGTGAATCCTGCTGACAAGCTCCACCCATCCACTGAAATCAATGTTCCTGACCTGAAGGAGGGAAAAAAGTGCAAGTTCAGGATCTATGCTGTGAATGCTGCCGGCAACTCAGACCCCGCCTGGACGGCTGACATCCTGGTTCAGGACATCCAGAGTAAGCATCACACAGATACAAGTGAAATCCTTCAGCCACAGCAGAGAGAGACCTGCTCACACCACAATAACTGCAGCTATTGATCCTAATGCTTTGTTAATCAAGCTGCTGTCTGCTGGATAAACATTAGATCTGTCTTTTATTGAGATTGTTGATGCACATGGTTAGAAATCAGTGCTTAACAATGGTGTCCCACAAGGAGCCATGTTAGTTTCCCTTTTGTTTCTCCACTATTTGTTAACTGAACTCTGGAGAAAGATTTTTTAGGCTGATGATATCTTCTTGTTCTCTAATAACTCCAACCAAAAGACACTCTGCTCTCAAGTTTATCAAAAAAACAAACTTCGAATTCTAATCAGATTCTGATACCGGAGCAGAACTTGTCTTGTGGTTATGTGTGTACAGTATTTATATATTTATAATAACATGAGTGAATCTTAGCAATGACGAATATGAATAAATATGAGAGGATCTTGGTTTTAAAATAGCTGCTTTGTGTGTTTATTTTCTAGCTGAGCCAACTGTGACTTTGGATGTGAGTGCTCAAGACCTGATGAACTGCAGAGCGGGAACGACTATCAGGATTCCTGCTACCATCACTGGGCGCCCAGTTCCCAAAGTCACCTGGACCTTTGACGGAACTGCTAAGACTGAAAAGAAGAATGAACTTCACACACTGCCCCTTGACTCAGAGGTAACAAAAAAATTCAGTGAGCCAGAATTCCCTCCACAACATTTTAGGTTTTGTTATTACACTAATTGCTTTAACTTATTCATCATCAAAGGAATCTTAGATTAAGTCAACCTTAATCATTCTACAATCTTGGACAAGAATTAAATCACCAGATACTGAAAGTTTTAAAGAGCTGGGAGAAATGAGTGAAATATACAATACATAAAAGTGTAATTCGTAGTTTTTAACTTCATGCTGCTGTTTTTTGTCAGGTTCACTCCACCGACACAACCTCTGTAGTCGTGATTCCACAGAGCAAACTGAATCACAGCGGCCGATACATCATCAGCGCCGAGAACCCCGCAGGACACAAAGTGGTCAAAGTCAGAGTCACTGTCCTCGGTACGTGATGATGTGTGATGTATTCCAGGCTGATACTGAATCTGCTCAAAAACGTGTGTCAAATAAATATGAAGTATAAGTAACACATGGGTGGACTCTTCTAGTATTTAATTTTGCTGTATGGCTCCGCAGACCTGCCTGGACCTCCTAGAGACTTGAAGGTGAGTGATGTGACCAGGAGCACCTGCAGACTCACCTGGAAACCCCCAGAGTGTGACGGAGGAGACAGAGTGAAGAGCTACTACATTGAGAAGAAGACAGTGGCGGGCAAAGCCTGGACCAAGGTATAACCCCATACCTACTGGAGAGTACACTGTGCTTTATTGTTAGAAAGTGACACACCTATGCTCATATGTCAAGTTTCATATGAATCTGATTCTTTCAGGTAAACCCAGCCTGTGCTGGTCAGTCTCTGGTGGTTGCAGACCTGATGGATGGTCAGGGGTACCTGTTCCGCGTCCGTGCAGAAAACCGCTTTGGATTTGGCCCGTTTAATACAACTATCCAGAGGACCACAGCCAGAGATCCCATCAGTATGTTTGGTTTTGCTTTTATTACACCTTTGGATTAAGTTTGATCTCACTTTGAAACCACATATTAGTCATTGTCGAAAATTAATCTTCAGACTTAAAAAATTTGGATAAAAATTAATTCCCATTAACTCCAAAGCTCCCATCTTCTCAAAATAGAACATTGAATTTACATGGTGCTAGTATATGTTCTTACATTTATCCACTGTCTCTGCAGATCCTCCCGATCCCCCAACTAGGTTAAAGATCCAGAATGTGAGGAAGGGAACAGTCACTTTAACCTGGAAGGCTCCAAAGAACGACGGAGGTTCACCTGTAACCCACTACAGTGTTGACCTGCTTTGCTGGGGTGCCGGCGGCACCCAGAAGGAGTCCTGGAGGAGGTAACACATTGGTTTTCTTGGATCCTAATAATTGAGAGTCCACATAGGAACAATGCCAGGTTCAGATTATGTTCTAATGTGGGTTTGGACTGTTGCTTGGGATCAAATCCAAACATTTGGAAACAATGTGAATCTTGCTCTGTTATAATTTTTTAAGTACAAACTATGAATCAGTCTACAAATGTAATAAAATCTTTGCATTTTTTGGAATCCCAGCCCATGTGGGTTCTGCCCTCACCCTTCAGGCCTGTTTTGTTGATGGACTGGGTGTTCCCTGTCTCTAAACTGCTTATGCTGTGTCCTGCAGGTGTAACAGAAGAGACGTGGACACCACCAGTTTTAAGGTGGAGGATCTGACAGAAGGAGATGAATATGAGTTCCGAGTGGTGGCCTACAATGAGGTTGGAGCCAGCCGACCTTCATCCACCGCTGGACCCATCAACATCCGGGACCAGACCTGTAAGATCAGGACTCTGAGCAGTTTCATGAAAGACACTATAGATTGTTGGAATAAATAGAAATATATGATTTCATTTAGCTGATCCAGAAGACAGTTTTGTCTCAATTGTAAGGCCATGAGCTGAATGCCTTGAGGCTGTCTTTAGTAGTGACAACTTCTGGTCAAAGGTCTTGAGGTTTTATCTACAGTATCTGCTAACCAGCATTTGTCCCAGAGAGACAGGAGTTAATTTAAAACATGCTTAATTTCCATGCTCCTCCTGCAGGTGCTCCGTCCATCGAAATGAAGGAGTTCATGGAAGTCGAGCAGGGCAGTGACATCAGCATCGTGGCCAAGATCCGTGGCTGTCCATTCCCCACGCTTACCTGGTACAAGGCTCCGCCCCATAAATCCGACGCCAAGGTGGAAGTTCCGTACGATGAGCACATTAACAAGATCGTGTCAGACGACGGCTGCACACTGCTCATCCAGCAGGGCAAACGTCCCGACACTGGCCTGTACACGCTGGTGGCCTCCAATAGCCTGGGCAAGGCCTCCAAAGAGATGAGGCTCAACGTGCTCGGTACGAACCAAAAGATCAGAATTTTAAATGCAAAGATTTCCGGTTTTACTGAATGAACTGAAATACTCAGTTTTGCCCGAAAGCAGGAATGGGTTGTTCAAATGTGAGTAAAAACTGATCTGATAAGCCACCCACATCTCTCCAAAACCTTTTCTGCTTTTCGTTTCTCTTCTAGCTCACTAAAAATCCTAATTGTTTTCTTCATAGTTCCATTGTCGCACACTTTTCATGTTTTCAGTAAACATATATGAAAAACTCCAAAATGAAAATGTTAATAGTTTCAGAAGAAATATCGATATATGGCCCAGCAACAAATGCAGAATATCAGATTTCAACATATCATCAAATTTTATTTCTGCAATTCAATGTATTTATACCTCACTCATACAAGTGTTAGTATTTTTACATTTTTGCTAGTTATTATTCATTTTGGGCTTTTATGTTATTTTTATATTTTATTTAACTCTAGTTTGACATAATCACTAAGAGAAGCAAAACATAAAACTAAATATTAGCAATAATTACATTAAACAAGTAGAAAGCATGAACAACGCTGCTAATAAGAATTAGACCCAGAAAAGATTACCTAAATCAATGGAATTACAGGGCACTTTCTTGAACCGTGACTTTTCTGTGGTTACAGGCCGGCCCGGTCCGCCCTCTGCTCCCATTAAGTTTGAGGAGATCGGAGCTGAGAAGATCACACTCTCTTGGCTGCCGCCAAAGGACGATGGCGGCTCCAAAGTCACAAACTATGTCATCTGGAGGAGGGTGTCCAACAGGAACACCTGGGTGCCTGTCACCAGTGAGCCCAAAGAGCGGATCTGGACAGTGGAGAACCTGATGGAGGGACATGAGTATGTGTTCCGCATCATGGCCCAGAACAAGTACGGAGTTGGAGAGCCACTGGACAGCGAGCCTGAGGTCGCCCGAAACATCTATAGTAAGTTCATCTGATATGAAAATCAGTCAATCAGTCAGGCCATACATTGGTTCGGTTCAGTTCAGATCTGATCTTTAATACAATACTCAAATAGTACACCAGTACACCAGTCATCATTATTTCATCAGTCTTTATACTTAGCAGTGTCCTCAGGAGTCCTTCTCAGACATTTAGCTCTAGGTAGTTTTGGCGAGCTTTAGTGGTCAGATGGGCTCCGACCTGCAACGTGAGTCCAAACATAATGGGGTTGTATTAATTAAACTATGAAGACATAATAGAAATGAAATTAGGGCAGTCCTCTAACCTATGATGCTTTCTGTCTGTCCTCCTGCAGCTGTCCCAGGTCAGTGTGAAAAGCCGACAGTCTCTAATGTCACTATGGACTCCATGACTGTTAACTGGGAGGAGCCCGAGGATGACGGTGGCTCCCCGATTACCGGCTATTGGCTGGAGCGTAAAGAGACAACAGGCAAACGCTGGAACCGTGTCACTCGTGACCCCATCCGTCCCATGGGCCTGGGCGAGTCGTTCGTTGTGAGTGGTCTCATTGAGGGTTCTCAGTATCTGTTCAGAGTTACTGCAATCAATGCTGCAGGGCCTGGACTTGCGAGCCTCCCGACGGACCCCGTCTTTGCCAGAGACTCCATCTGTAAGAGTTCAATTCTAGAATCATGCAGGTTTATGTTTTAAATTCGCAGGTAAAGACTTTAACACCTGTTGTCTCCTTCCACAGCCCCACCCTCTGCTCCAACCCCCAAGGTTTCTGATTGGGCAAGGTCCACAGTGGACCTGGAGTGGATCCCTCCTCTGAAGGATGGAGGCTCCAAAATCATGGGCTATTGGGTGGAATACAAGGAAGAGGGCTCAGAGGCCTGGGTCAAGGTGAGAGGGAATACCTCCCCATGGCTTTATTATGGGGTATAGTGAGTGTAAATTTGGACAACAAGGTGGGACTGTGTAGCATTTTTAAAAGTCCTAAGAAACTGAGTGTTTTTTTTCAGGCCAAGGAGACCGAAATCCGTGGCACCCGGTTTGTGATCACTGGTCTTAAGACCGGTGGTCAGTACAGGTTCAGGGTAACTGCCTTCAATGCAGCTGGTAACGGCGAGCCAGGTGAAGTGCCAGAGGTGCTCGAGGTTAACGACAGAACCAGTGAGTCAATCAGAAACACTATGCACAGGGTTACAACATCTCCTTCACGTCAAACCAGCCTTCTCTCAACTCAGACCATAAAGAAATCTTTTCTTGAGACTGCAGCAGACTGTAATGTTAAGTTCCTTCTCCCCAGTTTGTCCTGAGGTGGACTTGGATGCCTCAGTGAAGGAGAGGATGGTGGTCCACGCCGGTGGGGTGATCCGCATCATCGCCTATGTGTCTGGCCAGCCATCCCCAGAGGTTACCTGGAGTAGGGACGGAGGTGCACTGCCGCCGGAGGCTAAAATTGAGACAACAGCCATCAGCTCATCTCTAGTTATCAAACCCTGTACCAGGAGACACCTGGGTGTCTACACACTGACTGCTAAGAACGTTGGAGGGGAGAAGAAGAAGAATATAACTGTGGAAGTCCTGGGTAAGATCCTGTTTTCATAAAAGTAGAATCTCATAAGATTAAAACAATTTAAAAAATGTTATTTCTTTTATTATACCATCTTGTGTCTTCCCCCAGACATTCCTGGACCTGTCGGCATCCCCTTCACTGCTGAGAACCTGACCACTGACTCCTGTAAGCTCAACTGGTTCTTCCCTGACAAAGACGGTGGTTCTCCCATCAGCAACTACATAATTGAGAAGCGTGAGGCTGAGCGCAAGGCTTGGACATCAGTCTCCTTCACCGCCAGCAGACAGAACGCCGTGGTTCATGACCTCACTATTGGCAAATCCTACTTCTTCAGAGTGGCTGCTGAGAACGCAATTGGCATTGGACCATTCGTGGAGACTGCAGCCGCAATCGTAATTAAGGAACCCATGAGTGAGTTTACGCAAACACAGTGACCAACAGATTCTGAAAGGCTGGAAGCAGATGGACTTATTAATGATGGAAAGATGAGAGGATGTAGGAGGACCTCAGATCAATGTTAGACTCCAGAGTAGTTGGACTGACAGAAAAGTCAAAGCTCTGAGAATAAAAACTGAAAAAAATTCAGGTTTCTGATGTTATTTTAAGAATACAACAAAGTTAGGTTTCTAGGGATGAAGGGTGATATTTTTTAAGCTAAGTTAGTTTTGACATTACTGAAGTTAAATCCAGGTTTTATGTGTCATTTTCTTTTATTGTTAAAATTGTCTTTCTCTATCCTTGTGTTCACATCAAAACATTTATCTTTTCAACCTTAAATTTTATGTTTGCAATTCCAACAGGTGTGCCGGACCGCCCTGAGGAAGTGGAGGTCACCAAGGTCACCAAGGATTTGATTAGCATTACCTGGAAACCACCCAAATATGATGGCGGCTCAGAGATCACGATGTACATCCTGGAGGCCCGTATGATCGGCAAAGACAAGTTCACCAGACTTACAAAGGAGAAGTTGCTGAACAGGAAGTACACCCATGACGGACTTAGGGAGGGTGACACCTACGAGTTCCGGGTCATCGCCGTCAATGAGGTTGGACCAGGCAAACCATCATTCTGCACCAAACCAATCACCTGCAGGGATGAATTGGGTGAGAACATACTAACAGCACCAACAGTTTTCTGTTTTTCAATTGACAGTAATCCTCCAGACTTTTTTTTTTATATGGTAGTCACAATAAGATGGATTAAAATAGGAAGCGTTTATTACTTTATCTGACTTTATTTTTTGTTTTTACAGAGCCACCAACCATTGAGCTGGACTTCCGTGATAAGATTATTATCCGTGTGGGCGAGAGCTGCTTGCTACAGGGTCGCTACACCGGTAAACCTTCTCCATCTATTGTGTGGTACCGAGACGATGAGGAGCTGAAGGCCGACCAACACGTCATGTTGAAGAGCACGCTGACCACCATGTCACTAGGTCTGCTGAAGGCAAAGCGTGAGCACAGTGGCAGATATGTGGTGGTCGTGGAGAACAGCACTGGATCCAGGAAGGGAGTCTGCAACATCACGGTTGTCGGTACGTAATCGGAACTGAAGCAGAAGCCTGGGACTAATACAAGCTATGAGCATCAGCAAAAGATGCAGTAATCACTGACATAAGAAAAAGAAAGTTTATAGAGGATTCTGGAAGACACCACAAGTAGCTGTGCATTTACATTCACAAATTATCCACAGGTGAAGTCGACAGTAAAAAACATAAACCCTCAAAAGCTGCAAGACTTTCTGAAAAACAGGCATATTAGTACTTCTTGATTTTGACACCATTCTTTTCTCCCCACAGACCGTCCGTCTCCTCCTGTTGGCCCAGTAATATTTGAGGAGGTGCACAGGGAGTACATGGTAATTTCCTGGAAACCTCCCCTGGACAATGGTGGTGTGGACATCTCCAATTACATCATTGAGAAGAGAGACGCAAACAGAGACACCTGGAACACAGTGACATCTGCCACAGCCAAGACCACGTGCAAGGTGGTTTATTGACCTAATGTTGGTGAACGTTTCCCAGTGGAAAAAATTTGTCAACATTCATAAATGTTTACATGTTGTTTTGTTGTCCTAGATCCCCAAACTGATGGAGGGCAGGCAGTATATCATGAGAATCTCTGCTGAGAACATGTATGGTATCAGTGATCCGCTGGAGTCTGAGGAGATGCGAGCCAAAGATCTCTTCAGTACGTTCTTCTCACACACTGCCAAGACATATTTACTTTTTCACATTTTCATGTTTCACCTTCAGGTCTTGTGATCACCAGAATCACTGAAATTGAGCACATAATTACTGAATGTGTGAGAAAAATAATATTTCTGCAATACTAGTGGACCCTTATAACGTACCTTTTGTTCCAATGACCCCCTGCAGGAGTCCCTGAGGCCCCCGATATGCCCACAGTAAGAGAGGTGTATGCCACTAACGCACTGGTTCTGTGGAACCGTCCTCGCGATGGCGGGAAGCCCATCACCAACTACATTCTGGAGAAGAAGGAGCCCACTTCCAAGAGGTGGTCTCGAGCTACCAGAGAACCACTATACCCAGCCACGCAGTACCGAGTTCAGGACCTGGTGGAGGGTTGTGAATACGAGTTCAGGGTGATGGCTGAGAATGAAGTGGGAACAGGAGACCCTAGTGTCCCTTCCAAACCAATTCTGGCCAAAGATCCCATTGGTCAGTGTAACATAAATAGCCCAGCAATAATAGCGAGTTTAGTATGTAATCATTTTATGTTCATGTGTGTTTATATGTAGCAGGGTTGAGTCAGGTTACCAACTTTTTATAGTTTTTTAATTGATTTTGTAACTTTTCTGATAATTCCTTTCACAGTGCGCCCCAGCCCTCCAGTGACCCCTGAGGCCTATGATAAGACCAAGGACTCTGTTAGCCTGAGGTGGCAGTTGCCTCGCCATGATGGAAATGGCCGGATACTGGGCTACCTTGTTGAGTACCAGAAGCCCGGGGCCGTGGAATGGATTCAAGCCAATGAGACCCCAGAGGACTGTCCCAACCTCCACTATGTAGTGAAGGGCCTGACCGATGGACGGGAGTATGCCTTCAGGATCTTCACTGTCAACGCCGCTGGCAAATCTGATCCTGCCTATGTCAAACAGCCAATCAAAGTCCACGACAGGCTAGGTTAGGGGTTCATTCTTCTGTTTTCATGCAAAGCATGGGATCAGTTTTTGAGGCACAAATACATTTTTAAGTTTAGCCTGAAATAATGGATTTTAAGAACCATTTACAAACCACTAACTATATTGTTTTTACTCATTTGGTACAAGATTTCAAAGCAATTTAGTTTAGAGCTTCAAGAAAGAAACAAAAACATACATATACATACAACTGTACAGTTCATTCAACTCTTCATTTTGATGTTGTTTATTATCATTGTTATTATGATCAAGACTAGTAGTACCAGCAGTAGTAGTATTATTCCTCCTGTTTCTGCTTGCAGAGGAGCCAGAGTTGCTGCTGGATGCTAACATGGCACGTGACCATCTGGCTATGGTAGGCACTGACATCACCCTGAGTGCCACCATTAAGGGTATACCAACACCCACTGTGAGCTGGAAGAAGAATGATGGAGATGTTCCTTCCCACATTATCATCGCTGTCACCACCACAGGCAGCAAACTTTTCATCCCCAAATGTGTTCGCGCAGATTCTGGCAACTACACTATCACTGCGGAGAACGCTGCTGGAAAAAAGTCAGCAACATGTGCTGTGCTGGCGCTGAGTAAGTGAAAAACCCACCAGTACACACATGGTCAGCCTTGAACAACTGTTATATTAAAGATAATATATTTATATTTTTTGTAAAGATTGATATATTTTGGGTTTACAATAATATACTGTCATGCTATGACAAAGAAAATGTGTCTGAAATCCACTTTTATTTACACCAGACAAGCCATCTCCTCCCCGAAACCTGGTAGTCTCCGAGGTGACCAGTGAGTCTGCCTACCTGACTTGGAAGGCTCCTGAGGACAATGGTGGTGCTGTCATCTCCCACTACGTTGTGCACAAGAAAGATGTGGCATCAGAGCAATGGGTGCCGGTCTCTGCTGCCAATAAGAAGCTGAGTCTGATGGCCATGTACCTGATGGAAGGCATCCAGTACCTGTTCAGGGTGGCTGCCGAGAATCAATTTGGCAGAAGTGACTACGTGGTGACCAAGACACCCATCAAGGCTGTCGATCCTCTCTGTGAGTAAAACTTATAATTTCATTTTGTTGTCTAAATCTGCTTTGAAAATTGATGAATCCTGCCACTTGCAGATCCTGAAGGTGTCACTCTCATTGGTTATGAATGATTTCATTCATTCAAGTTTCTCAAATCACTTGCGTGCATCCTTTGTCTTCAATCTGTCATGATACAGATTTGGTGCAATAAAACATAAAGGAAGTTATATTAAGAGCATTGATAATCGACCGTTATGTGTCGGTCTCAAAAAACTGTTTAGAGATGTTAGACTTGAATAAATCCAAAACAAAATGAACAGTTCTTTCTGGGACACCTTTCAGATCCACCTGGCCCACCCAAGAACCTGCACCATACTGATGCAGAGAAGACAGAGGTGTGGTTGGAATGGGAGTGGCCTGACCGCAATGGCGGAAGTGAAATCACAGGCTTCATTGTGGAGCACCAGGAAGAAGGCCAGACTGACTGGGTCACCTTCAAGACTGTGAGCAACAGTCATGCCCATGTCACTGGTTTGAATGAAGGCAAGACTTACCGCTTTAGGGTCAAGGCTCAGAATGCCATTGGACTGAGCCGTCCTGACACCAGTGTCCCTGTCACCTGCCAAGAGAAGACATGTAAGACACATGATTTTCATGAAAATGTTACTGTGAATTCCACACCTGCTTTCCCCAAAACATTCTAATATTGCTGTTGTGTTCTTTCAGTGCCACCAACTATTGAAGTTGATGTGAAACTTATTGAGGGGCTTGTTGTCAAAGCTGGCAGCACTATCACTCTTCCTGCCAAGATGATGGGCATTCCCATTCCCACTGCCAAATGGATGACTGATGGCAAAGAGATTGCATCAGAGGGCCGCTATCACATTGAAACTTCTGGATCCTCAACCATTCTCAGTATCCCTGAGTGCCAGAGAGGAGATACTGGAGAGTACATTCTCAGTGTGTCCAATCCTGCAGGCAGCAAGACCGCCGCCCTGCACGTCACTGTGCTGGATCTTCCAGGACCTCCCATCGGGCCCATCAACATCTTGGAGGTCCACCCTGATCACATGATGATTCAGTGGAGAGCACCCAAAGATGATGGTGGAACACCCATCATCAACTATGTGGTGGAAAAGAAGGATGTGAAGAAACCGTGGGAGCCCTGGTCTGTTGTTAGTTCCAGTGGTGTCAGCACCAGGGCCAAGGTGTCCAGACTGGAGAAGGGCCGTGAGTACATTGTCCGTGTTCGTGCAGAGAACAAGATTGGCATTGGTGCTGGGCTTGAGAGCCCTCCAACTATTGCAAAGCACATGTTCAACCCACCTGGGCCACCAGGGCTGCCAGAGTGTTCTGATATCACAGAAAATGCTGTGACATTGACATGGACTTTGCCTGAGTACGACGGAGGAAGCCCCATCAGCGGCTATGTGATAGAACGCAGAGAAATGACAGGAAAGTGGATTCGTGTCAATAAAACACCAGTGCTGGACCTCAGATATAGAGTCTCAGGTCTGTTTGAAGGCAACAGCTATGAGTTCAGGGCGTTTGCTGAGAATATTGCTGGTATCAGTGAGCCTTCTCCCACTTCCAAGCCCATCAAAGCCACTCGGGCTATCACCAAACCTGGACCTCCTGCCAATCTTAAACTGAAGGACTGGAGCAAATCCCATGCAGACATCTGCTGGACCAAGCCTACAAGAGATGGTGGTAGTCCTATTCTTGGCTATGTAGTTGAGGCTCAAAAGTCAGGAACTGCACAGTGGAACAGAATCAACAAGGACCTAATAAAAATGTGTGCTTATCGAGTGCCAGGGCTCATTGAAGGAATGGAGTACAGAATTCGTGTCAGAGCCACCAACAAGGTTGGAGACAGTGAACCCAGGGAACTGGCTGAGACCATCTTGGCAAAGGACATCCTAGTCCCTCCTGAAGTTGTTGTTGATGTGTCCTGCCGTGACTGTCTGACAGTCACGGCAGGTCAGATCATTAGTTTAATTACTAGAGTGAAGGGCAGACCAGATCCAGAGATCACATGGAGCAAGGACGCCAAAACCTTGTCCCGGGATAAACGCTTTGAAATGAATAATAACTACCCTCTGTGTGAACTTGTCATCAATGATTCAGTCAGGTCAGACCATGGTAAATATGCCATTGTTGCCAAGAACAGTTGTGGACAAGCACAGGCCACAATTCTCGTCAATGTGCTAGACACACCAGGAGCTTGCCAGAACCTGAAAGTGGCCTATGTGACCAAGAACTCCTGCATGGTGTCTTGGGAGAACCCTGAGGACAATGGAGGCACTGAAATCACTCAGTACATTATTGAGTGCCGTCAGCCCAGCCAGAGATGCTGGACAATGGTCTCCAATGACTGCACCAAGCGTCTAATAAAGGCTCCTCTTACTGAGGGTTGTGAGTACTTCTTCCGTGTCAGTGCAGAGAACAAAATTGGTGCTGGTCCACCCACTGAGACTAAGACACCTGTTCTGGCAGTTGATCCCATTGAGAAGCCTGGTGAACCCATTGACTTCCATATTGCTGAGATTGGCAAGACCTTCTGCTTCCTCAAGTGGAAGAAACCGGACTATGACGGTGGTAGCCGTAACCTAGGTTATCATGTTGAGAAGAAACCGAAAGAGGCTGAGGAGTGGGAAAGGCTGCACAAAGGTGCCATAAAGGAGACTTACTTCATGGCAGACAGGTGTATTGAAAACCAGATCTACCAATTTAGAGTTCAGACTAGGAATGAGGGAGGTGAAAGCGACTGGGTGACCACAGCTGAGGTACTGGTTAAGGAACAGCTTGTGGTGCCTGAGATTAAGATTAAATTGGATGGAACTCTTGTGGTAAAGGCAGGAGACTCCATTCCCATTGAGGCAACAGTAAAGGGCAAACCACAGCCTGATATTAAATGGACCAAAGATGAGAGCACAGATGAGCTTAAGAAGGGCCCCAGAGTTCAGATCGAAAGTGGTGCTGACTTCTCTAAGCTGCTGCTTACTGCTGCCAGGCGCACTGACAGTGGCAAATATGTTGTGACCGCTTCCAACAGTGCAGGAACCTGCTCTGCTCATGCCAAGGTCAAAGTACTAGATAGGCCTGGCCCCGTCAGGGATCTCAAGGTGTCTGATATCACTCTTGATAGGTGCCATCTGGCTTGGGAAGTCCCAGAGGATGATGGTGGTTGTGATATTTACAACTACATTGTTGAGAAATGTGAGACCAAGAGAGGAGTCTGGTCAGTGCACTCCAACGCTGTCATCACCAATAAAGCTAAAGTCACTCGTCTTATTGAGGGTAATCAATATATCTTCAGAGTTCGTGCTGAGAATAAGATGGGTCCTGGCCCCGCAGTGCAAAGTGAGGCCATTGTTGCTGGTACCCAGTTCAATGTGCCTGATGCTCCTGAAGCACCAGAAGTCACCAAAATTGCCAAAGATGAGATGACTGTGGAGTGGTTAGAGCCTGAGAAAGATGGAGGAAAACCAGTCACAGGTTATCTGTTGGAGAAGAAAGAGGAACATGCAGTTAGGTGGTCTCCTGTCAACAAAGATCCAATTCCCAGAACTCATCTAACAGTTGCTGGGCTCCTGGCTCTCCATGACTACCAGTACAGAGTCAAGGCTGTCAATGAAATTGGCATCAGCAGCCCAAGCAAGCCTTCACGTGCCATCACTGCCAGGGATGCAATTGGTATGTAAATAGTAAAAATGTTTGTATTGCATTTAATATTTCTAGTTCATGTAGTATTTGAGCAGAGAAAATACATGGCGTCATGTTCACAGTGTAACGTCTTCTTACAGGGCCTCCTGCGCCTCCTACCAACCTGAAAGTGCTAGACAGCACCAAATCCACTGTCACCCTGGGGTGGACAAAGCCTGTATCTGATGGTGGAGCTCCCATCATTGGCTATGTTGTGGAGATGAGGGCACAGGGAACTGCAAAGAAAGGAGATGATGGTTGGAAGAGATGCAATGTTGCAGCTCAGCTGGCAGTCTGTGAGTTCACGGTCACAAGTCTGGATGAAAAGCTTGTGTATGAATTCAGAGTGTCAGCTCAAAACCTGGTAGGCATGAGCCTGCCCTGCAACTTGGAGGGTGGTGTCATACCAAGAGAGATTCTAGGTAAGAATTTAACTGCTTAATCTTAACTGGGTCAGTGACAACCAGATAGTTGTTTCATGTGACAACATGGGGGGGTCTATAGATTAACATTAAGATGTGGTCTGTACTTGTGATATCTAGCTGACATCTGCAATGTTCCTTCCAACAGTGGCACCAGAGATTTACTTGGATGCAAACCTGAAGCAGGGATTGACAGTGAGAGCCGGCTGTCCCATCAGGCTTTGTGCCACCATTGGAGGCAGACCACCTCCCAAGGTAACTTGGAGGAGAATGGGCATTGACAACGTGGTCAGGAAGGGAAAAGTTGACCTCATCGACACCATGACCTTCCTGATCATCCCTGACAGCACCCGTGATGATGCTGGCAAATATTGCCTTAATCTGAAGAGCCCTGCTGGGGAGAAGGCTGTGTTTGTCGATGTTAAGGTTTTAGGTAGGTCCTGTTTTTTAATGACAATGTACAAGTATAGAAGAGTCACTGTTGCAGTCAGCCTTCACTGCAAACAAACTAACAGTACAGAGTCAAGGCAAACAAAATAACGTTTTAAAAATTGTCATAATTT
Source organism: Mastacembelus armatus (assembly GCF_900324485.2). Lineage (NCBI taxonomy): Eukaryota > Metazoa > Chordata > Actinopteri > Synbranchiformes > Mastacembelidae > Mastacembelus > Mastacembelus armatus. The sequence goes on from NC_046653.1 coordinate 28,193,309, forward strand.
GTTTTGCCTGACAGACACTCCAGGACCTGTTATGAATCTGGAAGTTACTGATATTAAACAGTCATCAGTCACACTATCCTGGAGTCCGCCGGACAACAATGGTGGCAGTGAGGTTACTCACTACATTGTTGAGAAGCGTGAGATAGACCGCAAGTCATGGGCAACTGTCAAGGCTGAAGTGGAAAAGGATAAGATTCCTTACCAAGTCAATGGTCTAATGCCAGGCTGTGAATACTACTTCAGAGTCACTGCTGTCAATGAGTATGGTTCTGGAGTTCCCAGAGTGACACCTACTTCCTACCTGGCCTCTGATCCTGTCAGTATGTATCATCTCTTAATCATACAGTATGTCACTGCAGCTGACCACTTGGCTCATTCGTCTCTGTCCATTTTAACAGTCAGTTAGAAACACTTGAACAACACCTGTCCAATTTCCTTTTATAGGCAGACCTGATCCTTGTCCAAAAATTGAGGTTCTGGATATCACAAAGAACAGTGCGACAGTTGGCTGGGTGAAGCCCATGAGGGATGGTGGTGCAAAGATCGATGGTTATGTTATTGAATATGTTGAGGTCAAACCTCCTCCAAAGCCTCCAGCACCAGTGGAGGTTTGTGATATAATCAAACTGCTTCAATCAAGTGTTGGTTTATTTTAAAAAATCATAAGAATTTGTTTTGTCCTGTGACTGTACTGCAAGACTGAAGTTAATCTTAACTTAATATGCTCAAACAACTTGCCACAGGTTCCAGAAGGAAAGGAAGCTCCTCCACCTCCTCCACCTGTAGTGGTAGAGGACAAGGAGGCAAAACCTGAAAAGGAAGTGTGGAACACCTACACCACAGTGAAAGGTTTAACAGTCCACATCAGTGGCCTAAAAGAGGGCAAGAAGTACAAGTTCAGAGTGGCTGCCAAAAACATCATGGGCCTGAGCTTATTCACCGCGACCAGGCAGCCAGTTGAGATCAAGGAACAGATGTGTAAGTTGTTATGTCAGATTGATCTAAGAGGTCATTTAGCAGTAGCTGTAGTCATTATCTATAACATAACATGATAAACTAGCAGTTGAATCTTCTTGTTAACTTATCATAGCTCATGGTTAGGACTTGTTGCACTAATGGTGAGCACTTTAATATGGTGTACAATGCAGGGATGGCACTAAATCTAGCTACTATTTGTTATCTTAAGACTTTGCTCAGCCTAAATTTAATGAGTCAAATTCTTGTGTCAACACCTGCAGTGGAGCCAAAGATTGTCATGCCAGAGACAGTGAGTGACAGAGCTGGAGCAAAGCTCAGAGTGGAGGCACTGGTTTCCGGAAAACCTGCCCCAACCTGCAGGTGGCTGCGTGGTAAAGATGCAGTAGTTCCCTCCAGCCGTCTGGCTGTACACCAGTCTGGCAACCTGTGTGTCCTCATCATCAAAGATGTGTCAAGAATGGACAGTGGAGAGTACAGCCTGGAGGCTGAGAACAGCTCTGCAAAGGTGGTCCAAACCCTGAAGATTATCATCAAAGGTTAGTATTATCAGTGATAAGAAATGATCAGAAAGAAATTGTTTTACAAGTTGAAATTCATCAATGGACATAATGACTCAGCTAACTTTTCTGTGTGGTTCAGACATCCCTGGTCCCCCTGAGGGCCCGGTGGTCATCAGCGACATTGACGCTGATGCCTGCTCTCTGGCCTGGAACAAACCACTGGAGGATGGAGGCACCAACATTACCAACTATGTGGTGGAGAAATGTGATGTGAGTAGAGGTGACTGGGTGACGGCTGTTTCTTCCTGCCCCAAAACGAATTGTAGGCTTGGAAAGCTTATACCTGGGAAGGAGTATGTGTTCCGCATCCGTGCTGAGAACCGCTTTGGCGTGTCAGACCCAATTCAGTCCGACAGGATGGTCGCCAAGTTCCCCTTTGGTAAGTTTAACTGAAATTTGAAGAGCAGGCTTTAAGTGACTTTAGATCTAAACATCTGTATAAAGATGACCATTTTTTTAATTGCAGACAATATTTTGTTTTCTCACCAGATGTTCCTAGTGAGCCCCTCAACTGCCGCATCAACAAGACCAACAAAGACTGTATGTTTGTGGCTTGGGATAAGCCAGAGAGTGACGGTGGCAGTCCCATCACAGGTTACTACATTGAGCGTAAGGAGCGGAACAGCCTGCTGTGGGTGAAGGCCAACGATACAGTCGTCCGCAACACGGAGTACCCATGTGCTGGCCTCATTGAGGGCCTGGAATACACCTTTAGAGTGTGTGCCATCAACCGAGCTGGCCAGGGAAAACCAAGCAAGAAGACAGACTTTGTCACTGCCAGAACACCTGTTGGTGCGTTTGAAACAAACACCTATGCACCTAATATAGGGATTTCAGTTTTGTTTTCCATCTGCTCATTTGTCTCTTTGTTTCACAGATACTCCCGGTAAACCTGAGATCCTGGATGTAACCAAGAACTCGGTTGCTCTGGTTTGGACACGCCCCAAGAATGATGGTGGAAGTAAGATCATTGGATACTTTGTTGAGGCCTTGCGTGTACCAGGAGACACTTGGATACGCTGCAACACCAGCAGTCAAAATGTCCCAAGGGAAGAGTATACAGTGATGGGCCTGGAGAGAGACCTGCGGTACCAGTTCAGAGTCATTGCCAAAACTGCCGTTAACATAAGCAAACCTTCTGAGCCTTCAGAACCTGTCCTGGTCTGTGCTGAAAATGGTGAGAGTTTTTGACTGACCAAATCAGCTATTGTCTCTTCAGTTTGGCTATCACTGGTTTTTGATTTAGAAAACAATGCAAAGATACACATCACAGCCATAAAACCTACTTATTGCTTTTTTATTATACACAGTTCCTCCAAGGGTGGAGCTCAGTGCCAGGATGCAGAAGGGTTTGAAGGTAAAAGCCAAAACCACAGTACTCCTGGAGGCTGAGGTGTTTGGGAAGCCAATGCCCAGAGTGACCTGGAAGAGCGGAGATGATAACCTGAAGTCAGGTGAAGGCCAGGTCATCACCCAGCAAAGAAATCACTTCCAGCTTGAGATGACAGAAGTCACCAAGGAGCACACAGGAACCTACACCATCTTGGCTGAGAATGCCAGTGGCTCCAAGACGGCCGATATCCATCTCGACGTCCTGGGTAAGTACTTTAACATTGTACTACAGGTTCCTACATGATGTCATCATGGCTTCACCAGTTATTATGCTGTGTTTTATTGGCTGTTCCATTTTTGTGTCTTTTCAGATGTGCCTGGCCCTCCTGCCAGTGTCAAATACACTGAAGTGTTTGCCAACAGTATAAAGCTGTCCTGGCAGCCTCCTCTGAAGGACGGTGGTGCTCCCATTACCACTTATATTGTGGACAAGCGTGAGACCAGCAGAGCTAACTGGGCCCAGGTCTCTGCTAAGATCAAGGCCGACATCCAGGAATTCAATGTGGACAAGCTAATTGAGGGTCATGAGTACCAGTTCCGAATCCGTGCAGAAAACATGTGGGGAGTAGGAGACCCCCTCATCACCCACCCTGTCATTGCCAAGAACCCATTCAGTAAGCCACCACCGATATTTCATTTGGGCTCACAGATTACCAGGGCAGCATCAGCGGCACTGAAGTTTAAACCAGATCTAAAGCTGTGACAACTTCATGATATACTACATCAGCTTCATCCAACCTGTTTACTTTCACATCATATATTCTGTCAAATGTAAAGTTTCTTCTCACACTCAACCCAGATTTGGCTGCTACGTTCCAAACAAATGCAGGTTAGGTTGGTTGGCGAATCTAAATTGGTCAGAGGTGTGAATGTGAATGTGTGTCTGTCTCTTTGTGCCAGTCCTGTGGTTGTTATGACCTTAGTATCAGTTTGGTGTTGTGTGTTCTGTGAGTGACAAGTCTCTTTCTACAGCTTTTGCATTGTGTGTGATGTGAGCATGGGTGTTGAAAATAAGTGGTGCCCTATGATTGGCCCATTCAAAAATGATGGACACTATGGCATTGGACCAGCAGATGATGTCACAGTATATCTACCATGATGACAGCCACCTCCTTGCTGTTCATCGTCTGCCACTCAACAACTTGGTTTTTGTGATGTTCTGATCTCTTGTTAGACTAGGGCATTAGTGTTGTGCTTGTAAATTGTTAGTGTAAAGGCTGTGAACGGGGACTGGTTAAGATTAAGCATTGTTGGTTTTAGATCAAGCAAATGAGCTTGTTTCTTTTATATATGTTTTTATACTGTTTTGGTCACACACTACTTAAAATTAGTTTCTTTTGGACTGCTGTTCTTTGGAGTGAAAAGAGTGAGAGCCACATGTTATGTCCAGGTTTTGCCTCAGCCTAGTCATAACTTGATAGAATGGTTATTTGTCCAAGGTGGAACCCCCTTCCACCAGGGTCAACTGGGATTGGCTCCAGACCCCCTGTGACTCTGGATACAAGATAAGCAGTAGAGATAATTGATGCATATCAAAAAATAAACCTTTACTGTGGTGTTATTTCCAGCTGTGCCAGGCCCTTGCGAGGCCCCAGTGATCACCAATGTGACCAAAGACTGTATGACTGTGAGCTGGAAGGAGCCTGCCGATGATGGAAAGTCCATGATCTTGGGCTACATGCTGGAGAAGAAAGAGACCAAGGAAATAACCTGGACAAAAATGAACAGAAAGCCTATTACAGAAAGGACCCTGGAGGCTACAGGCCTCACAGAGGGAGCTGAGTATGAATTTAGGGTCATTGCTGTCAACGCAGCAGGGCTTGGGAAACCAAGTGAGCCCTCAGCTGGCACCACCGCACAGAATCCCATCAGTGAGTCCCTTGAACTCTGAAAACTTTGCTTAAGGAGATACTACATGTATAGCTATTCACACAAAATAAACACAATATGAACTTAAACTGAATCAATGTGTTCTTCCCCAGCTCCTCCTGGTCCTGTTGTGAATCCCAGTGTGACAGACACCACCCGCAGCACCATCAGTCTCACCTGGACTGCCCCCACCAACAATGGAGGAAGCCCCATCATTGGATATTTAGTGGAGTGCAAGCGAACTGGCACCACTGACTGGATCCGGTGCAATGTCCCCAGGAACCTGCAGGAGACACACTACATCATTGAGAATCTGATTGATAAGGCTGAATACCAGTGCCGTATCACTGCCGTTAACAAGGCTGGATTCAGTGAACCAGTTGAAGTACCCGGAAAACATGTTGCCAAGGACATCATTGGTATGTAAATGTTTGATTTCTTGAACTACGCTTATTTAAATTATGTGGGGCGGTGAGTTGGAAAAAAAAGTTTGCTAGCATCATTTTAAGCTTTAGAAAAATAACATTATCAGTTCTTTCCTCCATTTTGTGTACATTAGGTCTTAGCAGCTTTTCTCACACTGTCCCCCAACTGTGTTTATGTAGTCCCTCCAGAGGCAGAGCTGAGTGCACAGTTAAAGCAGGGGCTTGAATTGCGTGCTGGCACCACCATGAGACTGCATGCTACCATCAAGGGTCGTCCCACTCCTAAGATCACCTGGGCAAAGATGAACACCAACATCAAGGACCGCCAAGGCATCATCATCAAATCCACCAACACTGACACCATGGTGGTTGTGGAGAATGTCAACAGATACGATGCTGGCAAATACGTTCTGAACCTGGAGAGCTTGGCGGGGATGAAGATGTACACCATCGTTGTCAAAGTTCTTGGTAAGTGAAGGATATTTCTGTTTATTATGCAAACAATTTAATCTTAATTTGAGTGACTGATGGAAGTCAGTCATTGTTGGACTAATCAAAAAGAGGAATATGGTCTACAATGGGTTTAGAAACATATTTTAGGAAACATTGCTGTAAAGTGGTTTTGTACATCTGCAGACACTCCTGGACCACCAGTCAACCTGATAGTAAAGGAGACCACTAAGGACAGTGCCTCCATCTACTGGGATGCTCCTCTGATTGATGGCGGCCATGAAGTCACCCACTACATTGTGGAGAAGCGTGACACTGAAAGGAAGTTCTGGTCTGTTGTCTCCAACAACTGTACCAAGACATCTTTTGATGTGCCAGACCTAGATGCTGGACGGTCCTACAGCATCAGAGTGTCAGCAGTTAACAAGCTCGGTGCAGGAGAGCACTGTGAGACAGCTGACTCAGTCAGAGCGACAGGTTGGCTGGATCATAGATTTTGTGCTTTTTTCACATATGTGCAAATGTGATACTCAATGCAGTCATACCTACTTTTTCAGAGGAGCCTGGACCTGTCATGGACTTCAAGGCCATTCTGGTTACCAAAGACTCCTGCACTCTAAGCTGGAAGAAACCCCTCACTGATGGTGGCAGCAGAATTATCTGCTACGTACTGGAGGTTCTCAATGGTGAGGACAAGTACAAGGAGCTAATGAGATCCAAGAACATGCAGTACAGTGCGAAGGACTTGGTGGAGGGAAGAGAATATACGTACAGAGTCAGGGCTGTGAACGACTCTGGAGAGAGTTCTCCCAGGGAGCTGAAGGTGGTTGCCAAGGACCAGATTGGTAAGTGTTAATATGTTGAAGATCTGTATATATAGAACATATCTAGAGTTTCAGTACATGTCCTTCCCTCTGCAGTTTATCCCAACTGTGACTTGAGGGATCTTCCCGACATGTGCTACATTGCCAAGGAGGGCAGCACTGTCCGCCTGAAGATCCCAATCAGTGGCAAACCTACACCTAAGGTCTCCTGGAAAAAGGGAGATGATGAAGACCTGACAGACACTGGCAGAGTGTGTGCTGAATCCTCTGCAGTTAATACCACCCTCCTGATCAGAGACTGCCAGAGGAGTGATGCTTCCAAGTACACCATCACCCTGAGGAACAGTGCTGGAAGTAAAGAGTCCACTATTTTCATCAGGTAAGAATCAAACACTAGCAGGGCATGGCATTACAGAGAATGTAATGCAACATCAAGAGTATGTTCCTCAAACTGGATCACCATGCTATCTATGCATTTGGAGCTGTATTTAAATAAGCAACAAGAGTAAAGAAACAATTTGATCTCCTGTGTCTGCTTTTAGGGTGGTGGGTAGACCTGGCATCCCTATTGGACCCATTAAGTTCAAAGATATTACAGCAGATGGTGCTACGCTGAAGTGGGGTCCTCCCAAGGATGATGGTGGATCAGAGATCACCAACTACATCCTAGAAAAGAGGGACTTCATCACCAACATGTGGGTAACTGTGTCCTCTGCTGTGGAGACCAACACCATGAGGGTAACTGGTCTCCATGAGGGTACAGAGTACATCTTCAGAGTCTGTGCTGAGAACAAGTATGGTGTTGGAGAGGGACTCAAGTCTGATCCAGTTGTTGCTAAACATCCATTCAGTAAGTGAATCTTTTTTTAAGATGTTTGAAAGGCTGAATTTTTAAGGGGTAAACTTAGCTTAAAAGTAACTTTTCTTGATAACTATATCACTGGTTCTCTACAGATGTCCCAGATGCTCCTGCTCCTCCTCAGATCATGAGCATGCGTCACAACTCTGCTTACCTGACCTGGTCTGACCCCAGGAAGACTGGAGGATCTCCAATCACAGGTACACTTCAAAACACTTGCCTGTCGTGCTGTCAAACTGCTATGTTGTTCTCACATTGTGTAACATCATTACCTTGTATCTTCTTGACTCTTACCTGAGAGCCATGTGTTGTGTATGTGGGACATGAAGTTAATGTGGATTTTCATTTTCTTCATTGATATCACACTCAGGCTACCATGTTGAGTTCAAGGAGAGAAACAGTATGTTGTGGAAGAGGGCAAGTCCGGTTCCTTTGAGGATGAAGGAACACAAGGTGACTGGGCTGACTGAAGGTCTGGAGTATGAATTCAGAGTAATGGCAATCAACCTGGCTGGAATAGGCAGGCCAAGTGCTCCCACTGACCCACAGGTGGCCCTGAATCCCATTGGTAAGTGTAAAAAGTATTAGTGTAGCCACATATACAATACTAATTATGTAAATAAGCATCACTCATTAATTATTGCTGTGTTTGTAATTTTTTTTTTTGTTCTGGCATCATCAGATCCCCCTGGTAAACCCGATGTGATCAGCATTACCAAAAGCACTGTGACCCTACAATGGACTGAACCAGAGTCCGATGGTGGACACAGGCTAACTGGCTACATTGTTGAGAGGCGCGACCTGCCTTCTAAGATCTGGGTGAAGGCCAACAGTGTGAATGTTGTGGAGCCTGCATTTACTGTCACAAACCTGCAGGAGGGCTGCAAATATGAGTTCAGGATCAGAGCAAAGAATGCTGCCGGTGCCCTCAGCCCACCATCTGAACAGACAGATACCATTATTTGCGTAGATGAATATGGTAAGATGAAAGTAATAAATCATGTTAAAACCATTCTGAATTCTTTCAATGACTTGATATCGTATGTGATAAATTAAATGTTTCCTGTTTTCCTCAACAGCTGCACCAACCATTATTATTGATCCTCATGTGATGGAGGGTCTGACTGTACGAGCTGGCGATACTATTGTCATTACAGCCACAAGCATTTTAGGCAAACCTGCACCAACCTCATGCTGGTCAAAGGGAGGGAAGTACTTTAAACCCTCTGACATTGTTCATATTGAGACCACTGCAACGTCCTCTACTTTGACAGTCAAATATGCCAGCAGGAAGGACTCTGGAGAGTACATCATCACTGCCAGCAACCCCTTTGGTGTTAAAGAGGAAACTGTCAGGGTCAAAGTCCTGGATGTTCCTGGCACTCCTGGCCCCATTGAATGCACTGGTGTCTCCTCTGAAAAAGTCAGTCTCACATGGACAGCACCAACTGAAGATGGAGGCTTGCCAATCAAATATTACACCCTGGAGAAGAGGGAGACCAGCCGTCTGCTCTGGACTATCCTGGAAGAGAAGGTCATTGACTGTCATTATGTGGCCAAAAAGCTCATCCAGGGCAATGAGTACTTCTTCAGAGTCTCTGCTGTTAACCAGTATGGCACCAGTGAGCCATCTCACTCTGAGGCAGTCAAGATGGTTGATAGATTTGGTATGTATAGTTAATTTAAGTTCAGTGTACTTTACATCCTCTATTTTAGCTTCATGTTTTTTTAATAAAAAAAGGAATACAGGTACATAGGTTCATAAATATATTTTTCCAAACTGTGTGCAGGTCCTCCTGGTCCACCGTCCAAACCAGAGGTTGAGAAAGTTGATGGACATTCAGCCACTGTGACGTGGAAGAGACCAGTTGAAGATGGAGGAAGTGATATTATAGGTTATAGTATTGAGAAGAAGGAGAAAAAGGCATTGAGATGGGTCAGAGCATCCAAGAAATCCATTACTGAACTCCGCTATGAAGTCACTGGTCTCACTAAGGACGTGGAGTATGAGTTCCGTGTTCTTGCTGAGAACAAAGCTGGCTTTGGAGAGCCAAGTGAGCCATCTATCCCCGTCAGAACAATTGTTGCTGCCTGTAAGTCAAAATAAGTGTTTTAGCTGTGAAACTCCAATATTAAACAGTGTTATTAATACGTTTAAAATATTCTGTATATTTATAGAATGTTGTGCCTAGTTGTAATACACTAACTACTTTTTTTATGTCTGGCAGATGTGCCTGGACCTCCGGTCAATCCAAGAGTTACAGACACAACCAAGACCACTGCAACTCTGAACTGGGGAAAACCTCTTGATAATGGTGGTCTTGAGGTCACTGGATATGTCATTGAGCACAAAAAGGAAGGAACAGAAGAATGGGTTAAAGATACCCCTTCATATCCACTTAGGATCACAGAGTTTGTTGTTCCCAACCTAGAAACTGGGGCAAAGTACCACTTCAGAATTAGTGCTGTGAATGCCAAGGGAGCAGGCGAACCTGCTGAAACTCAGGAACTGGTTGCAATTGTTGAGCATGCAGCTGAGCCAGACTTGGAGTTAGATATTGAGCTGAGAAGAACCCTTGTAGTCAGGGCTGGCTGCTCCATTCGCCTCTTTGTGCCCATCAAGGGTCGTCCGACGCCTACAGTCACCTGGACTAAAGAGGGTGGTCCTGTCCCACGTGCAGTCATTGACAGCACTGAGTCATTTACAATGCTGCTCATTCCTGAAAGTTCACGGATTGATGCAGGAAAATATGAGCTTACTCTCCAAAACTCAGCTGGAAAGAAAAGTGCTGATATACACGTCAGAGTTCTAGATTCACCTGGACCTCCACTTAATCTAAAACCAGTCAAGATTGACAAGGAAAGCATTACTCTAAACTGGGAGCTGCCTCTCATTGATGGTGGAGCCAAAATCACAAACTACATCATTGAAAAGAGAGAATCAACACGCAAGGCTTTTGCTACTGCTGTTACAAATTGCCCAACCACTTCAGTCAGGATTGCTGACCTGTGCGAAGGCTGTGAGTACTATTTCAGAGTTTCTGCTGAGAATGAGTACGGCATTGGTGAGGCAGTTGAAACTCTGGATCCAATTCGTGCATCGCAGGCACCAACTCCCCCAGAGAGTATTATTCCTACTGGTATCACCAAGAACTCTGTGAGCCTCACCTGGACCAAACCCAAGCACGATGGTGGGAGCAGAATTACAGGATATGTCCTGGAAGCACAGAAGAAGGGAACAGATCAGTGGGCCCATGTAACAACAGTCAAGAACATGGATTTCACAGTGAAGGGTCTAAATGAGAATGAGGAGTATGTCTTCCATGTAATGGCTGTCAACCAGTCAGGTAGAAGTTCTCCACGTGAAAGCAAACCAATTATTGTCAGGGATTCTACATTACTGCCTGAGTTTGACCTGCGTGGCATATGTCAGAAGACTATTATTGCCAAAGCAGGAGATGACATCAAGGTTGAAATTCCAGTTATGGGGCATCCTAAACCAACTGTCTCTTGGCAGAAGGACAGCACAGCCCTTAAGCTCACAGAGAGAACCAATGTGGAGACTACTGCTGCTACTGTTATCCTCAGCATAAATGAGTGTACCAGAGCTGACAGTGGTGTATACACCATGACAGGAAAGAATATTGTTGGGTCTGTGACAGACAAGATCTTCATCAAAGTACATGATGTGCCTGGCCCACCCAAGGGACCAGTTAAGATTGTGGAAATATCTCGTACCTACTGTATCTTTGCATGGGATGCTCCTGATAATGATGGAGGTGTTCCAGTCAACAGTTACGTAGTTGAAATCAGAGACACCACTTCCCAGACATGGACAGAGGTGTCTTCCAATGTCATCCGTACCATGTTCAAAGCCATTCGATTAACGACTGGATCAGAGTACCAGTTTAGAGTAAAGGCTAAGAACAGATATGGTGTTGGACCAGCCATCACCTCAGAGGCAGTGGTGGCTGCCTATCCATTTAAAGTCCCGGGACCACCTGGTACTCCTAGTGTTGTTGTCTTTACTAAGGACTCTATAACAATTGGCTGGAACGAGCCTGTGTTTGATGGTGGAAATGAAGTCATTGGTTATCATGTTGAGAGGAAAGAAAGAAGCAGCATCATATGGCAAAAGATCAGCAAGGGGCTTGTGAAAGGAAACATTTTTAAAACCACTGGGCTTGAAGATGGAGCTGCCTATGAATTCCGTGTCATGGCTGAAAACATGGCTGGTATTGGTAAACCTAGCAAGGCCTCAGAAGCAATATTGGCCTTGGACCCTGTAGATCCACCAGGTCAGCCGGTGCCAGTATTTGCGAACAAGAATGCCATCACTATTCAATGGACAAAGCCTGAGTATGATGGTGGCTTCAAAATCACTGGCTACACAGTGGAGAAGAAAGAACTGCCTGCTGGTCGCTGGGTCAAAGCCAACTTCACCAACATCATTGAGACTGCATTCACTGTCAGTGGACTGACTCAGGATACCTCCTATGAGTTCCGTGTCATAGCCAGAAACTCGGCAGGTGCAGTGAGTGACCCCTCTGAGCCCTCAGACCCAGTTATCTGCAAAGATAACATAATTGAGCCACGCATCATGGTTGATGCCATCTTTAGAGATGTGGTTCTACTGAAAGCAGGAGAGTCCTTCAAGCTTGATGCTGACATTGCTGGTCAACCAACCCCATCTATGGTCTGGACCAAGGATGGAAAGGATGTTGAGAACACAAGAAAACTGGAGGTGAAGTACACTGAACTGACAACTACCCTGACCAACAAGGATTCTGTCAGATCAGATGGAGGAGAATTTGTTTTGACTGCCACTAATGTTGGTGGATTTGCTAAACACATCTTTAAAGTGACAGTGCTTGATAGACCTGGACCACCAGTTGGACCTCTTGAGGTGTCTGATGTCACAGCTGACAACTGTGTACTCACCTGGGCTCCACCTGCAGATGATGGTGGTGCCAAGATTGAAGGATATGTGATTGAGAAGCGTGAGTCAAGCAGACTGGTGTGGACCAATGTGGTTTCAGGCCTGCAAGTTACACAATATAAAGTGACCAAGCTGCTCAAGGGAAATGAATACATATTCAGAGTCATGGCATTCAACAAATACGGCCTTGGTGAGTCTCTTGATTCAGAACCCACTCTTGCAGACAACCCCTATGTGATTCCAGATCCTCCAGAGAATCCAGAGGTGACAGCTATCACTAAGGATTCAATGGTTGTAATGTGGCAAGCACCTAAGAGTGATGGCGGAACTCCCATCACCACCTACCATATTGAAAAGAAAGACAGAACAGGCCTCCGCTGGGTCAAATGCAACAAGAGGAAGGTCAAAGATCTACAATTCAAAGTAACAGGTCTTGATGTCGGACATGAATATGAATTCAGAATAACTGCTGAGAATGCTGCTGGAATGAGTTTACCAAGTGTTGCTAGTCCTTTCTACAAGGCAACTGATGCACTCTACAAACCAGGGGCTCCATGCAATGCCAGAATCTTGGACACAACCAGGTCCTCAATTACTGTTGCCTGGAACAAACCTGTGTATGATGGTGGCTCTGACATCACTGGCTACATTGTGGAGACCTGCATCCCATGTGAAAAGAAGGATGAGGAGGAATGGACCATTGTGACACCCAAAGTAGGTCTCCTGGCCACTTCATTCACCATTATTAATTTGAAGGAGAATCAGGAGTACAAGATCAACATTTCTGCCATCAACAGTGAAGGAATTGGAGAGGCAGCATCTGTACCTGGCAATCCCAAGGCAGAGGACAGGCTCCTCCCACCTGAGATTGATTTGGATGCTGAACTCCGCAAAGTAGTCACTCTTAGAGCTTGTTGCTCACTTAGACTGTTTGTGCCTATCAGAGGCAGGCCAGCTCCTCTGGCTAAATGGACAAAAGGAGATGGAGAGCCAATTGAAAGGGCAACCATTGACAGCACAACATCATACACATTACTTGTAATTGAAAATGTCAACAGATTTGACAGTGGAAAATATAATCTTACAGTTGAAAACAGCTCTGGCTCCAAAACAGTTACAGTTCAAGTCAGGGTACTTGATACACCAAGTGCACCACAGAATCTGAAGATCACTGCTGTCACAAATGAAACTGTCACCCTGACCTGGGATCCACCAGTGAACGATGGAGGAGTTAAGATTAAGAACTATATTGTTGAAAAACGTGAGTCCACAAGGAAAGCATATGCCACAGTCAGTGCTAACTGCCATCAGACCACCTTCACAGTTTATCAGCTTCTGGAAGGATGCAACTATTACTTCAGAGTGTTGGCTGAGAATCAGTATGGTATTGGCTTGCCCATTGAGACTGGGGAATCAGTTAAAGTGTCTGATAAACCACAGCCCCCTGGGAAAATCACACTTAAAGATATTTCCAAAAACAGTGTCACCCTTTCCTGGGAGAAGCCAGAGCATGACGGCGGAAGCAGAATTGGCTGTTATGTTGTTGAGATCCAGCCCAAGGGTAGTGATAAATGGACCCAGGCCATGATTGTAAAGGAAACTGAAGCTACTATTAGTGGACTCACTGCTGGTGAAGAATACATGTTCCGTGTAGCAGCAAGAAATGAAAAGGGAACAAGTGAGCCACGTCAAATGGGTGTACCTGTAATCGTAAAAGATCTTGTGATTGCACCTGTTATAAAAATGCTGTTCAACACATTCAGTGTTCTGGCAGGAGAAGACCTAACAGTTAAAGTTCCTTATTTTGCACGTCCCAAGGCAGCTGTCTCCTGGGTAAAAGATGGCCAGCCTCTGAAGAGAACCACCAGAGTAAACTTTGATGCAACAGACACAATCCTGAATCTTAACATAAAAGAGGCTGCCAAAGATGATGTTGGACACTACCTTGTTACTCTTAGCAATACAGCAGGAGAGACAACTAAAGATATTGGAATTATTGTTCTCGACAAACCTGGCCAGCCAGGTGGTCCTGTTAAGGTGGAAGAGGTCACCTCTGACAGTGTAACCATCTCCTGGAACCCACCAGAGTATGATGGTGGTTGCACCATCAAAAACTACATTGTGGAAAAGAGAGACACATCCACAACAACCTGGACAGTTGTATCTTCCAACCTTGCTAGGACCAAAATCAAGGCAGGCAGACTGAAGACTGGTTCTGAATATCAATTTAGAATCACAGCAGAAAACAGATATGGAAAAGGCCCAGCTCTTCTATCAGAGTGTATTGTGGCCCAATACCCATACAGGCTGCCAGGACCTCCAGGAACACCATCCATTGCAGCCTGCGCTAAAGACAGCATGGTGGTGGTCTGGAATGAACCTGTGAATGATGGGGGAAGTACTATCTTGGGCTACCATCTTGAACGCAAAGAGAGAAACAGCATTCTGTGGGTCAAACTTAACAAGTCTCTTATTACTGATCAAACCTTCAAAACAAGTGGTCTGGAACTAGGAATGGAGTATGAATACAGAGTTTATGCTGAAAACATTGTTGGAATAGGCAAAGTGAGCAAAGTGTCTGAGGGTTATGTTGCCAGAGATCCCTGTGATCCTCCTGGCACCCCAGAGGCAACAAAAATCACTAAGGACTCTGTGACTCTTGTTTGGACTAAGCCTGAGTATGATGGTGGTGCAAAGGTTACAGGCTACATTGTTGAAAAGAAGGAGCTTCCTGAAGGTCGTTGGCAGAAGGCTAACTTTACTAACATAATTGAGACAGAATATGTGGCAACTGGACTTGTGAAGGACAATCAGTATGAGTTCCGTGTAATTGCCAGAAATGCTGCTGGTGTTTTTAGTATCCCTTCTTACAGCACTGGTCCTATCACTGCTAGGGATGAGATTGAACCACCACGAATCAGCATTGACCCAGAGTACACACAGATTATTGTGGTTAATGCTGGAGAAAACTTTAAGATTGATGCTGATGTTCATGGCAAGCCATTGCCCTCTATTCAATGGATGAAGGGAGAGCAGGAACTGGGCAACACTATTCATAGAGAAATTAGGAACACGCCCACCAAAGCACATATATCCATTAAAGAAGCAAAACTTTCTGATGGTGGCCAATACACTCTGCTGTTAAAAAATCCAGGAGGAGAAAAGGCTATACAGGTGAATGTGGTTGTTTTAGATAAACCTGGGGAGCCACAAGGACCTCTTGTTGTTACAGGAATAACCAAAGACCAATGCTGCCTTGCATGGAAACCACCACTACAAGATGGTGGCAGCAAGATCTTACACTACATTGTGGAGAAGAGAGAGACAAGTAGACTAGTCTGGACTGTTGTTGACCCAAAGGTGGAGAATATTTGCCTAAATGTTACCAAGCTCCTGGAAGGAAATGAATACATCTTTAGAGTCCATGCTGTCAATCAGTTTGGAGTGAGTGCACCACTTGAATCTGCTGCTGTCATAATCAAAGATCCGTATCTGCCCCCTGGTTCACCCAAGAACTTAGAAGTTTCAAATATTAAAAAGGATTCAATGGTGCTCACCTGGGAGGCTCCTTCTGAAGATGGAGGCAGTCCTATCACTGGATACATAATAGAGAAACATGACAAAGAAGGTGTAAGATGGACAAGATGCAACAGACAAACAGTCACCAACTTGACATTTAAGGTCACTGGACTCCTGGAACAACATATTTATGAATTCAGAGTTGCTGCTGAGAATGCTGTTGGTGTTGGTGAGCCAAGCTCCCCAACTGTATTCTACAAAGCTCTTGATCCCATCTTCAGGCCTGGTCCACCTCATAATCCAAAAGTTACTGACACAACTAAAACATCAATATTCCTGTCATGGGGCAAGCCAGTCT
Organism: Mastacembelus armatus; assembly: GCF_900324485.2. Classification (NCBI taxonomy): domain Eukaryota; kingdom Metazoa; phylum Chordata; class Actinopteri; order Synbranchiformes; family Mastacembelidae; genus Mastacembelus; species Mastacembelus armatus. Next base: position 28,209,482 of record NC_046653.1, read on the forward strand.
GTGATGGAGGCTGTGAGATTCAGGGATACATTATTGAGTACTGCACAACCACAGTGCCACCTGAGGCCCCTACTGAAGTCCTAGCTGCAGAGGCAGCTGCACCTTCTGAACAGTGGATAATGTGCACACCACCAACAGGTGTCAAAAAGACCAAGTTTGAAGTTGCAAACCTGAAAGAACACCAGGCATACAAATTCAGAGTATGTGCTATCAACAAAGTTGGAGTTGGGGAACATGCTGATGTCTCTGGAGCTGTTGTTGCCCAGGATAGGGCAGAAGAGCCAGACCTTGACATTGACCCAGAACTGAGAAAGATTGTGACCATTAAAGCTGGAGCTTCCCTTAGATTGTTTATCCCTATCAAAGGAAGGCCCACTCCTACTATCAAGTGGGCCAAAGATGAAGCTACCCTTAAAGAGACTGCTCAAGTTGAGGTGACCAGCAGTTACACATTCCTTGTTATTGACAAGATGAGTAGAAATGACAGTGGAAAATATACAGTGACTGCTGAGAACTCCAGTGGAACCAAGTCTGCACTTGTTGTTGTTCGTGTTCTCGATACACCTAGTGCCCCTCTTAACCTGAAAGTGAAAGAAATTACAAACCAGTCAGTGACACTGGTGTGGGAACCACCTCTATTAGATGGTGGGTCCAAGGTCAAGAACTATGTTGTTGAAAAGAGAGAAAGCACACGTAAAACATATGCAGCTGTTGTAACAAATTGTCATTCTCTTTCATGGAAGATTGAGCCACTCCAGGAGGGTTGCAGTTACTACTTCCGTGTTCTTGCTGAGAATGCCCATGGCGTTGGCCTGCCTGCAGCAACTGTCGACCCTCTTAAGGTCTCAGAAGTGCCCCAGTCTCCAAAGAGTTTAATTGTTACAGACCAAACCAAAACAAGTGTCTCTTTAGCTTGGGAGAAGCCTGAGTATGATGGTGGTAGCAGAGTTATTCAGTACCTGCTTGAGGTGCAGCTTAAGGGCCAGGAGAAATGGTCTAGTGTTAATACATTTAGGACAATGGAAGCTACTGTTTCCAATCTGAACCCAGGACAGGAATACCTGTTCAGAGTTACTGCAATCAATGATAAGGGAAAGAGTGACCCCAAAGTCCTTGCTGGCCGAGTAATGACCAAGGATTTGGTCTTTGAGCCTGACGTTCGACCCACATTTAGCAGCTACAGTGTCCATGTGGGCAAAGACCTGAAGATTGACATTCCCATCTTTGGACGTCCTAAACCAACAGTCACATGGAATAAAGATGGAGCTCCTTTGAAGTTCACCACCAGAGTCAACATTCTCAATACACCAACACATACAACATTGAGCATTAAGGAGGCAGCAGGTGATGATGGAGGCATGTACAGTATAAATGTTTCTAACTCTGCTGGAAAAAAGGACACAACAGTTGAAATCATTGTACTTGACAAACCTAGTCCTCCATCTGGCCCTGTGAGGTTTGATGAAATCACAACTGAGAGTGTCATTATTTCATGGGACCCACCAAAACACAATGGTGGCTGTGAGATCTCAAATTACATAGTGCAGAAGAGAGATACTACTACAACAACATGGGAAAAGGTCACTATTAACTGTGCCAGAACTACCATCAAAGTGCGTGGACTGAAGACTGGAGCTGAGTACCAGTTCAGGATCATTGCTCAGAACCGCTATGGCAAGAGTCATGGTCTGGATTCATCTGCAGTGGTTGCTCAGTACCCATACAGAGAGCCAGGTCCCCCAGGCACTCCCTTCATATCATCTCTTTCAAGGGACCACCAAATTGTTGAGTGGCATGAGCCTGTCACAGATGGAGGCAGTCGTGTTCTTGGCTACCATCTTGAAAGAAAAGAGAGGAATAGTATTCTCTGGGTCAAAATCAACAAGACACTCATTCATGAGACTAGTTTCAAGAGTCATCCCTTGGAGGAGGGTGTTGAGTATGAATACAGGGTTTATGCTGAAAATATTGTTGGCATTGGCAGGTGCAGTAAGGTCTCAGAAGGCTGTGTTGCCCGTGACCCATGTGATCCTCCTGGCACACCAGAGGTCATCCATGTGACAAAAGATACCATTGTTATTCATTGGACTAAACCAGAGTATGATGGTGGCAGTAACATAACTGGCTATACTGTAGAGAAGCGTGATTTGCCAGATGGCAGGTGGGGAAGGGCAAACTTCACTAACGTGATTGAGACCCAATTTGCTGTCACTGGCTTGACTGAAAATGCACAGTATGACTTCAGAGTCATTGCTAAAAATGCTGTCGGCACCATAAGCAAGCCGTCTTACAACAGTGGACCTATCACAGCAAGTGATAAGGTGGAGGCACCCAAATTCTCCATTGACCCTGCATTCACCAAGACCATTATTATTAATGCTGGAGAGACATTCAAGCTAGACGCTGATGTTCGTGGCAAGCCACTGCCTACAATACAGTGGTACAAGGATGAAAAACCAGTTGAGAATACACTTCGACTAGAGATCAAAAACACAGAAAACCATGCAATGATTGTCATTAAGGATTCTGTTAGAGTTGATGGTGGAATTTACACACTCCAGCTGACAAATGAGGCTGGCAGTGAAACTGTTCCATTTAAGGTTGTGGTCTTGGACAGACCTTGCCCATGTGAAGGACCCCTCCAGATCACTGGAGTAGCTGAAGATAGATGCACACTGGTATGGCGTGCCCCTCTGCATGATGGCGGTAGTCCTGTTACACATTACATCATTGAGAGAAGAGAGACTAGCCGTTTAGCTTGGACTGTTGTTTCTAACAACTGTGACACCACATGCCACAGAGTCACCAAATTACTTGAAGGCAATGAATATATGTTCCGTGTAATGGCAGTTAACAGTCATGGTGTTAGTGAGCCACTGGAGTCTGCTGGAGTGATTATGAAAACTCCATTTGTTCTTCCTGGTCCACCTCACATTCAGGATATATCCAACATCACCCACGATGGAATGACCATTACATGGTCTGCACCTGAGTCTGATGGTGGTAGTGAGATTACGAATTACATCATTGAAAAGAAAGACAGAAGTGGAATCAAGTGGACCAGATGCAACAGACAAAAGGTCACTGACCTCTGTTTTAGAGTTACAAGCCTAAGCACTGGCCATGAGTATGAGTTCAGAGTGGCTGCTGAGAATGTAGTTGGAGTGGGAGAACCAAGCCTTCCAAGTTCATACTACAAGGCCAGTGATCCCAAGTACAAACCTGGTGCCCCAGCATATGTGAATGTGATTGACTCTACAAAGAGTTCTATTACAGTGTCATGGGGTAAACCTCTGTTTGATGGTGGAAGCACCATTCAAGGTTATATTGTTGAAGCCTGCAAGGCTGAGGAAGAAGAATGGACCATGGTCACTCCCCCCACTGGCCTGCGTGTCAACAAGTATGAAATTTCCAAGCTTACTGAGGGTCAGGAGTACAAAATCCAGGTGTGTGCTGTAAACAAAAAGGGAGTCGGTGAGCCAGCAGTTCTATCTGGAACAGCTAAGCCCGAAGAAAGAATGGAGCCCCCACAGATCCACCTTACCTCTGAGTTGAGAAAGGGCATAGTAATGAAAGCTGGTGGATCTGTTAGAATCTATATTCCATTCAAGGGCAGGCCAACACCTGAGATTAAGTGGACTAAGGATGAGGGAGACCTGACTGAAAAGGCAGTGGTTGAGAAAGCTCTCAACTTCACACAGCTGTCCATTGACTCATGTGACAGAAGTGATTCAGGAAAATACACACTGACCCTGACCAACAGCAGTGGCTCTGTGTCTGAGTTTGTTTCTGTTAAAGTTCTGGATACACCTGGGGCTCCACAGAACCTTGTGGTTAAGGATGTCAAAAAGGATTCTGTCACTCTTGTATGGGATGCCCCACTAATTGATGGAGGTTCCAAAATCAAGAATTATGTCATTGATAAACGTGAATCAACCAGAAAGGCATATGCAAATGTGTCGACTAAATGCAACAAGACAACATTTAAAGTTGAGAACTTGATAGAAGGTGCTCTGTACTACTTCAGAGTCATGGCTGAGAATGACTATGGGATTGGCCAAGCTGTTGAAACAAAGACGGCTTCCAAGGCCTCAGAGGTACCACTTCCTGTTGAAAAAGTCTTCCTCACTGATGTCACTAAGGCCAGTGCCTCACTGGCCTGGGAGAAACCAGAGCATGATGGAGGCAGTAGAATTGGTGGCTACCTAATTGAGATGCAACCTAAGGGTACAGATAAGTGGGGAGTTGCAGCAAATACAAAGACATGTGAGGGCACTGTCTCAGGCCTCACACCTGGAAAAGAATACTTATTCCGCATCATTGCTTACAATGAGAAGGGAAAGAGTGAGCCAAAGGTACTTGCTGCACCTGTTATTGCCAGTGACATGACCATGGCGCCAAGCATTAAAATGCAATTCAGTACTTACACTGTATTAGCTGGAAAAGATCTGAAGCTGGAGTTCCCGCTGTTTGGCAGGCCTAAACCGAAAGTTACATGGGCTAAGGATGGTGAAACTTTGAAGGTGACATCCCGAGTCAATGTAATAAACACTCCTGTAACTACTGGAATTCAAATTACTGAGGCATGCAAAGAGGACTTTGGCAAATATTCCATTACAGCAACCAATTCTGTTAGCACAGTCACTGAAGATGTGACAGTCATTATCCTTGACAAGCCAGGTCCGCCAACAGGCCCAGTCAAGATTGTGGAGGTGAGCAACACCTTTGTACATCTCTCCTGGGAACCCCCACAGTACATGGGTGGATGCCAGGTAAAGAATTACATAGTGGAGAAGAGAGACACCACCACCACTACATGGCAGTCAGTCACCACCCAGCTTGCTAGAACAGCTTTCAAAGTCACCAAACTGACGACTGGAGCAGAGTATCAGTTCAGAATCATAGCTGAAAACAGATATGGAAAGGGTTTGCCCCTGGACTCCAAGGCTATTGTTGTGCAGTATCCTTATAAACCCCCAGGACCTCCAGGAACACCATATGTCAAATCTGCAACGAAGGAAATGATGATCATTGAATGGAATGAACCAGTCAGTGATGGTGGAAGTGCAGTTATTGGTTACCATCTGGAGAGCAAGGAGAGAAGCAGCATCCTCTGGAACAAACTGAACAAGACTCTCATCACTGCTACTCAATTCAAGATCAGCAATCTTGAAGAGGGTGTTGGCTATGAATTCAGAGTTTATGCTGAAAATATTGTTGGCATTGGCAGATGCAGCAAAGTGTCTGAGTCCTTTATTGCTCGTGATCCATGTGATCCCCCTGGTGCGCCTGAAGCAATATTTATTTCTAAAAATCAAATAAAAATTCAGTGGACCAAGCCTCAGTATGATGGCGGCAGCAAAGTGAATGGATATATTGTAGAAAGGAAAGATCTTTCTTCCCCTGAAGGACGCTGGGTAAGAGATAACTTCACAAATATAATGGAGACTGAGTATACCATAACTGGACTGACAGAGAATGAGCAATATGAATTCAGAGTTATTGCAAGAAATGCAGTTGGAGTCTTCAGTGAGCCATCTGACAGCTCTGGACCTATTACTGCTACTGATGAAATTGAACCTCCAAGAGCCTCAATGGATCCCAAATACAAGGATGTCATTGTTGTAAATGCGGGAGAACATCTGCTTCTTGATGCAGACATCTATGGGAAACCAATTCCTGATGTTGCCTGGTTAAAAGAGGGCAAGGAAATCGACAGTACTCTGCGTATTGAAGTGAAAACTACACACAAATGTGCAGCCATAATCATTAAGGATGTAACCAAGCTTGACAGTGGTCACTATGACCTTGTCCTTAAAAATCTGGGCGGTACAAAAATCTTCCCTATCACTGTCAAAGTCCTTGATAAACCAGGTCCACCAATTGGACCCATGAAGGTGACAGGAGTCATGGCTGATAGGTGCATCCTTGCCTGGTCTGAGCCATCTCTGGATGGTGGCGCTAGTATAACTCATTATGTCTTAGAGAAAAGAGAGACTAGCAGGTTGTCCTGGATGCTCGCTGCACCAAATATCAAGGGGCTTTATCATAAGGTTACAAATTTGCTCCCTGAAAACGAATACATTTTCAGAGTTAGAGCAGTCAACAAATTTGGTGTTGGTGATTATCTTGAGAGCGAGCCCATCATTGCACGCAATCCTTACAAGCCACCTAGTGCTCCAGGAACTCCAGAAGCAAGTCAGATCACAAAAGACTCAATGGTGCTGTTATGGACTCCCCCAGAACAGACTGGTGGAGCTGATATTGAGGGTTACCACCTTGAAAAACGTGACAAAGATAGTGTACGGTGGACAAAATGCAACAGACAAAAACTGACTGATACCCATTTCAAGGTCACAGGTCTGATGACAGATCACTTCTATGAATTCCGTGTTGCTGCTGAGAATGAGGCTGGAATAGGAGACCTCAGTGAATTATCCCTATTCTACAGAGCATGTGATGCCATAACACCACCAGGACCTCCACACCATCCCAAGGTGACAGACTCCACAAAGTCATCTGTCTCTCTTTCCTGGGGCAAACCTGCCTTTGATGGTGGTGCCTATATAAAGGGCTACATCGTTGAAATGAGGGAGCATACACCAGTTCCTGAATCAACTGAGGCAGAAGTAGCACCAGTAGTAGAAAAGGAATGGACATTGTGCACACCACCCACTGGAATTCAAGCTACTAAACTCACCATCACAGACCTGAAGGAGGGTGGAGAGTACCAGTTCCGTGTCTGCGCTACCAACTCTGAGGGAGTGGGGGAGGCTGCTAATGTCCATGGTACTGTGGTTACTTGTGACAGGGTAGAAGCACCAGAGATTGAGCTGGATGCTGCTCTCAGGAAGGTTGTATCTGTCCGCGCTGGTGGAACTCTGCGTTTGTTTGTCACCATCAGAGGAAGGCCTGATCCTGCTGTAAAATGGGAGAAGGTTGAGAGTACTCTTACAGAGCGTGCTGCAATTGACACTACCAGTTCATACACCATGCTTGTCATTGACAATGTCAACCGCTTTGACAGTGGCAAATACTCACTAACACTGGAGAACAGCAGTGGTACGAAATCATTTATGGTTGCAGTTAGAATTTTGGATACACCAAGTGCACCACAAAATTTTGCCGTGACAGAGATAAAGAAGGATTCTGTGACCCTTGCATGGGAGACACCACTCACTGATGGTGGTTCTAAAATCACAAACTACATTGTAGAAAAGAGAGAGTCTGTCAGGAAAGCATACACTACTGTCACTAGCAATTGCACAGCCAACTCATTCAAGATAGAAGAACTGCCTGAAGGTGGCATTTTCTACTTCAGAGTGTGTGCTGTTAACGAATATGGCCAAGGACAAATGGTTGAAACCAAAGAAATCAAAGTTGCAGAGGTACCTCTGCCACCAAGCAAGGTTACACTTGTAGATGTGACAAAGACCAGTGTTTCACTGACCTGGGAGAAGCCTGCTCACGATGGTGGAAGCAAAGTGATGTGCTACAGTGTAGAATATAAACCAAAGACTGGAGGCAAATGGGGCACAGCATGCACAGTCAAAGTGCCTGAAGCAACTATTCCTAATCTGACGCCTAATGAAACCTATTTATTCAGAGTTGCCGCAATCAATGAGAAGGGTAAGAGTGAGCCAAAGGATCTTGGCTTACCTGTAGTTGCGAAGGATGTTGCAGTGGAACCATCTGTCAGCTTACTGTTTACCACATACAGTGTAAAGGCTGGAGAAGACCTCACTCTTGAGGTTCCAATAAGGGGAAGACCAAAGCCTGTTGTATCCTGGAAGAAGGATGGTCTTCCTTTAAAGCAAACATCATCAGTGACCATCTTAAACACCGCAATCTCATCCAAAATCATCATCAAAGAGGCTAGCAAAGAACATGTTGGCAAATATGAGATCACACTATCCAACACAGCAGGAACTGTTACAGCAGATATTGGAGTTGTTGTCCTTGATAAACCAGGTCCACCTAAGGCTGTCAAAGTGGATGCTGTGACCTCTGACAGCATCACACTGTCCTGGTCACCACCAGATTACGATGGTGGCTGTTGCATCAGTAACTATATTATGGAGAAGAGAGATACAAACACACAAGAATGGCAAATGATTGCAAGTAATGTTGCCAGAACTTGTTTCAAGGCTGGCCGCCTGACACATGGAGCAACGTACCAATTCCGTATCTATGCAGTCAACCGTTACGGAAAGAGTACACATCTAGATTCACCTGCAGTTACTGCGCAGTATACCTTCAAACAACCTGGGCCACCTTCCACACCTATAGTGCAATTGGCCACCAAGTCTTATATGTTGGTGACTTGGAATGAGCCAGTCAGTGATGGTGGCAGTCCTGTTCTGGGCTATCATCTGGAGAGGAAGGAGCGTTCTAGCATTCTCTGGACAAAGATGAACAGAGGAATGATCAAAGATACAGAATATAAAGTCAGTGGAATTGAAGAGGGCATGATGTATGAATACCGTGTTTATGCTGAAAATATTGCTGGTATTGGTAAATGCAGCAAATCCTGTGAAGCTGTAGCAGCCAGAGATCCATGTGATCCTCCAGGCACACCTGTGGTCACTGCTGTTACCAGAACATCTGTCTCATTGTCTTGGGATAAACCAGAATATGATGGTGGAGCTAAGGTTTCTGGCTATATAATTGAATCCAGAGACCTGCCTGAAGGACGCTGGACACGGTGCAACTTTACCAATGTGCCTGAAACCCTCTATAATGTGACAGGCCTTACAGAAAACAGCCAGTATGACTTCCGTGTCATTGCTAAGAATGCAGCTGGAACGTTCAGTGAACCATCTGACAGCACTGGCCCCATTACTGTCAAGGATGATGTGGATCCACCACGCATCATGACAGATGTCAAGTTTAGAGAAACAGTGTTCGTGAAAGCAGGTGAAACACTGAAGATTAATGTTGACCTTGCTGGACGTCCTGCCCCTGTCATTTCTTGGACCAAAGATGGCAAAGATATTGAGCTGAGAGCCAGAATCAAGATTGTTTCAACAGACACCAGCACTTCCGTCACTGTCAAGGATTGTATCAGAAGAGATTCTGGGCAATATGCCCTGACTCTACGGAATATTGCTGGAACAGTTACCATGCCAATAAACTGTGTGATTCTAGATAAGCCAGGACCCTCAGCAGGACCTCTTCAGATTTCAGGTCTCACTGCTGAGAAATGTACCCTGTCATGGGGTCCTCCACAGGAGAATGGTGGTGCTGACATCACACATTATGTTGTTGAGAAGCGTGAAACCAGCAGCTTAGCATGGACTCTGGTGAAAGGAGATGTTACAAAAACATACTTCAAAGTAACAGGACTGTTGAAGGGCAATGAATATATATTCAGGGTTTTGGCTGTCAACCATCATGGACGTGGTGAGGCTCTGGAGAGTGATGCTGTAACGGCAACAGATCCATACACTTTTGCCACTGCTCCAACTAGTGTTGATGTCACTACAATAACTGGAGATTCAATGACCCTCACCTGGTGCAAGCCAGCCAGTGATGGAGGCAGTCCCATTACTGGATATATAATTGAGCGCCGAGAGAAAACAGGTATGCGGTGGATCCGTGTGAACAAACATTCAGTTGTGGAATGTACCACAGTAGCAACCAAACTGCGAAAGGGTTATGAATATGATTTCCGGGTCTATGCTGAAAATGCAGCTGGTCTGAGTCCCCCGAGTGAACCATCTGCAACATTCAGAGCACTGGATCCTTTGGTTGCTCCTTCTCATCCAACCAGGCCGAAGATTGTCAGTTCAACCAAGGACAGTGTGTCTATTGTATGGAAGCCACCAACAGATGATGGAGGTGCTCCCATCCTTGGATACGGTGTAGAATACAGAGACTATATCCGCAAACCACAGCCGGAGGTAGATGGAGAAGAGGGCAAATATGAGGAAGAGGAGATACCTGAATCACCTGAAGAACTAGCAAGATGGGTTGAGGCTATCCCCCTTACCAAAAGCTTGGAATTCACAATCACTGGGCTAAAGACAGATAAAGAATATGAATTCTGTGTTAAGGCAATCAACAAAGTCGGAAGCAGTGTCCGTAGCCCAAATTCAGATGCTGCTGCAGCAATAGACAGAACTGCAGAGCCATCATTTGATGTTGACACTGAAATCCGCAAAGTACTACTAGTTAAGCATGGCACAATGTTTACTCTCAAGGTACCATTCAAGGGCAAACCTATACCCTCAGTGTCATGGGCCAAGGAGGGTGTTGACCTAAAGGTCAGAGGAACAACTGAATCTTCAGAATCCAGCACTTCACTGACTATTGAGAAGGCAACTCGATATGACTCTGGGGAGTACTGTGTCACTATCGAGTCACCCCTGGGAAAAGCAACATTGCCCATGGTTGTGAAGGTGCTTGACTCTCCTGGACCTCCTGTCAATGTTAAAGTTACAGCAGTGACTAGGGATTCTGCAACCCTCACTTGGGAGGCTCCAGAGAATGATGGTGGCAGTGGAGTGAAGGCCTATCATATTGAAAAACGCGAGGCCAGTAAGAAAGCCTGGGTGTCTGTGACCAGCAACTGCCACACACTGACTTACAAAGTGGAGGCCCTGCAGGAGGGAGCCATCTATTTCTTCAGAGTGATTGGAGAAAATGAGTATGGAGTGGGTGTCCCTCAGGAAGCTAAGGGTGGAACTAAGATTACAGGTAATGTGAACTTTCTAGGTGTAAATTTAATTTTATGCAGCTTTTATCATTTTTGAAAAATGTCCTTGATAAATCTTTGTAATATCTGCTACAGAGGTACCAAGTCCACCTATGAAACTTGGGGTGGTAAATGTCACCAAGGACAGTGTTACGCTTGCCTGGACAAGACCAGAATATGATGGTGGTAGCAAAGTCAGGGGTTACGTCATTGATGCTCTGGAGAAGGGACAGACCAAGTGGGTGAAGTGTGCCACTGTGAGGAACCTGACCCATACCATCAAGAGCCTGAGGGAGGGTGCAGAGTACTTCTTCAGAGTTCGTGCTGAGAACCACGCTGGACTCAGTGAACCAAAGGAGATGATTGTGCCTGTTATTGTCAAGGAAATACATGGTATTGAGAGCTTTATTACTACTTTTGTTACCATTTTGTTATTCATATCTTTCATTGCCCGTATGTTTCCATACATAAGAATATCAGTTAATATAGTTCAACACATGGAGTGTTTTTAATCAAAGGATGAGACTGAAAATGCCATGTAATGAAAAATGCTGGGGTACTTTTGTATAGTGACATTAGTGGTCACATTTCTGTCTTATGTTTCAACAGAGGCCCCAGAGTTTGACTTGAAGAACTACCCCAAGAATACAGTTTATGTGACAGCAGGATCGGACCTGACCTTTGAGATTCCACTCACTGGCAGGCCTTTGCCTAAGATCACTATGTCCAAGCAGAACATTGTTATCAAAGGATCCAAGAGGCTGCTGACAGAAGTGACACCAGACAGCTTAATAATCACCCTAAAGGAAAGCATTTCAAGTGATGCTGGTAAATATGAAATCACTGCCTCAAATGCTGGAGGTACCACCAAGATCTACATTGTTATTGTTGTGCTGGACAGACCTGGACCTCCTGTTGGTCCAGTTGAGATCGGAGAGGTCGGTGAGACCACAGTGTGTCTAAAATGGGCTCCTCCGGAGTATGATGGTGGCAGTCCTGTTACCAACTACATTGTACTGAAACGTGAAACCAGCACTCCAACTTGGATTGACGTGTCAACGAATATTGCCAGAAGTGTGTTCAAGGTGACTAAGCTCACCAAGGGAGAAGAGTATCAGTTCAGAATCAAAGCTGAGAATCGCTATGGTGTCAGTGACCACACTGACAGCAAGCCGGTCATGATAAAGCTTCCATACAGTAAGTCTGTCTGCTTGAATCACATTACTGTGTAGCTTTCCTGATCTTGAACACTTACATGAATGCTGTCTGTTACAGCCATCCCTGGACCTCCATCTACACCATGGGTCAGCTTTGTGTCTAGAGAGAGTTTGACAGTCTGCTGGAATGAACCTGTCAGTGATGGTGGAAATCCCGTGATTGGATATCATCTCCAGATGAAAGAGAGGAGCAGTATTCTCTGGCAGAAGGTCAATAAGACAGCAATCCCAGGAAACCAGTGGCGAATCACAAACATCTGCCCTGGTCACATCTATGAATTCAAGGTGGCAGCTGAAAATGCAGCTGGTATTGGAAAGATGAGCAAAACCTCTGAGGAGGTGCTTGCTATTGATGCCTGTGGTAAGTAAGGGTTTTTTAATTGGATCCCCAGCTCTGATTTTAAGTGGACCCACAGTCTTAAATAATATGAACATTTGACTGTTGTCTCATTAAGATTGGATTTGTCTCCTTATAATGTTCCAGAGCCCCCAGCAAATGTCCGTGTTACAGAAGTCACCAAGAACTCAGTAAGTCTGTCCTGGCAGAGGCCTCCATATGACGGTGGCAGCAAGATTACTGGCTACAATGTGGAAAGAAGGGAAGCTCCCAATGGAAGATGGGTGAAGGCCAACTTTACAAATATCATTGAGCTGGGCTTCACTGTATCTGGACTGACCCAGAATGAGACTTATGAGTTCAGAGTATATGCCAAGAATGCTGTTGAATCTGTCAGCAACCCATCTCTCATTGCTGGCCCAGTCACTTGTGTTGACGCATGTGGTGAGTTTTTGATTTCTATATATGATTACGTGTCTTGTTTACTTCTTTTGGGTTTACTAAGAAGTTACTCATATCAGTAATTTGTGTGCCACAGGTGCTCCAGCCATTGATCTTCCTCCAGAGTATCTGGATGTGGTTCAGTACAAGGCCGGAGCTTCAGTTAAGCTCAAAGTGGGAATCATTGCTCATCCCCTACCAACGACTGAGTGGCTCAAGGATGACAAGGAGCTGGTTGCAACTTCTACTGTGACTGTTGAAAGCACATCAGATTCTTCTGCTGTTCTGATCAAGGATGCAACCCGCTTTGACACAGGCTCATATGAAGTCAAGATCAAGAATGTTCTCGGATCAGCATCCGCCACCATCAGGATTGAAATCCTAGGTATCTAGAAATTCTTGCCTCACACATTAATATTTACACAATTTCAGTTTTAATTGGGATCCTTGCAATACATGCCTACTGTCATCTCTCTATTTGATGTCTATTTTCTTTTAACCCCTCTTTAGACAAACCTGGACCTCCAGCTGGCATCATTAACTTCAATTCTATCACAGCAGAGAGAATCATCTTCAGCTGGGAACCTGTGCCTGAGTCTGATCAGGGAGGTTCCAAAGTGACCCACTACATTGTTGAGAGGCGTGAAACCAGCCGAGTGGTCTGGTCGACAGTTTCAGACCAACATGAGCAGACCCATATTTCTGTTGGCAAGCTGCTGCGTGGAAATGAATATGTGTTCCGTGTCATGGGTGTTAATAAGTACGGAGTTGGAGAGCCACTGGAGTCTGAGCCTGTTATTGCAAAGAATGCCTTTGGTAAGTATTTGGCTGTAGACTGCAATGAATATGATTGGCAATAGGTCATAAGGACTGATGTGAAGCAGACGTCATAACTGGGCTTCTCTTTTTAGTTTAGCCTGTTTAGTGCAAACCTGCCCAGTTCTTTGCAGCAATCGTCCTTTGTTCTTGGTTTTGAAATGCACAACTTATAGCAGATTTTTCTCACTGTCTTGAAATTTATGTTTGTTTTCCATCTCTATAGTAACCCCTGGCCAGCCTCATACTCCTGAGGTAAACACCATAACAAGGTCTACTATGGTGGTAGAATGGGACAAGCCAGGTGTAGATGGAGGTAGCCCTGTAACTGGCTATTACCTGGAGAGACGCGACAAGAAGAGCTTGCGTTGGATCAGAGTATACAAAGACCCTATCACTGACATAAAACAGTCTGTCTACCACCTGACAGAAGGAAATGAGTACCAATATCGTGTCTGTGCCATTAACAAAGCTGGAGAGGGACCGTTTTCTGATGTATCAGACTACTATAAGGCTGCTGATCCAGTTGGTAAGTAGTCGAATATTCACAGATTTCCATCAAAAACCAAAAGATAAATCTACAGCCCCACCAAACGAATACCTTTTAATTACAGATCCACCAGATGAACCTTGCAAGTTGAAGGTAGTGGACTCCACCAAGACATCCATTACATTGGGTTGGTCCAAGCCACAATGGCATGGAGGCAGTGAGGTCACCAGTTACATGGTGGAGAAGCTTGTTGAGGGAGAAGAAGAATGGGCTATGATTACCTCTAAGGGAGAAGTCAGGACAAGAGAGTATACAGTTCACGACTTAAGACCAAATGTGAACTACTTCTTCAGAGTCTCTGCTGTCAACTGTGCTGGACGTGGAGAGCCTCTGGCGATGACTGAACCTGTCCAGGCTAAGGATATCCTGGGTAAATTAATCGTTGAAATTGAAATTGTGATTTCATTTGACAACACTTGTTTTGTCCTTACCTTGTTTGCATTTTACATTCCCTGTGTGACCTTTGTTCATGATTTTCACAGAGGAGGCTCAGATTGACTCAGATGTGGCCATGAGGACTCACTACATTGTGAAAGCTGGCAAGGATGTGGAGCTTTGTGTTCCTCTGAAAGGTAGACCTCCTCCCACTTCTTCCTGGAGCAAGGGAGAAGAATGCATAGATCGCAACCCCAAATATGAGTTCCATCATTCAGACACTTCCACAGTCCTTGTAATGCGTGAGGTGACTAGGCTTGACACTGGGAAATACACAGTCAAAATTGAGAATGGAGTGGGACAGCCCAAGATGCTTACCCTCTCTATGAAGGTTCAGGATACTCCGGGTCAGTGCAGTAGCCTTGTTGTGAAGGAAGTAACACGTGGAAAGGTCACCCTGTGCTGGGAGCCTCCTCTTCTTGATGGTGGTGCTGAGATCACAAACTACATTGTTGAAAAGAGGGACTCCTCCAAAAGATCGTATTCTGCTGTGACAAGCAAATGCATAGACACAACATACACCATTAAAGACCTGTCTGAAAAGACAGCCTATTTCTTCCGTGTATTAGCAGAGAATGAGAATGGTGTCGGTGAGCCATGTGAAACAACTGACCCTGTGAAGGCCACAGAGACTCCAGGACCAGTCAAGGAGGTCTCTATGAAGGATTCATCCAAGACATCTGTCACCCTGCAATGGCTAAAGCCCGATTACGATGGTGGCAGCATCATCTCTGACTATGTCATTGAGAAGAAGCGTAAGGATGAGGAATGGTCATTGGGAGGAACCAGTAAATATTGTGAGTTTGAGGTCAAGAAACTCAAGGAGCACTCAGACATGTTCTTTAGAGTTGCTGCCAGGAATGAGAAGGGGCAGGGTGATTTTGTTGAAACTGGGCCCATCAGGGTCATTGACTACATTATCACACCGGAGGCAAGCCTTGTAGATTACCCAGATGGCATCAGTGTTCGCTTGGGTCATAATGTGCACATTGAGCTTCCCTACAAGGGTAAACCCAGACCTTCTATTCTGTGGCTGAAGGACAACCTGCCTCTAAAGGAGAGTGACCAAATACGGTTCAAAAAGACAGAAAACAAAGCCACTCTAATGATTAAGAATGTTAAAAAAGAGGATGAGGGTAAATACACCCTGACCCTTGACAATAAGGTCAACAGGAGATCCTTCCACATCTATGTTATCACACTAGGGCCACCATCAAAGCCTGTTGGACCCATCCGATTGGATGAAGTGAGAGCAGAAAGCATGATCCTCTCCTGGGATGAACCCAATGATGATGGCGGTGGAGACATCACCTGCTACACTGTAGAGAAGCGTGACACCTCTGAAACTAAGTGGAAGATGGTCTGCTCCAGTGTACAGGATACTCAGTTCAAAGTCTGCAACCTAATCAAGGATGTCCAGTACCAGTTCCGAGTGTGTGCTGAGAACAGATATGGTGTCAGCGAGCCTCTGATCTCACAGATGGTCATTGCCAAGCACCAGTTCAGGCCTCCAGGACCACCAGGCAAGCCTTTTGTGTACAATGTCACCAACGATGGCATGACCATCCAGTGGGAGAAGCCACTCTATGATGGTGGCACTGCCATCCAGGGTTTCCATGTGGAGAAGAAAGAAAAGAACAGTGCCATTTGGCAAAAGGTGAATACTGTGCTGATCAAAGAAACAGAATACAGGATTTTGGAACTCATTGAAGGCCTTGAGTACTCCTTCAGAGTCTATGCTCAGAATGATGCTGGCTTTGGCCGAGTGAGTGATGAAAGCAAGCTAACCATGGCAGTCAGTCCTGTTGGTGAGTGTCAAAGTCAAATTCTATATATAGAGCGCAATATCACAAATCACAAATTTGCTTGGTTCTTGAGTATTGATTCAGATTATTATTAATTATTCTATTTATATTCACTTGAAACAAACAACACATTTAAACTATAGCAAAAATATTTCTGTTCTGAAACAAGACCAAATGTATTCAGAATGAAAAAACTTAAGTTTTTGCGTTTCAGATCCTCCTGGCCAGCCTGACTACACTGATGTAACTAGTGACTCAGTGACGCTTAAGTGGGATGCACCCAAACGTGATGGCGGTAGCAAGATTACCAGCTATACTATTGAGAAACGCCAAGGAGAGGGCCGCTGGTTCAAGGCCAACTTGATTGACGTACATGAATGTCAGCACACTGTCACTGGGTTGGCAACAAATGAACGTTATGAGTTCAGAGTCATCGCCAGAAATGCCATGGGAGTTGTCAGTCCTCCATCCAACTCCTCTGGCTTGATTGCAGTCAGAAGTGAGAATGGTGAGTAATAACAAGACATCATAAGCCTCGAGGATGGTAACATTAAATCTCAGGACTGATGGGTAAAAAAACAGGTGATGAACACTGCTTTTCTTACCAATGCCTCACTGCTCAATGGTCAAAAGTATACAGCTCTTAGCACATCTTTCAGAAAGTTATGTCTTTAAAGGTCTGTAAAGCTAAAGAATGTCTCCCCATTTTTTCAAAACCAGCTGCTCCAAATATTGAGTTTGGCCCAGAGTACTTTGAGGGTTTGACAGTCAAAGCAGGAGACAGCATCAGGCTGAAGGTGACCATCACTGGACGCCCAGTTCCCAAGGTTGTCTGGTACAGAGATGGTGTGGAGATTACCAAAAAGATGATGAACATTATTAATGTGGCTGGATCTAGCACCCTGTTTGTCAGGGATGCTGACCGTACACACAGCGGTCTCTACACTGTGGAGGCTACTAATGGATGTGGATGCAAGAAGGAGAAGATCCTTGTTCAAGTCCAAGGTACTACATTTTGAAGTGTACTATTTATATTATTTTGCAGTTGTTTACAGCATATATATTAATAGACAAAATTTATTTGTGTTTTAATGTAAACTTTACAAACATGCGTGATGCAGATACTCCTGGGGAGCCAGTAGGACCCATCACTTTCAGCAACATCTCTGAGGGCAAGTGCACTCTGTCCTGGAACCCACCAGAGAAAGATGGCTGCTCTGAGATCTCACATTACATCATTGAGAAACGTGAGACTGCCAAGATCTCTTGGGCATTGGTTTTCGATGAATGTAAGGAGTGCATTTTCAATGCAACCAAGCTCATCAAGACCAATGAGTACCAGTTCAGGGTCTCTGCTGTTAACAAGTTTGGAGTTGGCAGACCATTAGAATCCAGCCCTATCATTGCGCAACTGCAATACAGTAAGTGGAAGACTTCTTTTTTATTCATATTTTAAACAAAACAGTAGTTTGAGTTCCATCTGTTGTATATATTTTCTCTATGCACATATTACACATATCTATCAAAACCCTTTCCCCCAGCAACTCCTGATGCTCCAGGCACTCCTGACGCCACTGAAGTGACAGGAGAGAGCATTACTCTGTCCTGGACCCCTCCAACATCTGATGGAGGAAATCCCATTCAGTACTACATCCTGGAAAAACGTGAAAAGAAGACTGTCCATTTCTACAAGGTGATTACCAAGAAGCCGATTGTCGAATGTGCTCACAGAGTGCTTAACCTGACAGAAAATATGGAATATGAGTTCCGTGTTATGGCTGTGAATGAGGCTGGTGTTGGAGCTCCTAGCAACACCTCTATCCCCATCAAAGCCGCTGAGCCAAAGGATATTCCTTGTGCTCCATCCGTGGTTTGTGTATGTGATTCCACCAACACCTCCATCAGCCTTGAATGGAGCAGGCCTGCTGATGATGGAGGCATGGAGGTCATAGGCTACATTATTGAGATGGTGAAGGGAGAAGACACGGAATGGACGAGAGTTAATGAGGAGCTGGTGGCACAAACTAGCTTTGTGGTAACTGGTCTAGAGACTGGAGCTGAGTACAAGTTCCGTGTCGCAGCTGTCAATCACATGGGCAGAAGTGAAAACAAGGAGATTCTGGAGCCTGCCCAGGCTGTAGAGAGGCTAACACCTCCGCAGGTGGATATTGATGCGTCCTTCAAGCAGACACACATTGTTAAGGCTGGAGGTTCAGTGTGCCTGGGAATCCACTTCAGAGGAAGGCCCATTCCTACTGCCACCTGGGTGAAAGACGAAGGACAGCTGAGTGTCATGTCAGACATCACAACTACAGATGACTACAGTTCTCTAAGTATAGAAAACTGCTGTAGATATGATTCAGGCAAATACACTGTTAATCTGGAAAATGCCAGCGGTAGCAAGGCAATTACATTCACTGTCAAGATGTTGGACACTCCTGGACCTCCACAGGGCGTAGTCTTTAAGGAGGTAACTAGAGGCTCCATCACACTTACCTGGGAGCCTCCTCTTAATGATGGTGGGGCCCAAATCCATCACTATATTGTTGAGAGGCATGAGGCTACCCGCCGCACTTGGCAGCAGTCTGGTGGCAAATGCACACACCGCATCCTGAAGATCCAGGACTTGCTGGAGGGAGTACCGTACTTTTTCAGAGTCTCAGCTGAGAACCAGTATGGTGTGGGTGAGGCATTCGAACTGACTGAGCCTGTCATTGCCACTGCAGAACCAGCAGCTCCAAAAAGAATGGACATCTTGGATACCACAGACAATTCTGTATCACTGGGTTGGCTGAAACCTGAGCATGATGGCGGTAGCCGTATCCAGTGTTACATAATTGAGGCTAAGGCAAAGGGTACAGATAAATGGGTTGTAGTTGGTAACACCAAGAATCAAACGTATGTGGTTGAAAAGCTCAACAAGGGTGACGAATATGACTTCCGTGTCAAGGCTAAAAATGAAGCTGGCTACAGCAAGCCAAGGGAAACTCTGGCTCCTGTGCTGGTCAAAGAGCCTCACATTGAACCTGCTGCTGACCTCAGTGAGATCACCAACCAGCTCGTCACATGCAGGTCTGGCAGCACCTTCACCATCGACATTCCCATCAGTGGTAGACCTGCCCCCAAAGTCACCTGGAAGTTGGAGGAGATGAGGCTGAAGAGTTCAGACAGAGTCTCCATCAAAGTAACTAAAGACAGAACAAGTATCTCAGTCAAGGAATCCATGAGAGGAGATGGTGGCAAATACTACCTGACTCTGGAGAATGTGGCAGGAACCAAGACATTCACTATTGACGTTAATGTCATAGGTAAACCGAGCCCACCAGCCAGACCTATTAAAATCTCATCCATCACCTCAGAGTCCTGCACTGTTAGCTGGCAACCACCAGAGGATGATGGCGGTACTGACATCACCAACTACATTGTGGAGAAGCGTGAGTCTGGCTTCACCGCCTGGCAACTGATCAACTCCAGCGTAAAGCGTACGTCTCTCCGCGTCAGTCACCTGACCAAGTACATGCAGTACACATTCAGGGTGTCTGCTGAGAACAGATTTGGTGTCGGCAAGCCCACTGAGTCCGAGACTATAGTTGCAGAGCATCCTTATAGTAAGTACTACTCCATAAAAACCTTTCAGTATATTTATCAATTTATTGCATGAATAATGTCAGTTTTTTCTTGTATTTCTCTCTCTATTTCTCTCTTTCTCTAATTTAAATGAATGTCAACTACTAAATTTCATTTGTTAATCACAGCACCTCCTGGCCCACCAACAAGGCCTTCAGTTTTCTGTGTCACTGCCAACACAATGACCCTGAAATGGGAGGAACCCTACCATGATGGCGGAAGCAAAGTCACGGGTTACTGGATTGAGAAGAAGGAGAGGAATAATATTCTATGGGTGAGGGAGAACAAGATTCCCTGCTTTGAGTGCTACTACAAGGTGGAAGATCTGGTCGAAGGCCTGGAGTACCAGTTCAGGGTTTATGCTATGAACAGTGGTGGGCTGAGCAAAGCCAGTGAAGCCTCCAAAGGAGTAATTGCTCAAAACCCAGTTGGTGAGTGTTGACATAGCCTCACACTGCCAAGTAGCTTGATACTTAATACACCATTGTTTCCACATGCATTCCAAAAATACTTGTTCTTTTGCTTAGATCCACCAAGTAAGCCAGAAGTCACAAATGTTACAAGAACCACTGTTTCCCTCAAATGGTCCCCTCCTCTGAACGATGGTGGCAGTCCCATTGTTGGCTACATCATTGAGCGTAAGCCATACACTTTGACCGGTCATGGTCGCTGGCTCAAGTGTAACTACACCAATGTGACAGACACTTTCTACACTGTGACTGCTCTGGGAGAGGGAGAGCCCTACGAGTTCAGAGTCATTGCCAAGAATGCCAACCAGGTCTTCAGCACACCCTCGGAGTCTACTGGGTCTGTGCAGTGCAAGACTGACTTTGGTAAAATCTGCATCTGTGATTATGATACAGTAACCTCAGTGCATTCACTTCATCTTAATAAATCTTAAATAAGAGTAAGATGAACTGTTTCATGTTTCCTGCAGAATTACTGTAAGCAGCACCATAGTGTTCACTGTTGAGATAATTTGATGTGAATATATCACCATCCTAACCTTTTAGAGTTCCACGACTTTTTTCAAAACCATGTTTCCTCTTTTCAATTCAACAGAACCTCCAAAGGCTCAACTGGACAGCAAACTCCTGTCTGAAACTGTTACAGTGAGAGCCGGTTCAGATCTGGTTCTGGATGCTGCAGTTGGAGGTCGGCCTGACCCGAAAGCTTTCTGGTCTAAGGGCAAAAGAGAACTGGAGTTGTGTGAAAAGTACCACCTGCAGTACACCCCCACCAGGGCCATGGCCATCATCAAGTTCTGCGACAGAGATGACACTGGAAAGTACATTCTCACAGTCAGGAACGTAAGTGGAACCAAGACTGCTGAGGTCAACGTCAAAGTGCTAGGTGGGTTGTGTTTTTTTTTTTGTTTGTTTTTAGCAGTTGGTTATTAACAGTATTAATTTTTGCAACTATGCAAAGTGATTTCATTGTTTTTTTTTTCAGACACTCCTGGAGTGTGTGATGGCTGTATTAAAATCATCAAGATCACCGAAGACTCATGCACCCTGTACTGGAAGCCTCCTCTTGAAAACGGCGGCGATGAGGTTTCACACTACATTGTGGAGAGGCGTGACACCAACAGGCTCAACTGGGTCATTGTGCATGCTGAGTGCAAGAAACTGACCTGCAGTGTCACTGGGTTGTTGAAGAACACAGAGTACCTGTTCAGAGTTAAGGGAGTCAACAAGTACGGAGCTGGAGTTCATCTACAGTCAGAGCCCATGGTCGCCAGAAACACTTTCAGTGAGTGCATCTGATAATAAACAATGCTTTAAAAGCATAATATCCCCAAAATCTCTGAAGTCAAACAGGTCCTTTTATTTTGGAACAAGACAGAAGCAAGATAAACTCGAAAACAAGATAAACCTAGTGGCTTAGAGAGTAAACCACAAACTAAATCTTTATGACCTCTAACACTCACTTCCTCTTCTATTCTATCTTCCTCCAGCTGTGCCAAGTCCACCAGGTGCTCCAGAGATCCTGGCGTCCGGAAAGGACTTCGCCACCATCGAGTGGCTGAAGCCAGAGAGCAATGGAGGCAGTCCGTTGATTCACTACCTGGTGGAGAGGAGGGAGAGAAAGAGTGCCCGCTGGATAAAGGAGAACAGGGATGGAGCTCACCTAGATACCACACTGAAGGTGTCTGGTTTGACCGAAGGCAACATTTACCAGTTCAGAGTCTCTGCCATCAACAAGGCAGGAGAGAGCGAACCCAGCGAGGTTTCTCTGTATGTTGTCTGCAGAGTACCAACATGTAAGTATAGTTTGTCTAAATACGTGACCTTACATGCAAGTGAAGGTCCAAGTGATCTTTTAGGTTCTGTGTTCTGTGACATAATTATCCCCTTCCATTAACATATCGTTAAATACTACATCATGCATCTGTGATCATTATTCCCGTACCCTTTCCTCTCAGGCACCCCTGCACCACCTTTTATCCCTCGTATCACCGACACCCATGCTGACAGCATCAGCCTGGCCTGGGCACGCCCTGTGGAGGACGGGGGTGCTGATGTGATTGGCTACATCCTGGAGATGCGGGAAGCCGGAACAGAGGAATGGAAGAAGGCCCACGAAAAGACTCTGCGTACCACAGAATACACAGTGACCGGACTTTCTGCATGCAAGAAGTACTGCTTCAGAGTGGCTGGCATCAACATTAACGGCACAGGAGACTTCAGTGAACCATGTGCTGAGACTGAGCCAGTGGAGAGAATTGGTAAGTCAACAACTGGAAAAAACATGAAGTAGTGACAAACATCAAAATTAGAACTTTCACTTTCACATATGAAATTTTATTGAATTTCTAACTTTTTCTTCCAGTCAATTTTGCTTCAATTATGTGGTAACCCTGAAATTCCTATGCCACCAACAATACAGGCTGTATACTAATGAGCCCATCCTCTCACACAGAAATCCCTGACTTCGAGCTGCATGATGACCTGAAGAAGACCATCTGCCTGCGTGCTGGTGGCTCTCTCCGCCTATTTGTCAAAGTCACTGGACGTCCAACTCCAGCAATCACTTGGAGCAAATCTGGTGTTGACCTCAACAACAGAGGCTTCATTGAAGTTACTAACACATCCACCACACTTATCATCGATAAGGTCCATCGCTATGATGCCGGAAAGTACACACTAGTGGCTGAAAACTCTGCCGGGAAACAGGAAGTCAACATTCTGGTTAAGGTCTATGGTATGTTGAAAATGTCTGAGAAGTCAATTGAAATACAAGATATTACATGTCATGCCAGTCATTTGATTTTGAAAGATACAGTGGCATCCGGAAACTTGTATATTTTAACTAAAGTGTATCTTTGTTGTCAGATACTCCTGGGCCAACTGGTCCAATCAAGATCAAGGAGCTGACAAAGGAGTCTGCCACTATCTGTTGGGAAGCCCCAGCAGTGGATGGTGGTGCTCCTGTCAATAACTACATCATTGAGAGGCGTGAAGCCTCCATGAGGGCCTACAAGACTGTCACCGCCAAGTGCAACAAGACATCCTACAAGATTGAGGGCCTGATGGAGGGCATGCTGTACTACTTCCGGGTCCTCCCTGAGAACATATATGGTATTGGAGAGGCCTGTGAGACTCCTGATGTCATCCAGGTTTGCGAGGTGCCTCTGCCACCTCACAAGCTGGAGGTGATTGATGTCACCAAGACCACTGTTACCCTTGGCTGGGAGAAGCCTGAGCATGATGGTGGCAGCAGACTGATAGGCTATGTAATAGAAGCCTGCAAGTTTGGCACCGAGAAGTGGATGAAGGTGGCCACACTGAAGCTCACAGAGTTTGAGCACACCATAGAGAAGCTGAATGAAAAGGAACAGTACTTGTTCAGAATCAGAGCAGCCAACAGCAGAGGAGCCAGTGAGCCCAAAGAGCTTGTTACACCTGTCACTGTACAGGAACAAAGAGGTAACAGACACCAAAAGCTGCAAACCGACAGTTAAAGATGTTTTTACACTGTGTTAGACAAAGCATGTCAATGAAAACAGAGCATTGTGTTCAAGTTAAAAATACAAACGGTTGCTTTCTTGCCTCCTGAAATCCATTCATGTTAGGGATTTTAAAATATTCATTGCTGTCTGGAAAAGTCAGCGCTGTGTTACACTGATGGGCACGTGGCACATCTAATATGTGCTCACCGCTTGCTCACTGGCACATTTGAAGCATGTTGTTTACAAAGAGTAGAGAGAGGAGCCTGCTGGGAAACTCAGACAAAACAAAAACAGTTGTTCTGTTTTATGCTTCAAAACAGCTACGTTTGGTAGAACTGATGTGACTAATGATTTACTTCTGTTAAGTAGTTTTCCTTCCCAGAACAATATTAGACTGTTAGTAGGTTATAGTCTGTTCATAATTAATACTCTGAGACTATACTAATATTATCATTTAGGACAGAAATCACATTTTTGTGTTTTCCTTTCACATTTGAACAATCTTCCTAAACTGCTACCTTACTGTTCATTTTGAACTGATGTCAGTTTGTTTACTAGCAAAGAAAACATTTTCCCTTTAGGTAGCCTGTTTTTCCATCTCGAGTTTGGTCTTAAATTTAATTTAAATTGCTTTTAAAAAGTCCTATAAAGACTTTAATTGATCTTCATACAATTAACTTCATACATGTAGAGACCCTGAATTCATAGAAGTGACATTCATTACAAGATGATTAGTTCTAAATGCATCTGCATGGTTTTGCATTTTGTGACATTCACTGGAATAAGACTTTTTCAGGTCATATATTTCATCATTGAAAAGTTTTAAAAAAATAATATTAACTCGTGAACCCAGTATTACGTGTCATCGCATGTTGAAGATTTTCTGTCCAGAATTAACAATTAGTATAATATTATAACTCATTTTATAATTTATTTCCAAACTGTTGATGATTTTTTTTCCAGTGATGCCCATGGTGGACTTCTCCAGTATTCCTCAGAAGGTTGTCAGTGTCTTAGCTGGAAAGACTCTGGAATTGGACCTGCCCATCATTGGTAGGCCTCCTCCTGTCTGCTTGTGGTACTTCTTTGATAACAGGATAAAAATCACAGACCGTGTCAAGATCAAGAGCACTGGAAAGTTCTCCAAACTGACTGTGTCTGACACCACCATCAATGACACTGGTGACTACACCTTGGAGGTGAAGAATGTTGTTGGTGTCATCACTGAGGTCATCAAGGTCATCATTCTCTGTAAGAAACCATCTCTTGTTCGTAGATTAATTTCTAGATATTATGAACAATCAATACCAAGCACATATACATACACCTACTTTTCAGTCAGTTACACTGACTAATACTTTTTTAATCCTCTTCACCAGCCAAACCTGATGAACCAAAGGGACCCATCAGGGTTGATGAGATTGATGCCACCACAGTCACTTGCAGCTGGGATCCTCCAGTCAGAGATGGTGGAGCTCCCATCAGTGGCTATGTGGTGGAGCAGCGTGATGCCCACAGACCTGGCTGGATGCCTGTCTGCGAATCCATTAGCCGCCCAACTTTCAAGTTTGAAAACCTGATTGAGGGAGATGAGTATGTCTTCCGTGCAGCTGCTGTGAATCGCTATGGCACTGGAGAGTTTCTACAGTCTGACGTTGTTACCTGCAGAAGCCTGACAGGTAAAACTTCATTTGAGATTACACTCCCAGTCTATATTAGCATATTGACAGAGTTAAATCAACAATGGTATGATGATGTGACCACTACTCCACAGATGTACCTGGACCTCCTGGCCGTCCAACCGTCTTTGATGTCTCTCGTGACGGCATGACAGTGGCCTGGAACCCTCCAGATGAAGATGGCGGCCTTGAGGTTTCTGGTTACATTATCGAGCGCAAAGAAGTCAGATCTGACAGATGGGTGCGTGCCAACAAGAACCCAATCACCATGACCAGATACAGGTCAACAGAACTGATTGAAGGCCTGGAGTATGAACACAGAATCATTGCCATCAATGCCAGAGGATTGAGCAAACCAAGTTTGCCATCCAAACCAGCAGTGGCAACAGATCCTATTGGTGAGAGAACAGTTTGAAAGATTAGTTTTTTAGTTATTAGTTATATTTTTATAAACAATTAATAGTTACAATGGATGATCAAAAGTCTTTTGATGTAGTAGCTGGAAATACTGACATCTTGCTATTTTCTGCTTAGATCCACCCGGCTGTCCTCAGAACCCGAGGATCACCGATACCACCAAGACCTCTGTGTCATTGGCTTGGAGTCCTCCTGATGATGAAGGAGATGCACGGGTAGATGGTTACCTGATTGAGATGCAGAAGGTGGGCACCATGGCCTGGATCAAATGCAATACCACACCATCTCTAATCTGTGAGTACACACTGACCAAAATGCCACAAGGAGAGGAGTTCAAATTCCGCGTGATAGCCTGCAATGCTGGCGGCTCCGGAGAGCCAGCTGAAGTGCCTGGAAGCGTCACTGTAACTGAGATGCTTGGTGAGGATGCAGAGGTTACATTAACCACATCTGTACTAAAATTATTTAGACTAGTGTAGCATAAGACTGACTTTTGTAACTGCCATTCTTCTTTAGAACCTCCTGACTTTGACCTGGAGCTGAAATACAAAGATGTGTATGTGGTCCGCCAGGGAGGAGTGGTTAGACTGTCTGTGCCCCTCAAAGGCAAACCTCACCCAACCTGCAAATGGTCAAAGGACGGCGGCGCAGTCTCCACTAAGGCCATGATTGCCTCCACCGAAGATGCCAGTGAGCTTGTGATCAAGGGAGCGGATAGGAGTGACTCTGGTTTGTACAACCTCCTACTGGAGAATAAGGTTGGTAAGAAGAAGGCCCAAATCAAGGTGAAAGTCATTGGACGACCAGGCGCTCCAGGGGGACCAATGGTCTTTGAGGAGGTCCTGGCCAGTTCGGTCAAGGTCTCATGGAAGGCACCTACAGATGATGGTGGCTCAGATATCCTGGGTTACATTGTTGAAAGGCGTGAGGCAACCAGAAATGCGTGGTACACTGTGGACTCCAGAGTGACTGACACTCAGCTGGTTGTCAAGGGTCTGAAAGAGGGAACAGAGTACCACTTCAAGGTCACAGCTGAAAACTCATTCGGTATCAGCGCCTCTCTAAAGTCAGAGCAGCCTCTAGTGCCCAAGACCCCTCTCTGTAAGTATTCAGTTTCTTCAGTCTGTGTTTTGAATTACATGAGATCATTCAGTGATTGATCACAAAATCATATGTGTTTTCAAAACCAGGTCCTCCTGAGCCTTCAGGCACCCCACCAGAGATTATGGACATCACCAAAAGTTCCGTGGCCTTGGCCTGGTCTAGACCAAAGTATGATGGAGGTTCTGCCATTACTGGCTACTTTGTTGAATACAAGGTAGTGTCTGCTGAGACATGGTGCCGTTATGAGACCAAGATTACCTCTACCATGTTTACTCTCCCTGGACTCACCCCTGACACAGACTACCAGTTCCGCATCATTGCTGTTAACAGCATTGGCGAGAGCAAGGCCGGTCCTGAGTCTGAACCAGTCACATGCAAGGATCCATTTGGTGAGTCTTGTGTCCTAATATGTTTTGTTTACTGATTATCAGTAATACAATAATTATTATAGTAGTTATTGATGGTTGCAGCCATTATAAAACAAGTGTTTGGTTTCTGTTCTTCCAGACAAGCCAAGTCAGCCAGGTGAGATCGACACAGTAAATGTGACAAACAACTCCATCACCATCCACTGGCTTCCTCCAGAGTGCGATGGTGGAAAGGAGGTCCTGGGCTACTGGGTGGAGTACAGGAAATCCACCGAGAGCACCTGGAAGAAGTGCAACAAGGACAGGTTGAAGGAAAAAGAGTTCACCATTCCTGGACTGGCTGAGGCCACAGAGTATGAATTCAGAATATTTGCTGAAAATGAGACAGGAATGAGCAGACCTCGTAGGACTGCCACATGCATTAAGACCAAACTGAGTGGTGAGCACAGTGAAATATACTTTTCACAGGCAGTTACTGTGACTTTTCTGAGATGTGTTTCATAAATGTACCTCCTTGTTTTGTGTTTACAGTCGAAAATAAACCAAGCCTGAGAAAGGAAATGGATGAAGTAACTGCTAAACTTGGCCAACCTGCTGTAATGAAATGCCAGATTATTGGCAGACCTGTTCCTGACATTAAGTGGTATCATGCCGACAAAGAGATTGTTGGGTCACGCAAGTATGAGATGAGCTCTGATGGCCGCAACCATTCCCTGTCCATTATGACTGACCAGCAGGAGGATGAGGGAGAGTACACCTGCAAGGCCACAAATGATGCTGGTGAGGCTGAGACCACAGGTATCCTGGTGTTGGAGGCTGCTCCATCCTTCCACCCTGACTACCCACTGAAGGAAACATACTATGCTGGCCTGGGGACCACTCTGCGCATCCATGCTGTCTACGTCGGTCGTCCTGAACCAAAGATCATGTGGCTGCATGAGGCAAAGACACTGGAAAATACAGAGGACATCAGTATTGAGACAACTGAGCACTACACACACCTGGTTATTAAGAATGTGAAACGCAGAATTCATGGGGGCAAATACAGGATCAGACTGCACAACCACTTCGGCAGAGCTGACACTGCATTCAATGTTGAAATCTATGGTATGTTCATGTAAATTACCTGTTGTGTGTTCAACTGCGCATGCATTTGTAAAGATGATGTCACATTTATTAATAACTACATCTATTTTCAGACACACCTGACATACCTCAGGGTCCCATTGTCCTGGACGCCCTCCTGAAGAATTCAGTCATCATCAGCTGGAAGCCTCCCAGGGATGATGGAGGCTGCATGATCACCAACTACATTGTGGAGAAGCGTGAGGATAAGGAGGACTCCAAGTGGGAACTGGTCTCTTCATCCATTAATGGCACATCTTGCCGTGTGCTCAATCTCATTGATGGAGCTGGATACTTCTTCCGTGTGTACGCTCAGAATCGCTATGGCAGCAGTGACCCACTGGAGGTCACCTCACCTATTCTTATCAAGAGCCAACTGGGTAAGTTTAATACAGTATGGATTCACAATATGTTTCAGTGTTGTTTATACAATAATGTCACTGATTTTAAGCATATGCAGCATGGTGGGTTAGTGGTTAGCACTGTTACCTCACAGCAAGAAGGTTCCTGGTTTGAAACTCTGTGTGGAGTTTGCATGATCTCCCTGTGCTTGTGTGGGTTTTTCCTCCCACAGTCCAAAAACATGTATGTCAGGTTGATTGGTGACTCTAAATTGCCCATAGGAGTGAGTGTGAGTGTGTGAGGTTGTTTGTCTCTATGTGGCCCTGTGATGGACTGGTGACCTGTCCAGGGTGTACCCCTGCCTTTCACCCAAAGAGAGCTGGAATAGGCTCCAGCAGATCCCTGGGACCCTGGTTAGGAATAAGAGGGTATAGATGATGGATGGATGTTATAAATGTTGGACATCATATCAATTCATATGTAAAGAGACCACTGTGCAAAAGTACCAGCAATGGTTTCTGATTCAAATATGTCCTTCCACAGAGAAACCATCACCACCTCTATCACCAGTTGTGTCTGGAATCACCAAGGACTCCTGTGTGGTTTCCTGGAAGCCTCCCCTCAGCGATGGTGGCTCCAAGATCAAAAGCTACTGCCTTGAGAAGAAGCACAAAAAGGACAAGAAGGAATGGACTGAATGGACTCTGGTGACCCCTGATGAAATCAAACAAACCGTATACTCTGTCAAACATCTGACTGAGGGTGTACAGTACATCTTCCGTGTGAAATGTGAGAACCTTGGAGGACAGAGTGACTACAGCGAAGAGACTGCTCCCATTGTTCCAGCCACAGCTGTTGAGGTCCGTGCCCCTGCCTTTAAGGAAGAACTAAGGAACATGAGTGTCAAGTACAAGAGCAATGCTGCACTTGTCTGCAAGATCACAGGACAACCTAAGCCTGTGATCAAATGGTTCAGACGAGGAAAGGAGATCCATTCTGATGGAAAGAAGATCAAGATCCAGGAGTTTAAGGGAGGTTACCACCAACTGGTCATCACTGAGGCTGATGAGGAAGATTCAACTGTGTACCAGATCAGAGCCACCAACCAGGGAGGCTCCATCTGTGCTACAGTCGCTCTGGATGTTGAAAGTAAGCTCACAAATAAAGTTTGTGTATTATTTGCTAATAATGATATAAACAATACTAAAGTAATTTTTTTAATATTTGAAAGTCAAATAAAGCCAATATAAACTAATTTAAACAATTTTTCTCATTTCTAGTCCCTGCCAAGATCCACCTGCCGAAGAACCTGAAGGACAAGGAAGCCATCCCTGCACTGCGTGGGGAGGTGCTCAATATCAAAATTCCTTTCAGTGGCAAACCAGATCCCGTCATTACATGGCAGAAGGGACAAGATCTCATTGACAGCAATGGCCACTACCAGGTCATTGTCACCAGATCATTCACTTCTTTGGTGTTCCCCAACGGAGTGAACAAGAAGGATGCAGGTTTCTACATCGTGTGTGCCAAAAATAGATTTGGCATTGACCAACAGACAGTTGAGCTGGATGTTGCTGATGTACCTGATCCTCCACGTGGTGTCAAAGCCAGTGATATTTCTAGAGACTCAGTGGCACTGAACTGGGTGGCCCCAGCAAATGACGGTGGCAGCAAAGTCATCAGCTATGTCATTGAGAAGTGCCCCACCACATCTGAGAGGTGGGAGCGTGTTGCCCAGTCCCGTGACACCCGCTATACCGTTACCAATCTGTTTGGAGGAACCAGTTATCAGTTCAGAGTCATTGCTGAAAATAAGTTTGGACAGAGTGCTCCATCTGAGACCAGTGGACCTGTTATGACAAAGGAGGACAAGTCCAGAGTTCTGCTCTATGACAGGGAGGTTGATGATTCTGGACATGTCCCCAAGGGCAAGGCTCAACATTCTGATGCAAAGAATCTGCACAACAAATATGCCATCGCAGAGGAATTGGGTAGAGGTCAATTTGGAATTGTCCACCGCTGTGTTGACATCAGCACTGAAAAGACCTACATGGCTAAATTTTTCAAAGTGAGAGGCGCAGATCAAGCAATTGTAAAGAAGGAAATAGCAACACTGAATCTGGCCAAACACACTAACTACCTCATCCTCCATGAGTCGTTCGACAGCCCTGAGGAGCTGGTGTTGATTTATGACTTCATCTCGGGTGTTGACATCTTTGAGCGCCTCAGCACTGCTGAGTTTGAGTTTAATGAGCGTGAGATTGTGAACTACATCAGGCAGATTTGCTCAGCTCTAGAGTTCCTGCACGCTCAGAGCTATGGACACTTTGATATCAGACCAGAGAACATTGTATACACAAATAGGACAAGCTCAAATGTGAAGATCATTGAGTTGGGCCAGGCCAGACATCTGACTCCTGGAGACCAAATCAAGATTCAGTACATCACTGCAGAATATGCAGCCCCTGAGATCCACCAGTGTGACATGGTTAGCAGTGTCACTGACATGTGGTCAGTTGGTGTCCTGGCCTATGTACTCCTTAGTGGACTTAATCCATTTACAGCCGAAACTAACCAACAGATGATTGACAACATCTCCACTGCAGCCTACAGCTATGATGACGAGTTTTTCAAACAGGTCAGTGTTGAGGCATTAGACTTCACAGACCGTCTAATGACAAAGGAACGTAAACATCGTATGACTGCAGCTGAGGCTCTTGCGCATCCTTGGCTGACCAAGCCTGCAGAAGAGGTCAGTACCAGAGCAATTCCAACTAGCAGGCATAAGAGATACTACCAAACAATAGTAAGGAAAGAGTGGAGCACCGTTGTCTCTGCAGCTCGTGTGGCCAATGGTGGCTCCATCAGGTCCCAGCGTGGTGTATTTGTTGCCAAGGTAAAGATTGCTCCATTTGAACACGGCCCTGTTGGAGGCCAGGTTAGCCATGCAGTGGCGAATGAGGGAGACAGTGTGAAATTCATCT
The DNA here is from genome assembly GCF_900324485.2 of Mastacembelus armatus. Taxonomy (NCBI): domain Eukaryota; kingdom Metazoa; phylum Chordata; class Actinopteri; order Synbranchiformes; family Mastacembelidae; genus Mastacembelus; species Mastacembelus armatus. Next base: position 28,241,377 of record NC_046653.1, read on the forward strand.
GTAACATTGACAACTATGACAGCACTACTGAAGTGACATGGTACTGTGGTGTCAGGCAACTCGAAGCAGGTGACAAATATGAAATTGAATATGAAGATGGCCTCGCTGTAATCACAATCAACAAGGTCACAAGAGCCGATGATGGCACTTACAGATGCAAGGTGGTGAATGAGTATGGTGAGGACAGTGCCTATGCAGAGCTATTTATCATTGGTGTTAGATCTTACCGTGACTTCTTCACCACACGTGTGGTCAAGCGAACAAAGCGCAGAGTTGACACTGCCAGAATGCTTCAGAAGCCACCGGAATTCACACTTCCTCTAGTTAACCATACAGCCTACATTGGTGAGAATGTACGCTTTGGGGTCACCATCACTGTTCACCCTGAACCCCGTGTCATCTGGCACAAATCTGGACAGAAGCTCATCCCTGGACATGACGACAAGAAATACACTTTCATCAGTGACAAGGGTCTGTACCAGCTGATTATCCACAACATTGAAGAGGACGATGATGCTGAGTACAGTGTTGTGGCCCGCAACAGGTATGGTGATGACAGCTGCAAGGCTCGTCTCACTGTTGTTCCTCGACCTAAACCAGCAGACCTCACCTTGAGGCCCATGTTCAAACGCCTGCTTGCAAATGTTGAGTGTAAGGAAGGCCAGAATGTGCGCTTTGAGATTAGAGTATCTGGCCGTCCCACACTTAAGTGGGAAAAGGATGGCACACCTTTAGCATTTGGACCATCTATTGAAGTTGTCCATGAAGGTCTGGATTACTTCATCCTTCACTTGAGAGACACTCTCCCTGAGGACTCTGGTGTGTACAGAGTTACTGCTACTAACTCTGCTGGATCTGCCAGTTGCCAGGCCACACTCAAAGTAGAGCGTACCGCTCATGTAAGGAAAGAATATGAGACCAGTGAAAAAGAAAGGGAAAAGATGGCTGGTAAGGAGGAATTAGACAAGAAGGTGAGACTGTCTCAGATTTTGTCTGGCACTGTTGTTACACCTCTACCACCTGTAGCGGTTCAAGCTGTCAGGGAGGCAGCAACCATGTTCAAACCTGCTGTGACAACTAAGAGGGGTGAGAGAACTGAGGCTGAGATAAAGAAAGAACAGGAGGAGAGGAAGAGGCGTGCAGATGAAAAGAGGCTGCGTATGCCTTATGTAGTCCCCAGTCCTCGTGTCATTAATCCAGCTGTTCTTGAGGAGGATGTGGAAATAAAACACTTTAAGCCACTGTCCGACATGAAATGGTATAAGAAGCTACGGGATCAGTATGAGTTCCCTGAGCCTATGGAAAAAATAAAGCAGAAAAGAATGAAGCGTATTCGCCTCTCCAGGTGGGAGCAGTTCTATGAAGTGCCTATCAGGATCAAGGACCAGTATAAGCCCAAGTGGCGCATCTCATCCATGACTCAGGATGATTTGGAGACCGTGAGGCCTGCAAGGCACCGCACTCCTTCACCTGAAATGGAGGCCCACCGTAGGATGAGAAGGAGGTCCCTGGGTGACCTGTCAGATGAGGAACTGCTGCTACCTGTGAATGAGTACCTTTCCATGAAGAGAATTGAGGAGGAGAGGCTTCGTCTGGAGGAAGAGCTGGAGCTGGGCTACTCTGCTTCTCCACCTAGGCTCAGCCCAGTTCGCTTTGAGTTGTCTGCACTGCGTCCCTCATCTCCTAAAAGAGTGTACAGTGATGACGAAGAAGGGGAAGTCATCCATAGATATGACTCCTATCGAGTTCCATCTAAACATGAGGCTGGCACAAGTTTTGTTGAGCTCCGCCAGCGCCACGACAAAGCTACATACAGACCTCCAAGACAGAAGCAGAAGGTGTATGAAGAGAGAGAAGATCTGGAACTGCTGCGCCCACACACAACTGCTCAGAGGATCTCCTCTTACAAGAGTGAACTCAAACGTATAGAGTTTGAGGAGAAGACACGAACCTCGAAAAAGGAATCCACTGTTACTGTGGCAACAGTTTCTGAGGGCAGTGAATCTGAGTACCTGACAGCCTTTACCTCAGAATATATTCCTAAACCAGTCAAAAGGCACCCAGTGCCTGAAACAGAGAGAAGAGCATCCCCTACCCCAGAAAAGACTGTAAAGACAGAAGTAGCCCTACCTAGAGTTGACTTTGCATTCAGATATGAAGAGAGGAAGCAAGCTCTGAGATCAGAGAGAAGATCGGTGGAAAGGAAGGTTGAGGTGGTGACACAGGCTCCATTCAGCCTCGACCATGCCCCACGTATTACCATCAGGATGCGTTCTCATCGTGTACCCTATGGCTCCAACACTAGGTTCACTCTTAATGTCCAGGCCAAGCCGGAGCCAGAGGTCAAGTGGTTCCACAATGGAAAAGAGATTCATCAGAGCAGCAAATACCACATGACCAACATCAGTGGAGTTCTGACTCTTCAGATCACCAACTGTGTGACTGAAGATACTGGTACTTATCGTGTGGTCTGCAAGAATGCCAAAGGAGAGACTTCTGACTACGCCACATTGGATGTTGCAGGAGAATACGCTACCTTCTCTTCGCTCCGCAAGGATGAGGAGCCTCCATCCTCTCATCTGCCAGAGATGACCAGAACAGAAATGTATCATATCTCCTCTTCTAGAACAACAGTGGAGGAAACTGTGACTGAAACTAGGAAAGAGACCACTACTGTTGTTGAAAAGCCAAGGGAGAAGCCTCATGTTCCTGCCAAGATCCTGAAAAAACCACAATCCCTGACTGTTGAGGAAGGACACCTTGCCAGATTTGAATGTGATGTGGATGGCGAACCAGCACCTTCCATTACCTGGATGCATGAGGGAGCAGTTGTGGGTTCTACCACCCGTCACCATGTTGTGTCTACTCAGTACAACTCCTCATTTGAGATTTCTGCTGTTGAGATGTCAGATGAAGGTAGCTACACTCTTCTAGTTGAAAATCCTACAGGCAAAGAAGAAGCTCATTTCACTCTGAAGATCCGAAAGTCTGAGTCCAAGGAGAAAGTTGTTGCCCTTCAGAGAGTCACTTCTCCAGAGGCGAAGTCCCCTGTTGCCAAATCCCCTGAACCAGTCAAATCTCCTCAGAGAGTGAAGTCACCTGAGCCAATCAAGTCACCTCAGAGAGTCAAATCTCCAGTCTCACCAAAATCCCCAACACCGAAGTCCCCCACTTTCAAATCCCCAGCTCCATCTGAGAAGGAACGAGTAACTTCTCCAAACCAGTCACAGAAGAGAGTGTTGTCACCACCTCCTGAAAAGAAGCCATCCTTCTCTGTTGGTCTGAGCGATGTCACCGCAACCACTCACTCTGTTGTTAGGCTTTCAGTGAAGGTGACAGGAGAACCCAAACCTGCAATCACATGGATGAAGAATGAAAAGGTAACAAATGAGTTACAGATTTGAATGGAGAAAAAATAAGCGCACCACTCATTCATTCAATACTAACAGTCATATTTTCCTGATTGACAGGCTGTTCATCATGGTGGGAGGTATGAAATCTTTGAGGAGTATGGCTCAGCTCATCTTGAGATCTATGAATCAGAGGTCTCTGATAGCGGTGTGTACAAGTGCATTGCTACCAACAATGCTGGAGCAGTGTCGACAACCTGCACAGTCACTGTACAAGGTAAGATAACATTAGCTTGTGCAAACTATTGTTCTTTATTAGCCTGCAGCTACAAATATTCACACTGTTTCCTGCCATAAACTTTTAATTTATACCTTTTTTTAGGCTTAAAGAGCTCCACAGCCAAAGCTGAAATCTCTGAGGAAGTCATGAAACAGGAAATGGTCAGTGAGCAAGTCCTGTCCTCGGTGAAGGAGGTAAAATCCTCCCACAAACAGATGGCCATTTCAGAGGGCCAGTCTCTGACGCTGCGGGCAAGCATCCCCGGGGCCTCTGACATCAGGTGGATCCTAAATGGGGTGGAACTGGTCAACTCAGAGCAGTACAGGTATGGAGTGTCTGGAAGTGACCAGACCCTGACCGTCAGGTCAGTCAGCCAGCACGAACAGGGGATCATCACATGTCAGGCTAAAACACAGCAAGGCCTGGTCAAGTGTCAGTTTGATACTACGGTCACCGCAAAGCACTCCGATGCACCTCACTTCCTGGTGCAGCCTAGATCCCAGAACGTGAATGAGGGACAAAATGTCAAATTCATATGTGAAATTGCAGCAGATCCTTCCCCAGAAGTGGAGTGGTTGAAAGACAACATGCTTGTAAGTAGATTTCTTGTTTTGTAATCCTGACCAAACGTTAGCTGCACTGGTCTCAGTGCAAAACCTGTGTTGCTGATGTAAAACAACACTATCTCTGTCCCTCTGCAGGTATCTGTGACATCAAACATTAGACTGAGCCGCTCCAAAAATGTCTACACCCTGGAGATATGTGAAGCTACTGTTGCAGACAGTGGCAAATACACGATAAAAGCCAAAAATCAGTTTGGACAGTGCTCTGCAACATCATCCCTCAACGTTCTCAGTAGGTTTTCACTGCATGTCAGCTAACCAAACGTAACACAGCGTCTCTGTCTATTTAAGTAGCTTGAATTCCACAATTCGAGTAAACACATTGAATCTAATTTAACATACCAACTTTTAAATGGAAATCCAGGGCATGTGATAGTTGCTGCTTACACTCTTGTGTATGATGAGTCTGCATACACCGTTGCATACAGAATGTTGTACTTGTGCACATTGTGATATGAGCTATTTGCTTGTTGTCTGCACTCTCACAGCTCTTGTTGAAGAACCAACAAAAATGATTTTTGTGGAGCAGAAAGCTTCTACTGATGCTGCTTCCAGCATGCAGAAAGGTTTCTCTGCCTCGTCAGTTCGTATGGAAGCAGCTTCTATGCAGGCTGGCAGTTACAGCAGCAGCTCCCGCTCTGCTGCTGCCGCCGGATATTCGTTTGAAAGCATGTCTGCGACTAGCATGTCTGCCATGATGACTGAGTCAGTGGTTTCCATGAGCTCCAGCAGCCAAACGATGGAAATGTCTGCTCACTTGCATGCCCAGGCCTCCTCCTCGCTGGGGGCCCTCACAACAGGGGTCAAAAGAGGTGAGACGCATTTGAAATGTGGCCTGAATATGTCAATAACTTAAGCACTTAAACTCTGAATGACAGGAAATGGGCTGTAGATGATCTGAGTCTGTCTTTGTGAGTGAGGCTGGAACATCCAGACATGTTGTGACTTGAATTGTGTCCTGCTTGTTTGTTCTTCTCATGTTTGCACTATGTTCCACACAATATTAGCCACTGGTTCCTTCAACAATTAGACAGACATAAAATGTGAAAAAGAAAGACCTAAACACAAAACATTGTAACAAACATGAATATAGATAAATGACTGCTGCCATCTTTGTTTAGCCCAGAGTCAGGGTTGTGAAAAAGGTTAGGAATCCAGTTTTCTGTCGACCAGATGAAGTGTTCAGCATAGAGGGGTCTAAAAGTTTCCCACAGAGCTCCAATAAGCATCAACTGGAATTATTTTCAACTAGGGGTTTGGTGTGTTATAGTCAGCACAGAAATCTCAAATGTTGAAACAGTGACAACATTAAAGAAGCTAAGGCTTGAATAAAACTGTCTTCACAAATGTAAACCCCATCTCCTCGTTGACAGGCACTCCACCAAAGATCGAAGCTCTTCCACGGGACGTCAGTGCTGAGCCGGGGAAGTCACTGACTGTGTCGGGGGTGTTCTCTGGAGACCCTGCACCCTCCGTCCAGTGGGTCCGCTCTGGTCGGACCCTCCCCAACGGGGATGAGCGGTACCATGTGGAGAACACCACTGACCTCTCCACTCTTGTGATCTCTGCGGTGAAGGAGGGTGATGGAGGAGCATACACCCTCCAACTATCCAGCGAGTTTGGCTCTGACTCTGCAACTGTCAATGTTCACATTCGGTCCATGTAAAAAGAAAGGAAAAAAATTTAATTTATATTCTCCATGTCCCTCATCCAGAACCTCTTTGTTTAGTGAATAAGCATCAGTAACCTACTTGATAAAGATCTGGGTTTCTGTTCTTGTAAATATGAACTGTTTTTGTACCAATCTTGACATGAATTTTTGCCAAACTAGACTAAAGTCTAAAGTTGTTATAAAATGTGCCATATTGGATAACTATGACTTAGCATTTTTAAACCACTGTTCTGTGACATGTACATAATGTATATAGCCGAATTTAACGGTTATGGGAAATGTATGCATTGTTATTTATGACAATAATATTAACTGAAACAAAATGAAACAAAATGTGGATTTAACAGGAGAAAGTTTCACCTGAAACGAATACCTTGTTTAAGTGAGAAACAAAACTCTGTGCCTCAACGCTAAGTTGAAGTCTTAAGATTGCCTCAGCAGGTGGAGAGGCTCCCTGCTGACGTTAGGAACCAGAAACCGAAAGGCAAAATTGTTGTTTTGGACACGCGTCAGTGCGTGCAGTATTACAGTTTCCAGAGAATTGTACCATGAGCATAAGACCCTGAGTGCTGCTTGCATTACCCTCATGTAAGCAGTATGAACTGGCCTTGTGCTCAGACTGAATGTGTCATACCACCATGATGTGATGACGTGCTCAGAGTGCGAGCGGCCTGCACTCTCAGCATTTAGATCATTTTAATAAAGAGCGCTGTTTCTGGCACAGGACGGCTGGATTGGCTTTTTAAACTGGAACATCTCCTGGCCACAAATTAACAGAAAGTCAGCAGCAGCTCTTCTGTGCAGCAGCAGCGCCATCTCTTGGAGGATAATTAGATAATGTGTTTGTGTGCGAGTGTTCGTAGCTTTTAGTCATTTCACCTTGTCAGTAGTCGGGGTCTTCATTCACCACACTGTTTCCATCTCCCGTGGAAGAAAAGAAAAGCAGTTTTGTTTGACTCTGCACCTTGATTGAATTGATCTGTTGATGTAGAACTGTATGACATCCTCCTTGAGTTTTGTGCATTATTCATTTAATAAAGCATGATTTCAGCACTACACACATCTTCTTACTTGTCTGTTATGTCTGCAGTGTGTTTTTCTGCTCTGTGATACCTGTTAGTTTTCAATCAAAATGTCCTCCAGATAGATTGTGGTGTAGTTTGGAGAAATGCTAGTCCAAATCCCACCCAGAGACCGACAGCAGCAATGAATGTGGTGTCCTGAGCCTAATGTGTCCAGAACCTGGTTTAGTTTATTGGTCTGTGCCGTAGACCTGCAGTGTTGTCCCCACACCCCCACCAAGCTGATGAAGCTGAGGGGGTGCAGCACTAAGTTGACGTGATGGACTCTGCCTGAGGCCACCAGGTGTCACTGCAGGACATCAGCGTTCCTGAATCGGTTCTTCATGACAAACCAGTAAAATCTGAACAGCTGCTCAGCATATGTTCACAGCACAACAGCAATGTTTCACCTGCAGCTTTAAACACTTCTTCTCTGTCTCCAGGTTTTCATCCGCTGTGACACAGGAAGTGGTTGATATATGTCTTCAATCTAAAAGCAGAACTCCACAGACAATAACTAAAGCACTTTGTCTACGAGGAGGTCTCTGGCTACTAGGCAGCTTCTTTAAAAGGTAAATAATGATTTAATAGTAATTATTAACCAGTACAGTGGTTAGAACCTAACAGGAAGTTGGTTCCTGGTTTGAAACCCGGCAGGGGACTTTCTGGAGCCTATCCCAGCTCTCTCTGGGTGAAAGGCAGGGGTCCACCCTGGACAGGTCCCCAGTCCATCACAGGGCCACATAGAGACAAACAACCTCACACACTCACACTCACTCCTATGGGCAATTTAGAGTCACCAATCAACCTGACATACATGTTTTTGGACTGTGGGAGGAAACCAGAGTACCTGGAGAAAACCCACACAAGCACAGGGAGAACATGCAGACTCCACACAGAAAGGCCCCTGATGGGTTTCAAACCAGGAACCTTCTTGCTGTGAGGCCACAGGGCTAAACACTAACACACCGTGCTGCCCTGTATGCATAATATTTTGTTCTGTATTGTTGCACAGATGACATATATATTCCAATAACAGTGACTGCTTAGACAAAATAAAGTTAAGGATGACAGATAATGACACGACCGTCCTTGGGGCTGCTGTTAGCAATGTTTAAGTTTTAAAAACAGGAAACAGTGGCACTGAACACTACTGGAGAACTATTGCTGCTGAAGAAAAGTGCAGTGACAGACTTTAAATTTATGTGGACAGTTTTTTAGTCAGTGTCACATTTCTGTCCATGAGGGCACATCAACAGCTCTGAACGTGACCTGCTCTCCATGAAAATAAAAAAAGCTTTTAGAATTTATTCGTTTTCAATGCCAAACATTATTTTCAGTGCCAAATATCGAAGTCACTGTTCTGCCTCCATACAGCAGCAGCTTTAACTTTGAAAGAGTGGTCCGGAAGCTCAGTGGGCTGAAGTGCTATTATTTTGACAGAGGTGTCCGCAGAAAAACGCAGCGCAGAATATTCTCTGCGGATTTTCTTTCTCCTGCACAAACCTGCAGCTGGATCTGGATTAACGTCAGATAGAACAGTCCGGATCGAGGTGGGTCGAGCGGAGCTGAGCCGAAACAAACTGAACCGAGCCGCGCCAGGATAAAACCAAAAATACAGACAGGCGGAGAGAGACAGACAGGCTGCTTCATCTTCTCCCGCAGAGCCGAGCGGAGTCTTCCTCACCGGTAGGACCCGTTCTCGTTACACACACCGGGCAGGCCCCCGGTAACGGCTGCGTTACTGTGTATGCGTGTGGTGTGTATGTGCACCACTCCCTGCAGTCCTCAGCTGTAATAAACGTACCTGCAGACACACAGGTGAGCTGACACACAGACACATACACACACACAGCGTGTGATCAGTGGCGTTCACTGCAGGTGTGGCACAAACACACAGCTGAGCACCAAGGTCACACACACACAGCAGACAGTGCGTACTAATACTACACACACCACAGACAGACTGTGTGGACTAATACTACACACATCACAGACAGACTGTGTGTACTAATACTACACACATCACAGACAGACTGTGTGTACTAATACTACACACATCACAGACAGACTGTGTGGACTAATACTACACACATCACAGACAGACTGTGTGTACTAATACTACACACATCACAGACAGACTGTGTGGACTAATACTACACACATCACAGACAGACTGTGTGTACTAATACTACACACACCACAGACAGACTGTGTGGACTAATACTACACACATCACAGACAGACTGTGTGTACTAATACTACACACATCACAGACAGACTGTGTGTACTAATACTACACACATCACAGACAGACTGTGTGGACTAATACTACACACATCACAGACAGACTGTGTGTACTAATACTACACACATCACAGACAGACTGTGTGGACTAATACTACACACATCACAGACAGACTGTGTGTACTAATACTACACACATCACAGACAGACTGTGTGGACTAATACTACACACATCACAGACAGACTGTGTGTACTAATACTACACACACCACAGACAGACTGTGTGGACTAATACTACACACATCACAGACAGACTGTGTACTAATACTACACACATCACAGACAGACTGTGTACTAATACTACACACATCACAGACTGTGTGTACTAATACTACACACATCACAGACAGACTGTGTGTACTAATACTACACACATCACAGGCTGTGTGTACTAATACTACACACATCACAGACAGACTGTGTGTACTAATACTACACACATCACAGACAGACTGTGTGTACTAATACTACACACATCACAGGCTGTGTGTACTAATACTACACACATCACAGACAGACTGTGTACTAATACTACACACACCACAGACAGACTGTGTGTACTAATACTACACACACCAGAGACAGACCTAATACTACACACACCATAGACAGACCTAATACTACACACACCACAGACAGACTGTGTGTACTAATACTACACACACCACAGACAGACTGTGTGTACTAATACTACACACATCACAGACTGTGTGTACTAATACTACACACATCACAGACAGACTGTGTGTACTAATACTACACACATCACAGACAGACTGTGTACTAATACTACACACATCACAGGCTGTGTGTACTAATACTACACACATCACAGACAGACTGTGTGTACTAATGCTACACACATCACAGGCTGTGTGTACTAATACTACACACATCACAGACAGACTGTGTACTAATACTACACACACCACAGACAGACTGTGTGTACTAATACTACACACACCAGAGACAGACCTAATACTACACACACCACAGACAGACTGTGTGTACTAATACTACACACACTACAGACAGACTGTGTGGACTAATACTACACACACCATAGACAGACCTAATACTACACACACCATAGACAGACCTAATACTACACACATCACAGACAGACTGTGTGTACTAATACTACACACACCATAGACAGACCTAATACTACACACACCATAGACAGACCTAATACTACACACATCACAGACAGACTGTGTGTAACCAGTGGCGGCTGTTAAAAAGCCTTCTTTGTGTGGCTGTGCCAAATTTAATTAGTACAGTAACCATCCCAGTACAATATATAATATTCATACAGGGCAGTAATGTAACTCGTGGTTCAGCAGTTATTTAGTGTCAACATTAAAATGTTTGACCATTACACAAAGGCAAAATATACATAAACAATATATCAATTAATATTATAAAATAAATACTTATATTTAATGTTGATGTTTAGTTCAGCTGATGCAGGGTTTATTTTTACCACAAATACTGATTTATATTTAATATATTACACAGTTTTTAACATTTTCTCATACTTGTAATATTAATATAATTTAATAAAAATATTTTTACAAATAAATAATTTTAAAAAAGGTTTCACCAGTGGGCAGGTGGTGGGGCAGTACGTAGTAATACTGCACACATACAGTACGTAGTAATACTGCACACATACAGTACATAGTAATACTGCACACATACAGTATGTAATAATACTGCACACATACAGTACATAGTAATACTGCACACATACAGTATGTAATAATACTGCACACATACAGTACATAGTAATACTGCACACATAAAGTACGTAATACTGCACACATACAGTACATAGTAATACTGCACACATACAGTACGTAGTAATACTGCACACATACAGTACGTAATACTGCACACATACAGTACATAGTAATACTGCACACATACAGTACGTAATAATACTGCACACATACAGTACGTAATAATACTGCACACATACAGTACGTAGTAATACTACTCACATACAGTACGTTATAATACTGCACACATACAGTACGTTATAATACTGCACACATACAGTACGTAGTAATACTGCACACATACAATACGTAATAATACTGCACAAATACAGTACGTAATAATACTGCACAAATACAGTACGTAATAATACTGCACAAATACAGTACGTAATAATACTGCACACATACAGTACGTAATAATACTGCACACATACAGTATGTAGTAATACTGCACACATACAATACGTAGTAATACTGCTCACATACAGTACGTAGTAATACTGCACAAATACAGTACGTAATAATACTGCACAAATACAGTACGTAATAATACTGCACACATACAGTATGTAGTAATACTGCACACATACAATACGTAGTAATACTGCTCACATACAGTACGTAGTAATACTGCACAAATACAGTACGTAATAATACTGCACACATACAGTATGTAGTAATACTGCACAAATACAGTACGTAATAATACTGCACACATACAGTATGTAGTAATACTGCACACATACAGTACGTAGTAATACTGCACACATAAAGTACATAGTAATACTGCACACATACAGTACATTGTAATACTGCACATTTATAACTTAGCTTCTAATGTCTTAGAGCTATCTATTTTTACATAGCCTTATTATGGGATTATAGTGCATTGGACCTGGTCTCTGTGGGGCCTTCAGAAGCCCCGGTGAGTGTCAGTTATCGCAGACAGGGTTTGGTTTCATGCCATTTCAAACAACCAGCGACACCAGCAACGTGACACTGACTTTTGCTAAAAATAAACAGGATTTTTTTTCATTGGTGCTGCTCTTTTTTTTTCAGAGGAAGAGATGCTGAGTGTGCAGCTCCTCCAGGATAATCTGATCCAGAACCAGGGTTTCAGAGTCTGTGTGACAGCCGCAGGGACTCAGACCTGAGAGCTGGACCCAACATGGCTGCTGTGCGTGGAGTTATGTGTCTGTGTGTGCTGCTACTGCTGCTGCCTGCTGTGACCGGTCAGTCCTTGCCACTTTCAGTTTCAAAACTTCGCTCTAAATCTGTGTATTTTCACAGGTATTATCAGAATAATAGCGTCATAGCCAATTTACTGCAGACAGACAGACGAACAACCTTAAACTAACTATGAGGTTCATTAGAGACATGAAAATCCCCATGTTTAGTGGGATCTCTGCCATAAACCCATTTGTGTCATGGTTAACAAAGCAAGCAGCTGGAAAACCAGACTTTGCTGTGCTCAGACCTCCAGCCTGCACACATGCTTCAAGAGGCCTCCCTGTAGCAACATGGCAGCTCATGAGGCTCATCTGTGAGTGCCAGTGTTACACTCCACCTTCCTCCCTCTGTGTGTGTGTTAACAGTAGACTAAACAGTGCGACTCCGCCTGGCTCCGACAGTCTGGGGAGGGGGCTCAGACAGATTCCTGTGAAGTGACGCTGGCCCCCTCCTTCTGAAACGCGAAGGAATTTGGTATGTACTGGACTTTAGAGAGCTCACCCAGCTGAAACTAAAACGTGACGTCTGTCCCGATGGTGGCGCTGGGGAAAAGGTCATAAAAGGGTTCAACCTCTGGTGAGTGGGAGGGAGCTCAGTTGAACAGTAGAATTTCATCATTCCATTACTGTTTTATTTTCAGTTTTCATTTTCATGTAAAACTCAATGGGAGAAAAATCTAAATACCTGTACAAATTTACTGAGACACAGGGCGTGACATTAACACCGGCCAAATGTGGCTGGTTCAGTTTTGTATATAGATGTATTTGTAATTGTAGTCATCTCAAAAAGGGTCTTAATTGCAACTAATTGCAGTGTGACACTACAACACTACAGCTCCCATGAGCACTACTTACACAGAGTGTTTGCTCATTGGTCCATTTGTGAAGCCTGTTGCCTTGGGCGCTAGTTACCGACGGCACATGACCCTGAGAGAAGAAGTCCCCTGTGGAGAACATGGCACAGATGTGACCCAGAGGAGCTCTGTGGCAGCACAAACCCGGAGAGCAGGACCTGACGATGAAACCAAAAATGAAGAGAAACATTCAACGAAAAAAGAAAGTCTGGTCGAGAGTGGCTGGTGTATGATCCAGTGCATGTGAACACCATCGTCAACTTTAATTTCATAAAGAGTGTTTTCCCATCAACCAAACTGTGGCCAGTGAAGATGCTGAGTGGCTAGTGACTTTGGAAGACCACTGTGCTGTGAGCGAGATGGAACTCACAGGGAACACACAGACGTGAATTTAAGTCGTGAGATGTTTCAGACCAAAGCACATGAAAACTGGGTTGTAACTTTGGCGTTAAGTTGAGGAAGTTGTGGACGTGGAGCTGGGACATTGGATTAATGGAGGAACAGCCTGAGGCGTCACTCTGCTGCACTGTTCTCAGTGCTCAGACCCCACAAAATGCCAAAATGCATCATTGTTTGTGGCCGTCAGACTCCTTCCTGGCACCGAGGCTGATGTGCGTGCGTGTGTGTGCGTGTTGACTTTGACACACTTTCTGGGTGTATTCAAATGCCTCCTCGGGAAGAACAGCTCCAAGACCAGAGCCACATGTGATCAGGCCACACCAGAGCGGCTTTACTTCAGTAAAAGTGCTAACTCCCTAACCCTAACCCTATCTGGGCCCCCACAGTTTAAAAAAAACTCTCATACCCCTTCAGGACCGAGTCCAGTTGCTCCATGGGCAGAACCTATATATAAAGTCAGCCATAGCAAGACCCCCTTTCTCTTCTGCTAATTGTAGTGTCTTAAATCTGACATGTGGTTACCTGTCCTGCCAAGATAATTTTTTAATACCAGAGAAAACAGACTTCTTAATCTTCAGAAGGGGAGATCCTTGGAAGGACATTCCTCTTAATCAAGTGGAAAGGGAAAAGGGAACCACATTAAACTTATATAAGTTGGCAGAAATTTTAAATATAGACTAATATATTTAAAATACATTTGTTAGTGAGGCATTTAGTTCTGGTTCTTAATTTTTATCTTTTACTCTGTACCTCTCTCTTTTTACCATCTTTACATTGTGAAGCACTTTGGTCAACTTGCTTTAAATGTGCTTTATAAATAAACTTTGATTTGGTTTGATCAACTCTGCCCAATCAGCTGCGGTAAAAGGCAAAGGTAAAAGGTTGTCCTGTACCTGTCAGACTATGTCCTGCTCATTTCCTTTGTTTATGGGATGTTCTTATTTATAGAAACTTGATCTTCACTTCCCTGTTCTCAACTTGTCTGTGCTGTAGTCAGTGCCAGGGGGTATCATTTATTATACCCAGAGTTTGTGGTCCTCATGTTAGTTGCTACGTTGTTGTAGTGAGTTAGTCTGTGTTTTCAGTCACATTCCTTGTTCTCCAGTTTCTCAGTGTTTGTCTGTTTTCTGCTGAAATGTTTTTCAGCAAATGTTTTTCAAAAACACTGGAGCAGTTTCAGCACAACTGTTTCATTTGGAATTCAGAGCTTCAGAAACCTTTATCCGATAGTGGTTAACGCATCGTACTCGCTGAGTAATAATCATGTCTGTCTGACATAACTTGGCAAACAGAAGGTAAAAGAGCAGAACAAAGACCACCCAGGGAACAAATACACTGGCTGGTCGGACCCGATTACACAAACACTTCCAGCCGAACTATAAAATGACAGGACAGCGGTTCTCTTCAAAGAACCTCAGAACTATCTCAGAACAAATGTACCAGAAGTGTTTGTTGGTGAAACTGAGCCGCAGTCTGTATGCAGGTCTGCAGTCAGAAGACCGAGAGTGTGCCTTTACTGACCACTTGCAAGGGGCGGAGCTTCACAATGGACCCACCAATGAGCTGCGAGGAGTGGTGCGAGAAAATGGCACAATTCGCTGCAGCCGTGGCTCCCGTTGCTATGGCTTGTGGGAAAAAAAACCTGACGGTGAAATGCACCTGGTGAAGCAAGGTGAGACATACACTCTGACACACATACCTGCACAGTTTGAATTTGTCAGGTTAAATGTATTTTTTCATCCAGGCTGTTGGACTCACATCGGCGGCCAACAGGAGTGTCATGGCGACCGTTGCCTGGTGTCAGCAACACCATCTCAGATCCAGAATGGCAGTTACCGGTTCTGCTGCTGCAGCCAAGACCTCTGCAACACCAACTTCACAGAGGCCCCGCCCACCTTCGACACCCCGGCCCTGAGGCTCATGAAGCCCAGCAGAAGTGATAACAGACAGACAGGTGAGAGCATCACTACTGACCAATCACTGAGCTCATACTGCTTGTTCCTGGGCGGAGTTTAATTCAGACCCTGAACAGCAGTCTTCCTGTCTCTGGGTTAGGCTTAACCCTCACCTCGACGAGTCCATGGAGTGCAAATGTGTGCGTGTTACTGTCACAGTTATGTTGACAATGATGTCATCATCCCACAGATCACCAGCCACTGAAGTGGGAGGAGACAGCACTTATTGCCCTGGTAACTGTCGCTATAGCAGCCGTCCTCATCATGGCGCTGTTCCTGGGATACCGCATGATGAAAGGTATGCACACACTGCAAGGACACATGTGGTTAACAATGGTAGTAATCAATCATGCTGATCACTGAAAATGATAATTAATACAAACTGCGTCTTTATGTGTGTTCAGCGAAGCACAAGCTCAGTCTGTCTGCTCTGGATGTGATGGAGGCAGCAAACACAGAGTCTGCCATCAACCTGGAGAATCTGAAGCTGCTCGAGGTAAAGTGACAGTTTGATGGAGGGATTATTCAACAGGTAACCACAGGAAAACAACCATGAACAGACTCTGTGACCAAAACTCTCACAACAGAATGGTCCAATTCTGAGTAGCAGATATCCAAACTGGCTCCTGCATATCCCAAAATGCACCTGGAGAAGTGTCTGTCATCAGAACCTCCATGCTTTTCAAACACACACCTTTCAAATTCCACATTTTATTTTACGTTAAAAATAAAATGTGGAATTTGAAAGGTGTGTGTTAGATGACTGCTCTGACAGCATCATTACCATGTAAGGGTTTAAAATGCCTTGAGATATTGTTTTATTGCTTTGGTGCTATGCACATATATTGAATTGAATTGACTGACATCACTATGACATCATCAACCACGTGTTTAATCTGTTACAGTAAACACAATATAAACGTATGAACCCTGAATGTTAGGAGACCTACAATTGAACCCTGAGGAGTACCGCAGTCTAACAAACCTCTTTGTCCACCTTTCTGGTAGCTGATTGGTCGAGGTCGTTATGGCGTGGTGTTTCGAGGCTGTTTAAACGAACGCTGTGTGGCTGTCAAAGTCTTCAGCTCAGCCAACCGACAGAACTATGCCAATGAGCTCTCCATCTACTGCCTGCTGCAGCAACACGTCAACATCGCCCATTTCCTGGCTGCCGATGAGAGGACGACACCCGACGGACGACCAGAGTTCCTGATCCTAATGGAGTACTACCCTCAAGTAAGAGACCAGATCAAGTTGGGCTGTGTGGGTGTGAGCTTTCTGCAGCTTCATTTTTAGAAATGATGCTGTCTATTGTAGCCTGACAATTAAACTCCATTTTTATTAGTTTTAGTGTCATTACCAGAATTATTTGTGATTATATAGATAAATACCAAGAGATTATAATTTCTGCTGAAAAAATATTAAACAATGAAAAAGCAAAGAACACCTAAAACATAAATATAAATTCATATATTCAGCTATTGTATTTGGTCACAGTCAGCTGCTCCTGCAGTTCATGTGCACGTCTCTGACTCTCCATTAGTCCTGGTATTGTGCGACGACGGCGCCTCTACTCCTGCTTCCTGTCTGGAGCCAACCCCCAACACACACGCAAACATGCTGGTCTTTCTGGTTTTCTGAGGACTCTCATTGACCTAATGCATCTCCAAACCCCCTCCCCTGCCCTTAACCATCGCAGCTAAACATCTAACCCTTGCCCCAACCCTGACCTGCATACATCTGAACCCTCAGACAACACTTTGGAGCTGTGGGGACTCTGCAACAACTCCCCTTATTGTAGAAATGTCCCAACAACATTGGTATCAACCTACAATTTGTCCAGACACACCCTGCAAATCTAGTCCTTATTATCTTTAATTCACAAATGTGCTTAAACAATATCAGCTTCCTGTTTATAACCACCCACTGTTTACTTAGTGCGAAGTCTGCTTGGCTGGTTTACACACACACAAAACATTTTTTTTTCATGTAAGATCTGATTTTTATATGTACATACACAGATGTCAAGACTGTAGATAATATACTCTGTTGTATTTAATCAGGCAGCAGTGTGTTCACAACAGAAATACTGTTGGCCAGAAAGGCCATTATCACCTTCATGAAGACCAATTTACAAAAATTAAATTTACCAATTTAATTTTAGTATTTTCTTCAGTAAAAGAATAAGAACATTGTGACAGTGTTCTGGTGTGTGTCTTCTCAGGGCAGTCTGTCCCAGTATCTGGCGGTCCACACTGTCGACTGGCCGACCTGCTGCAGGATGACTCATGGTGTGACCAGAGGACTCGCCTTCCTGCACACCGAGCTCTACAGAGGAGGTACCCACTATGTCATTATCTCTCCTTTTTAAAACCAGTGATTTCCTAAAAAACTAACAGCAGCGGTGAATCTGTAGTAGGAGACAGTCGGCGCTGGTTTAGGTCTGTTTATGGGGTTTATTGACAAGAAGAGAACATCAGCAGTCTGTGTTCACTTGCTTTTACTGTCTGGACTTTTATTTTTGTCTTATCAGCAAAAGCTGTAGCGGACCCAGACGTCAACACGCGCTCAGAGTCAGGCTGCTGCTGACGAAGGCTGCATATTAAACACATGCCAAAGATAATGAACTGCTTCTCACTCATAGACACAGTGATGGAGCATTACTGCCCCCCCTGGTGGTGACACATACTTTGAGTTTGAGTTTTTAAAGAAGACTGTGAATGACTGGTTCAGCTCAGGTCACAGCTGCTCTGATAAATAAAAACAAGAAGCCTGTCTCAAGATTTTCTCTTTAAATTTACTGATGAAGAGATAGATTTGTTTTCCAGATGTATAACTGATAAGATAAAATAAATGAAGGCATTTTAATTAAATATGGGATTCTGGGTTTCAAATAAATGTATTTGATGTGTTTTTGTTTTTTTAGTATATAAAGCAGTTTTTTTCTTTCAGAGTTTCAGTTTTTTTTTTGGCAAAGTGCTGTAATGATGAAAAAGGGGGATGGATGTGACAGACCTGGTCTGTGCTCTGTCTCCACTCAGACCAGTATAAACCAGCGGTGGCACACAGAGACATGACCAGCAGGAACATCCTGGTCCGAGCCGATCTGTCCTGCGTCCTCGCAGACTTTGGATTGTCCATGAAGCTGACAGGAGACCGAACATGTCGCCCCGGAGAGGACGACGCCATGGCCATATCTGAGGTCTGGTGGAGGAACAATGATGATGGTGCAAGTGTAAGGTGAGACAGGAAATTTGATGTGTCTGTGTGCGTGCAGGTGGGGACGGTGCGGTACATGGCTCCAGAGGTTCTGGGAGGAGCTCTGAACCTGAGGGACTGTGAGTCAGCGCTGAAGCAGGTGGATGTTTATGCTCTGGGTCTGCTCTACTGGGAGAGCTTCAGGAGGTGCTCCGACCTGTTCCCAGGTGACACAACACTGCAACACAACAACACATAGAACATGCAACATATCACATGAGGCACACAGCATCATCCCAAAGGCCTAAAATACAGGTCACAAGTACATTGACAACATGTAATATAGCATAATGTAAAACTGAAAAAGAATATATATATATATATATATATATATATATAGTCTGTTTATACATGATATTTTATTACAGTGTACAAGAAAATAATATAAGAAATCACAGCAAATTACTTGAACTGGGATTTTCAAAGTCGAAGCCTTGTTTGAACACCAGTTTTTTATCCTATATTTTTTCATATTTTGTTCATGTGTCCCCATCAACAGCAGCAGAACTGACAGTGATCAGCTGCTTTTTGCAGTGGACCCATGGGTGCACAGACAACTGTCCCTGAATCACTGCGACACTGAAAGAAACTTAAAAACAGCAGGATTCTCAATGAAGCTCTGCAGCCTGTGTTTCCTCTGAGTGGATTTATGGAGCTTTATTGTGGATCAGAGATTAATCAACAGATTAATGGCTAATTTTATTATAAGATGCTGTGAAATATGTGTGTACCTTAGCATGATTTCATGTCTGTGTCTTCAGGTGAAGCAGTACCTGAGTACCAGCTGGCATTCCAGGCCGAGCTTGGGAATCATCCAAGCTTCGAGGACCTCCAGGTCCTTGTTGCCAGAGAGAAATACCGACCCAGATTCCCTGAAGCCTGGAAGGAGAACAGCCTGGTCAGTTCCCACTGTCAGATCCTACTCCTGGCAGCTCACTGTAGGGGTTTAGTCACAGTAATGCCACATAAAATATATAATGCATCCCCTCCACATAAAACAATCTAGTCCAATCCTTGACCACAAAGAATCAGTTTATCATTTATAATATTGGGCTGAGGGAATAACAGTAATACTCTGTGGCTGGTTTTGTGTTTTAGACATTGCGTATGCTGAAAGAAACAATGGAGGACTGTTGGGACCAGGACGCTGAAGCTCGACTTACTGCTCAGTGTGCAGAGGAGAGGCTGTCTGAGCTCACACTGCTGAGTACACACACTGCAATACACAACCATAGGTATACACACAACTACAGACACACACACACACCGCAACAGACAATCACTGGTATACACACAACAGAGGACCACAGAGTACTGATTTCTGCCTTTGTCTCTCAGGAATTTGTCTCATGGCTGCTGGGCTCCTCAGGTGGGCTCCACCTCTTCCTACATTGAGGATCTGCAGGTAGATGTGGTTAAAAATCTCCAGGGGGATGAACACCCAGCACCTGTCAAGACAACCACAAGTGGGGCTGAAGGTGCTGAGAAGAACAGGAACTCCATCAACTATGAACGGCAGCGGGCGCAGGTAGAGGTTCACCAGGTGTTACAGTCAAGACAGAACATGCTCACTCATATGTACTGATCACGCTTTCTGTGTGTCAGACTCAGACCCGATTATCCAGTCCAGACAGCAGCGTGTCAGCCACCACTGCCATGATGCCTGCCACCATCTTCTACAGCATCTCTGAGTCTGAACACACCGGTAAGTTTCACACACGTTTCAGAAAGCACAATCAACGTGATGAAGACATTTTCAACCAGTGCTAACATGCTAACATGTTAAGGTGCTAACGTGCTGACATGTTACAGTGCTACATGCTAACATGCTACAGTGCTAACATGTTACAGTGCTGACATGCTGACACGTTACAGTGCTAACGTGCTACAGTGCTAACATGCTACAGTGCTAACATGTTAAAGTGCTAACGTGCTGACATGTTACAGTGCTAACATGTTACAGTGCTGGTATGCTGACACGTTGCAGTGCTAACATGTTACAGTGCTAACGTGCTACAGTGCTAACATGCTACAGTGCTAACATGTTAAAGTGCTAACGTGCTGACACATTACAGTGCTAACATGTTACAGTGCTGGTATGCTGACACGTTGCAGTGCTAACATGTTACAGTGCTAACATGTTAAAGTGCTAACGTGTTACAGTGCTAACGTGTTATAGTGTTAACATGTTAAAGTGCTAACGTGCTGACACATTACAGTGCTAACATGTTACAGTGCTGGTATGCTGACACGTTGCAGTGCTAACATGTTACAGTGCTAACATGTTAAAGTGCTAACATGTTACAGTGCTGGTATGCTGACACGTTGCAGTGCTAACATGTTACAGTGCTAACATGTTAAAGTGCTAACATGTTACAGTGCTGGTATGCTGACACGTTGCAGTGCTAACATGTTACAGTGCCTACGTGCTAATATGTTACAGTGCTGACTTGCTGGTGTTTAGCAGTGTAATGTTACCATCCTGGTGCTGCCATCAGTCGACTTTTACTGTGTAGTTAACAAGTGTCCCTGCTGACCTCCAGGTGGCGCTGTGCCCTGTGTCCCAGTCTGCCTGCAGCTTACAGAAGAAGACCTGGAGGCCACCAAACTCGACCCCAAAGAGGTTTTGGGGTTTAACATATTTTTAGTTTTAACATATTCTTACTTTAGTGCCAAGCTCAGACCACATCGTTAATCTTTCAAAATCTGTAAATGTGTCTCTACAGGTAGACAAGAATCTGAGGGAAAGTTCTGATGAAAACTTGATGGAGCACTCCCAGAAACAGTTCAGCTCAGAGCTACAAACTACCAACCTGCTGTACCATCAGATACTACAAACTACAGAGGTACCTCATTGAAATACTTATGTGGCATCTCTTAAATGTCACACAGGTAGTGAGATGTCTTTTTCTGTTTTTCCTCCAGGCAAATGGCTTGGTATTGACTCCGCCAGAAGAACTTGGTTGTGTTGATGGACTAGACACTCCTCCTTCCTCCTCTATCCACTCCCTCCCAAAACAGCAGAACCTTCCCCAGAGACCCACAAGCCTCCACCTCCTCCCAAAAACCAAGGAGACCACCTCGGCCTCTTCTGGACTGCAGCTGGCGAAGCTCAAGTCAAACCACAGACAGGTACAGTAGGATCTGATATGACTGACATAGACTGATCCCCCATCTGTCATTTTCCTGGGAGATGCTTGGCAGATCACAGTGCAGTAAGCTCTGACAATAGTCTGGAGGTCATATCTTTGAGTCGTCTTGCTGCATAGATATATATCACTTCACTCTTACAACTTCGTTCTTTTCACTCATTCTGATTGTGCCTGATTTCAGGTGGAAACAGGCGTTGCTAAGATGAACACAGTAGCAGTTGCCACGGCTGCAGAGCCTCATATGGTAACCACGGTGACTAACCACACGAGCACAAGAGTCATTGTCGCAAATGGGAACAGAGTCCACCCAATAATGGTGGTCAGCAGCAGCTACAATGCAGGGGTCCCTACACTGGTGACAAACAGTATGATAGGCGGTGGTCGAACCAATCCAGCAGGACCACAGCTGGACGAGGAGGACCAGGTGGAAGGACGGATGACTGCAGGAGAGGACGATCAGTTAAATCTGCTCAACTTCAGTCCCGATGAACATGAACCCCTACTCAGAAGAGAACAGCCACCTGCCGAGAGTGAACCTCTTCCTCATCTGCATCATCAGTCACGAGCTGGAAACATCTTGTCAGGTCGAGGCTCCAATTCCAACAACAACAACAATAGGATAGCACTGGGATCAGAGGTAAAGATCCAGGGTTTAGAGGTTAAATCTGAAAGGATGATGGGTTCACAGGTTAGTCCTGGTACAGGCATCAGCAATCCTAAACACGAGTCACACCTGTTAAGTCAAACGATCAGTGGATCTCCAGCTGCTGTTCCACTTTCGCATATGGAAAATCTTTTGCTTTATGGTCAAGCAGAACAAGCTACAGCTACAGGCCCATGTCTCCAGGATGTTGTTGCAGAACTAGTACTGGCCTCTGGGCAAATCCAAAACCCAGAGTTTCATCTGATCCACTCTGCAGCCACTGTTCAGGTCCCGGATGCTAGAGATCCCGATTGTGGCTCAACAGAAGCACCAAAAGTGGTAGTTCCAGAAACCTCAGGAACCCCACCTTTAAAAGCTCTGGACAAAACTCCTGAAACTCTAGACACATCTTCAAAAGCCGTAGTTTTAGATGTCCAGAAACCTTCAACTGCGGATGCTCCAACTCTAGGAGCCACAGCCTCATGTTCAGAAGATTCACGTCTTGAGTTTCCAACCTCAGAAAATCCAGCTCCAGAAACTCCAGTTTTAGGATCTCAAACTTCAGTACCTGCAGCTGCACAGACTGGACCAACTGCAGATCTGTTGCAGTCTCAGATGGGACAGACCAAAGCCAGGAGGCCTGAACGTCCCTGTTCTCTGGATCTGTCTTCATCCTGCATTTACTCAGGTAAGTCGAGATTAAAGGTGTAACTGATTTCAGTGTCATTTCAGTTGTTCCTGGGAATAAAATGCTACTTCCTGTTTCTTATATAATTTCATCTTTTATGAGTGCCCACTGAGGACTGACCCTGTGCTTCGTGACTAACAGCTTTGTTTCCCTCGGTCATTAGTCTTCATTTCATCCTGTGTCACGTGACCTAAAGGAAGTATAGTTGGTTAATTGTTCTGACTGCCCAAAGCAAAACATTTCTCGTACTGCTTTGTCTCATTGTAAGTCTGGGCAGTGTAGTACTGTAATCATCTCAGATCTCATTTCCTGTTTGCTGCAGGGTCTAACCCCAACCCTTCATTACAGTCTTGGTTAAAATCAACTAAATCAAATTAAAATCAAATTGGTGAGTGTGAGGAGGGGAGAGAGTTTAGTTCAGGAAGTCTTGTTTAAGGAAAAAAGAGGGTCATGATTGGGAATCATCGTCCATCGTCTGTTAGACTAGTGTGATCTGGTGTGTAAATGGGTAAATGTATGTGTAATGCCACATTTTTTGGATAGAAGTGCTTATTGTTTCCTGTCCTTCTCAGATGATGTTGGTCTGGCAGATAACGGGGCTCTGAGTGCTTCAGGAGAGAAAATAAAACGTCGCGTGAAGACACCCTACACCCTGAAGAAATGGCGTCCGGCCTCATGGGTTGTCTCCACAGATACAGCTCTTGACCTGGACTTTGAGTTCAACCCCAGTGGCAGTAGCAGTAGGCAGACCTACTTTTCTTCTGGTCTTCATAAAGGAGGAAGCAGTGGCGTCCCTAAAATAAACCAGTCAAAATCCAGTATGGCCGTGTTTTTGGTTGATGGTGGAACAACAGCAACCACAACCTCCGAGCCTGATGGCATGACCTGCTTCTAAAGGTGTCAAATAAAACCTTTTCTTGAAGGAGAGGAGGTTTCTTTTTTTTTCTTACCTTTTTTGCATCTTTGTTTTTGTTCTCTTTGGTTGTGAAAAACTGAGCTGACAGTCTGCCCCTTTGTTTGGCCTCTCCAGCACTGAGCTGAACCTAATCCTGAGGGACATGGAATGCTTC
Source organism: Mastacembelus armatus (assembly GCF_900324485.2). Taxonomy (NCBI): domain Eukaryota; kingdom Metazoa; phylum Chordata; class Actinopteri; order Synbranchiformes; family Mastacembelidae; genus Mastacembelus; species Mastacembelus armatus. Next base: position 28,265,702 of record NC_046653.1, read on the forward strand.
CAGGCTGTAATGTTGGTTTGGTGTTTGTTTTTTCTAGATATCACAGGACAGTCAATCAGACAGACTTCAAGAGTTGAAAATGAAATCTCAAGATGTGTCAGCCTTTGGATTTCATGTGATGTCGATGTTTTCTTGATTCAGCTGGACATTTTGGAAATATCTGACCTTGGACATGGCCCATGTAGCACAAATGTCCATAATGCTCAAAATATATAGTTTACTGTTAGTGTTTTCAGGTGGATCCCTAACTCGAGGGAGATTGGCTGGTGTAGAGATTAGTCTTGTGGGTGGTAGGTGTGGACGCTGATTTCTGGATGTGGCCTTGACCCCAGCAGAGACACAGGAATCTCTGCCCATGTTAAGTGAAGGAAGGCTGCTGTTGACCTGCCAATGGTTGGCAGATGTGGTGTGAACCCTAAGTGGGTAACGACATTGCCCACCTTAGTGATCTCAGTTGCTGGTTTAGCAAAGCAAGTTTCAATTAAAACACCTGACACTGACCAGAAGTTCATTTATTCATAGGTCATAGCTTAATAACAAAATCTTTGCTGGTGGTTGCACACAGGAAATCAGTGACCCCGACACTAACCCTAATCCTTTGGACTCCAGATAGGTTGTGATTAAGCACCTAACCCTAATCCTGATCTCTTTGCTTCCATTAGTGGTCCAGGAGTACATGATTCAAAAATCTGAGTTGCTGATTAAATGAAGAATATTTGGTTCTAGTCTGTCGTCTGGACTCGTCTGTGTCTGGTAGATGTGTGGATAGCAGATGATGCGTAAGCAGAGAGCACAAGTCAAGCCATGAGATTTTTTTAAAGCACTTTAAAGAAAGTTAGTATTATTTAAACAAACATACAAAAGACAAGACCCCGTGCAATTTCACTTATTTATATCATTTTTTGTGTGACTTAAAGAAGACTCTTTGCTTTACAGCCTAATCTAGCTATGCAGTCAGCTCATGATGCTTCCTCCTGCTGACAGTGGGTTTGACTCCAGTTTATCAACAGCAATGTGACTGACTTGATCTTTATGCTTTTACTTTGCACTTTCTTTTGTGCACTGCCTCTTGAGGTCTGCATTGACCACCGTGTCAGGGCTGCAAGGACAGAGGAAGCCGCAAAGAGAACAAAGGCAACAAGAAGAAATTAAGGAAGAGATGACCCCTGGTCCCGTGGAGCTGATTGCTCCATCAGCCTTGTGACCTGTGAAACCGCGGCCACGTACAACCTCCTCAGGTACTTCAACAGCGCTAATGTACACTGGACCTTATCTAAAGAGCAGGAGAGGGAGGAAGATGTGAGCTGAAGAAAGGTGGTGGACAGATCTGATCCAATGGATAAATCACGCCTTCAAACGCTCTAAAGCTGTCTTCTGTACATGCTGTTCCATGTTAGTCATCAGTCCATCCACGCTCGGTTCTGACTGTAGATTTTAAGGCAGAGCTCAATCCTACAGTGAGTTTCCAGTTTATTGTACACTGGTACATTCAAAGCTGGTCTTAATTTTCTGACAGTGTGTGAAAGTGTGTTGGAAAGTAATTGAAATTGTGAGTTGCAGAAGGGCAGCATTTACCCACAGCACCTTACTTTAGTATAACCACAGTAAAAACCTACTTTTTATCCTCTCAGTGTTGAAGACACTGAAAATCAGTGCTTTAAGTTTAAATTCCACTCAAGTGATGCTTAGTGTATTAAGTGGATCCTTACAATTTATAACAAGTTATATTTTTATGTATGTATATGCATTTAGTAATGGTAGTAGTAATGGTAGAACATTTTTTAAAATGTCAGATTTGTGAATGGAGTTTGGTGTGAAATTTTTTTACAGAAGAAACATACGTGAGCTCGTGACTCAGAACCGAATATACAAAAGGTTAAGTGTGACCCCATTTTCCATGTTTTCATGTAAAGCAAGTTGTTTTTTGTTATAAATCACAAGTTGTAATCTTTTACATTTGTATATGTTTGTTGTTTTAAATGTGCAATTACAATAAGTTCACCTATTAACCTTTAATAAGCCTTTTACACTTTTCATATTATTGTCTTCTTATTAGTTACATGGTAAACTCCCACATTCTTGTGATAATAAGCATCGGTGTACCATTATTTTACTTTCTTTGTAGTTTAAGATGTATTTCTATTTGGTTATTTTTGTATTTTCTACTGTTTGTACTGTTTTTAGATATGTACATGTGTGCTAATGTGTATGAATGGATGTGCCCTGAGAATTTATGGTTTCACATTGCAAAATGTGTGAGGGCAAATCTGGAGCTACCTGTAATCTAGACCCAGGACTGACAGGTCTAACCAACTGTATGGGCAGAAAGGTGAAACTCAAGTCTGCTTTCTGGAGCCAGGGATGATGAATGAGTTTTAACTGACAGAAAATTGCTCAAACAGCTACTGTCCACACCTCTCTTTGTAGGCTTCACAGGGTCTGAGAATAGTTTCACTTTAGACCTACAGACCCACAGAACTGACTTTGTTGATACCAAAACTCAGCAGAATCTCCATTTGTTTTATTTTCATTCATTTTTCTCTAATTTTTCCCTTCTTCCATTTACAATCATAAAATGAAGGCAAGTAGCAGATAATAGAGTTCAGTACAGTCCAGTACAGCAGCCTGCTTGTGGAAGTGGACTAACCAAACTTTTACTGCTGATAACTGTAAGTTTCCTGTCCTCAAATATAAACTGCCCAGGCCTTATATTTGGGCTGATACAGTGAAGTGGCTCCCATCCTTCAGCAGCAATCTGGAGTTTCACTGAACACATCAACCTCAGGAGTTGACCAGAAATCTGCTGTTCTGACTTTGCTTTGTGTCGAGTCTGATAACGCCTTCAGTCGTCTGCGAACTGGTTCAGGGCTTACTGCTAAATGTGCCATTGGTGGGTTATCCCTTCAAAGTCACTGCCACTGGAGTTTATATGGTCACCCACATGTCGTCTGCTGAAATGTTCCTGCATTGGAGATTAACAGATTCCACTGTGCTAAACCTAAATATGACAACACTAAAATATTGTGTGTTTCTGACAGGAGCTCACACACTGTAGATCTGTTTTTTTGTACCTGTGTTACTGGAATATTTGAGGACAGGTGCAGCATGGGGGTCTCTGCTACGTCTTACACTGTATGTCGTCAGTTTAAAAAACATAATAATTAACTGGGGTGTAACTGCTGTATGTCCTCTGGGACGGCTGTTATTGACCCTGTCTGTCTGTTGTTTGTTCAACATATTGTGTATTTCTTTGCTTATGTATGATTGTTTCCAGTAGTGTAAATACTCTGTAAACATTATTCCACATTGTACACTTTCATATAGAACCATTGTTAGTGTTGTATTCTGCCAACTCAGAAGTCACAGTCCCATCTCCTTTCTACATTTCTGTACATAAACACAACGTACTAGAGCATGTTAGACTTCATGAGGTTCACTCTCGCATAAATGTCCACATAGAGGAAACATCACATTTAATAAAGTGCAGAGGATCCAGTGTCCATGTGTTTTACTGATTTACTGTGTGGTAGCAATGAGTAGACGTTTGTGATGGCTGTAATAAATGATAAGGCAATGAGTACAAATCAATTATTTCACCTGCACATCAAACATCATAAAACATTTTTCGAGATGAAATGATTTCGTGCTGAACTGAACAGATGAACCTTTTCTAACATTGTGTCAGAGGCTGGACACATTTTAAAACTACCAGATTTAACAGTTGAGTTTGGTGTGTAGCTCTCACACCCTGTGTCAGCTGGGACTGCCCCCCCCCCCCCACTACCCCGGGTGCTCCAGGACCACAGGTGGTCTATATATATATATATATATATATATATATATATATCTACAGTCATTGTCCAGGACACGCGGGAGATGTTGATGGATGGATATGGTGTCATTGTGAGTTGTTGTGTGACAACAGCACCACTCAGTGGTACAAAGTGAGCACTGCAAGTGGCCCAAACAGTTCACTTGAAAGTCCATTAGAGAAAAGGCGAAGCGTGGTTGTTGTGAAATAGTGAAGCACAAGTGGAGGCAGGGTTGAGTTGAAATATTTCAAACTGTTGTCAGGAGCTAACACACAGCGACTTCATGGTGGAATAACAAAGCATTGGAAACGTTCAGTGTTTGATTTACGGCTCATTAGATCAGGCTTAAATGACTTTTATTCCATAAATTAACAAGCAAACACAAAGTGTGTTATTGTCACACAGCATAAATATGTTTAACATTACCAGGAAAACAATAGATGCGTGTTGCAGAAGAGATTGCTCATTTTTCTCCTGCTGAATTATGTTTATTGACCAGTGGTGAAAGAAGTACCCACATGTATTAGTTTATTACGTATTAGTGAAATAGCAGTATTCACATCTGGTTTGTACTAAGTATTAGCATAACATAGACCAACAGACATCAGAGGCACTTTACACTGAGGTGAGAGGATTTTAGTGTTTTTCATGTCAAAATGTAAATGTTCAGCTCTTTGGCATTTCAGTTTTTAAAACAGTGGGTTTATAATCAAACAATGAAAAAGCATAAAGGGGAGCTACAGTTCACATGTACAGTCCCTGATTGGTCGCAGTAAACCATGTAACATAAATAAGGTTCGCTGACATTCGGCTCACCTGTGGTTGTGGTACAGAAAAGCGCGTAGAGGGAAAGGAAGAAACTCCTTTTCTCAATAAGGTGCTAAGTAAGCGAACCGACGTTTCTTTGGTTAGTGTCAGCATTAGGTTCTTTTTCTAACTTTTCCTAAAGTGTGAATATCATATGAGGCAAAAGAGTGTTGGGGTACTTTAATTAAATGAAGCTCTTTAAATAGAAACTTTGGAATAACGTGTGCTCTAATTCCTCCTTTTAGTTTAATGGTAATTAAGGATATGTGATGTTAGACTGCTACCTTTTAGTTAGGTTGACTTTTTAATATTTCAAGGTTGTGTCTTTTTTATTTTTATCATTTAATTAAACAGGATAAGCTTAAAGAGGGTAAAGCCACTTCTTACCTGACACAGCTTTTGAGGGATTTGTATAAAGGACCAAATCCGTTCTCCCCAGTCTGTGTATAATCAGCATGTTGTATATGTCTGTGTATTCTCTATCATCTATGTCCATATTCAGTCCATTTTCACCCAGGCCTGAACACAAACTGTAGAATCTGCTCATTTCTAATGGTGCCATGATTAGGTGTTGACTTTAAAGTGTGCACCTGTAAATGTAAGTAGGTAAGTTACTCGTGTTTTGGTCGATGGTACAGATGCTGACACACAGCAGTTCAAACTGAAACCTGGTCCTGATGCAGAAAAGTCAAATGTCACATCCCCAATGTGATTGATAGAAACTATTTTATCTTCCTGAATGAAGGAGTCTGGGATGTGATTGCACTACTGTTGCTGTGGAGACGGCGGTGGATGGCTGTGACTCCGGGGTCATTACCATGGAAATGATGGCTGACAGAACCAGTGATGTCAACACCGAACCTGAAAGGGTGAGACAGACTCAAGGCTGCATGTGTCCACATACTTTTGGTCATGACGTGAAGCTGCTCTTGTCACAATCCCTGTTTCCGGTCCTGTGTCTTTTATTGTGAAGTATTTCCTGTTCTTGGTGTGTCCCTTAAGTTAGTGAGTTGAGCTTTTGTTAATCAGTGTCTAACTGTTTTCACCTGTGTCTTGTTAGTGGTTTGCTGCTTTGTTTACTCTTCTTGACGTCTAGTTGCCTTGTCCTGTGCATCTGTGGACTATTCCTGGTGGTTTGGACTCTAAGGTACTGTGCCCTGTGTAACCCTTGTCTTTCTGGTTATTTGAGTGTGACTGAGCATCTGAGTGAGCCTGAGCTTTAGTTTATTCATATGCCCAAAACCTGCAGTATCCAGAATTCAGGAAGTTAAAACTGGACATTCTGGTACTGTTTAAGGATTGTCAAAAAGCCTTCAGATGTTCCTGGCCAGGCTTTGTCATGGCTCATCAGGGTAGCTCTGGAAGATCTAGTCTCCATCTTTCCACATGGGTTTGACCTGTGGTTTTAGGATGATTAATGCTTCATCTGACCACATGGAGGTGGATGCTCCAGGACTCATCGAGGCTTGCAGTCTAAACCAGTTCTGGTTCCAGCAGCTCAACTAGTATCTCTCCAGTCTCATTCAGCAGTCAAGCCTTGAAGGAGAAGACAGGGTCATCAACAACCTGCAGTCCAGCAACAGTCTTCCAGCTCAGCCATGTTCTCCGGTCCAGCCGGTCTCTGACACCACAGGAGTCCCTCCCCCAAGGTCTTTGCCACAGGAGTCCCCCTGACACACCTGAGTCTGAGTCTTTGCTCTTGTCTGACACACCTGAGTCCATGAGGCAGCCACCCAGGCCAAGACAGCCTAACCCTAAATCTGTAGACAAACCAGCAACAGGACTGATGTGTAAGTCTCAGTGCATACCTTTTAATGGCATCCCATTAGTCAACACAGGTCAGCCTGTGTCTAGTTTGACTGCGATCATTTGAAGAGTCTGGAGGTAATAGAAGCAGAATGTGTCATTCAGACCTGCTGAGATCTGATCAGTGAGTCAGCTGTTTGTTTTTTCTGCAGGGAGCAGAGCCAGTGTGATGGAGTGTCAGTTTGAACTTCGAAGGAATCAGACTGTGTCCGGAGTAGCACTCACAGGTCACAAAGCTACCTGTCCCCTATACCACCTGGATCACCTCAGTACTTCATATTTATTAGTAATCGTTAAATCCAGGCCTGACTTGTATGAAGTTACTTGACAAAGGACTGAAATGTACAATGTGGGTTTTCTGTTTTAGGAACTAGGTTAAGAAAGTTGGTAAGTTCCTACAGAAGTGACAGGAGACGAGACAACTTTGAGGCAGAAGCAAGAGAAGGCCTCCCACTGTTTGAAGAACCAGAACCTGAAGACTGGAAGAGTCATCAGGTAGAACAGATGAACTACATTTATGTACCATACATCACTTCGTTTCCCGTCTGTAGGTTGTACCTGCAGCTGCCCACTGAGAAATCTCACCTGTATCACCCTGAGGACACAGCCCTCATCCCCTCAGGTCCCCCTAATCTCCCCCCTCCCACCAGTACCAGTACTGTTCATACTCATTACAGATAAAAACCGTTGCACCTAAAAATGTGAAGTTTGTCCTGAGGGTGGTGCTACAGGAAAGATTGTAGTCATTAATACCTGGACATGAAATGCAGCAGAAATTGGTTATTTATTTGTAGAATTCTGGTTTTACTGACACTTAGACAAGAGCACTTTCAGATCACCTCATTGGAATGGGGTCATCATGTCTCGTCTCCACACACAGGTTTCAGAGGATCAGACCCTGCTGATTGTCGTGTCTACACCGTCTGCAAGCAACTCAGGTAGGTGGCTCTGACAAACACCAGAGTCAGACAGTTATTATAGTCCACAGAAGTTGATGCTGTTGTCTGTGTGTTGCTGGGCATTTTGTGGAGAGGGAGCTGTTTAAATGTGAAGGACTTCCAAACGGAGATTCTTCCCCACCATCGGTGACATCAGGAACCACATCCAGGAGGCCCTGGGTCTAGTGTCCAGCACTGCAGAGGTTTCTGCCACCTGCAGTATGTTCCTTTGGCATAGCATTCAAAAAATAACTCCTACACATTGGAGTATTTTTAAACACAAATACTAAGACACAGGTAAACATGCCCAGACTGAGAGGCTTGTTTCTCAGAGGCACCCAGCAGAGGGCAGCCTACACTTAGACAAGTGGATAAATACTAAGGATGTGCACAGGTTACGTCTGTTTTATGTGCATGTTTCAGAAAGTGTGTTGTGGTGTGTATAGTGAATATTGTGTTCAGTTTATGAAATGTTCTGTGGCCTTGACTCGGTGTTTCAATGTGTGGGAAACTGTCAGACGACTGAACTGGGCCCAGTGGAGACAAACAGCCACAGGAGCAAACAGCTGACGATAGTGGAGTCGGTAGAAACACAGCAGAGGCAAAAATAGAAACTGCTCAGAGAGAGAGAGACAGGGCTCCGATGTCGCACGACCATTAAACCAATATGACAACTGGAAACCATATAAAGACAAAACGCGCTGCAGCAACACAACATGATGACACAACATAGTAATAGTGACACAAGTGACACAACACAGTCACATACAAAGTAATACAGTGTAGAGCCACAGTTTAGACTCTGGAGTCTTAATAAAATGCTTTGTTCTGCTAACATAGTCTTACTGGACCAAATAAACTGTATAGCTCAGACACACCTGTATGCGGATGATACAGTTGTCTGTTGCTCTTGATGGATTAGAGCAAAGACCTTTACACATCAGGAGTGATGTGAATGGAAAAGCAGGGAAAGGGCGTCGTGACCACAGGTGAGACACACCTGAACACGCACCTCTACTGTCTCCATTTATCTTTAAATCTTTGTTTCAACTTCATCTCTTATTTGATTTTTTTTAACCCACTATAAGTCAGAGATTCAAACTGATGAATGTGTGCACGAAACAAAACAGTCTGTGTTCACATTTCACTGTGACGTATACAAAATAGCGCAAGACCTTCACACTGCAGGGAGGAGCCAATACAGAGCTGAAGGGCCAGGTGGGAATGTTTTCCTGATCCACAGGACCAGGACCGGGATTGGCCTGTATGTTGTGCGCTCCGGGTTTATTTCTCTGCAGCTGCTTGCACATCCATCTGTCAGATGTGACTGTTACCAACACACAAGAACAACCTTGAATCCACTGCAGACACAATATCTGCAGGTAGCTGGTGTCACATGGTGGTAAACTGAAAAATAAGAGAATGAAATTAGAGCAGGTACTTGGAGCATTGGTCCATTTGCACATACAGGGAATCAGGCCAAAGTTTGATTTCTTTTCTTCATTCATTTAGACAGTCAGTGATTTTAAACCTGGGGAGGGTGGTGTTAAACATTAGGACAAAACTACCATCAGCAAACACGTCAGGAATGAGAACAATCCAATAAAAATACAGGTTCAGACAAACAGCTGCAGCTGAAACATGGACACAAGGGTGCAACAGCCAAATATACACAAACAGCAATGTATGAGGTTTATCCTCCGATCATGTGTTTATTCACATTCCTCCATCCCTGTTTCCATCCCCCCTCCATCTATCCATCCGTCTGTCCGTCCTATATCCACAAATTCCCTAACGCTTCTCTAATCCATCCATATCATCCTGCCCAATCGGAGCCAGCGTTTCCTCTCTGTGCACTGTTTACTCTGAAGAAATGAGAAGCTTGTGACTGAAACAGCCGGCAGCTCTCAGTGTCACTGACGGACTGACACAGTCCCAGTCTGGTACACTCACTGGGAGGACTGGGATCCAGTGAGCCCAAAGGAGGAGGCTCCTTACATTCACCACTGTTTACATCTGAGTGCAGGTCTGGGCGTATGTCCTTATAAGGCCGGCAGAGTCACTTGTGATGTAACATGGACATTTTGAGTCGAGGTCGCCCCCCCCACCCACCCAGCTGTAAGGGGGAGGGGCCTGTCTTCTCACTCAAGGGGATTTTCACCCAGCTGTTTATTTTCTCTCTTTTTCCCTCCATCTGTCTGTGCTCGGTTGTCCAGCCCTGCAGCAGGAGCAACAGCAGAAGGAGGATCCGGTGGGGCCCCAGCACTGAGAGGAGGTGCCAGAGGGAGAGGAGAGGGCGTGGAGCAGAGCAGCAGCAGTGGTGGTGGTTTCAGTCAGCAGTGGCAGGAGGCCAACCAGGAGCAGAAACTGCATCTCTTGCACCTGCACCAGGAGGAGAAGGACAACGGTGACCAGGACTCTCCCACCGCCACCCCCAGAGACCTCATCGGACACTGTGTGGAAACCGGGCAGCACACCAAAGAGGAGCTGCAATAGAAGGAGGCGCAGCAGCTGGACTTCCACTCGCTGCTGGGACGCCGAGCTCTTAACGACAACCGGGGGGGTTGGCACCACCACCGCCGAGCACCTCTGCCACCACATGGATTTTAAGGCCAACCTCAAGGGCGTCAAGCCCAAGATGGACGAGGAGCGCAAGGTGAACTCCTCACAACAGGTTGACTTCCGCGCTGTGCTGGGGAAGAAGAGCGCAGCCAGCAGCAACGGCAACAAACCGGCTGAGACGCCAGGGAAGAACACCACCGACTTCCGCTCCATCCTCGCCAACAAGAAGAAGTCGGCAAGTCCTGAGAATAATGGCGAGGGTGGCAAGATGGTGGTGAACAACTGTGTGGATGGAGGGATTACTGAGAAGAGCGGCAGAGGAGGAGGGAAGGCGCCAGAGTTCGTGGAGAAGCTGAATGACGTGACAGTGCTGGATGGGCAGCGTCTGCGGCTGCAGTGCCTTCTTTCTGCCGCCACCTCTGACCCCGTCACTGTCACCTGGACGCTGGATGGGAAGGTCATCAAGCCGTCAAAGTTCATCGTCCTTGCCAACGAAGGTCAGAGGTCACACACACACACGGTTGATGTTGGTTTGTGTTGTGGGAGCAACTGTTGATGCAGATTCAGATTCTATTAATAGAAGCAGATCTGAAACAATAGAGCAGCAGGATCCACTGGTATTCCAGATCACTTTACACCACACGCACTGCAGCCACATTCCTACACTACTGAGCTCCAGCACTGCTCCATCCTCTGCCACAGTCCATCCTTCAGATTCCTCTCACACAGGTTCCCTCATCAGGCAGTTCACTATGCACCACTATTCACTACTCATCCAGTATGAACACAGGCTGGCTGGTTTATTTCTCCAGTCAAACCAGTATGAACACAGACCAGCCGGTTTCAGTGTCGGTTCCTGTGGCTGCAGCTGTGTTTCTGTGTTGTGTTCCAGCAGCTCTGTCATTTGAACCTCCCAAAACAGCAGCATCAGATCAGAAACCAGTTAATCCCTGATATCACATCATAAACACTGAGACTTATTTCATGTGTCCATGTTAAACTGTTAGATCATGCTCAAATTCTGGTTTTATACTGTAGGAACCAGAGTTTTCAAATTCTTATTCATGAACAAATCTTTTGAGATTGAAACTGAAGAATCTCTGTGCTGGTTTTGGGTCTCCATGTTGGTTTTAGGAAAACAAGTTTGTTTGTTTGTGTTGCTGTGATATTGCAGATGTTTTTCATAGGTGCTGCCAAACAGCAGTGTCCTCACAGAGATAGAAGCACACAGAGTGTAGTCCTGCAGAGATGTGTGTGTGTGTGGATGAAATGCAGCAGTGAGGATTCCCTGTGTGTCTGCAGTAATCCCCCTCCTCTTATTTCATCCTCCAGCTCTGGGTCTGTTGATCCTGGACGGGGTTGGCTGTGTGCTGAAGGTCAGAGGTCACACGGTGGCGGTGTGTGACCTCTTATGGTGATGGGGTGTATTTACATCTGTCCATCATTTTTAGAAACTAAGGTGAAAGAAAGCAAAGTCAAACTGAGTAGTGTAGCTTTATGATCACATCAGTAAGCATCTGCTTTTATTTTGAAAAGCTTTTATATGAGCTGTTGGTCCTGCTGGGGGGTTTAACCCTGAGCTGAGGGAAACTCTGGGTTTCTGTGTCTCCTTCCTGCTGTCGAGTCTTTATCTTTACTGATGGCGACGTCTCCTCACAGGTACAGGATGGATTTATCCTCAGCTCAGAATAAAAACCATAGGCTGCACAGTCCTTTATGGGCCTGGCTCTACGTGGACAGGCCTACTAGAACAACTGCACTTTGTTTCATCACATCTCCTGTCAGTCCTTGACGTACAAGGGAAAATTTATTCATTTTGTATGTTGAGAATAAGGTGGAAACATAATGGCCAGAGGGATTGTAATGTTTTGTGTTTGCAATCAACTGCATGTTCAGATCAAACCACTAAATGTTTTTAAACGTGTCAAACATAACTAAACCAAATGAGGTCATATTAATGAGCCTATACAGTTTGCCCAAATGATGTTTTCATATTGTATTTTGAGCTGCTGATAGCTGCTTTACCAATGGATTACAGTCTGTGGGCCCATGGTCACCTCAAAGTTAATCAACTCAGCGTTGGTTCTGATCTGGAACTGAAAACTCAGTTTCCCATCTCAGTGCTCATCAACTCAGAGTTCAGGGTTAAACCTGCTTTGTGGAGAGTCAGGAAGAAAACAAAGCATTGTTTGTTGTTGTGTGTTGGACATGTCAAGGAGGCACCTTGACAGTGTTGGACAGAGGACAAGCCTTTCGTTTGTTGAACCGTCTCTTGGTTTTTCCACTGGGTGACTGTGTTGCTGCTCTGTAGGAAACCAGCTGAGCTTCTGAAGGTCCAGATGCTGCTTTAGTAAAGCGACCAGTTCAGTTTGCTCCTAGAAAACCAACCATGTGTGTACTGTATACTGACACATTGCTGTGCTGTGTTGCAGGAGGCCTCTGCTCTCTGACCATAGACAAAGCCCTGCCTGAGGATGAAGGCCAGTATAAATGCAGAGCTGAGACATCGGCAGGGGCGGCAGAGTGCTGCTGCATGGTTCTGGTCGACGGTGAGAACTTCACTTTCTTTGGTTTCTAATCTGTAACATCTGGATCCAGTTTCAGAAATGGAGGAAATGTGTCTTTGTGCCATTAATGCTGGAGATGTAAGCTCATTACGTCTATTCTGCTGTTGTCTGATTTCTTGGGTTAAAGAGGTAAACAATGAGATATTTCACTCTGCAGGCGTCTGTCTCCTCAGAATGTTCCATGTGAGTGCAGGTAGTCGTGGTACTTACATCTTGGTCCCTCCACTATGTAGAAAGAAAACAAGCATTTTCTAACACTGTTACCAAGCGTCCATAATCTGGTACATCCAGGGGCACAGGGGGCTGGAACCGATCACAGTGGCAGAAAGGCCCCAGGACGTCCGGGGTTCAAACCCATAAGCTTCTGCTTTGAGGGGATGGTGCTAACTACTGCTCCACCATGCCGCCCCTAATGCTGTTTAAATCTCCATACTTACTTCCTTTTCCATAGTCCGTTTTATCTTTTCCATACTGAAGAGTCACCAAGCTCCCAGCAAAAATCAGGCAATTTAATGCTTGTTGCTCTATATAACCAGAACATCCATCCATTATCCCATTATACCTGCTCAGTCCTTAACCAGGGTCCCAGGGATCTGCTGGAGCCTATCCCAGCTCTCTTTGGGTGAAAGGCAGGGGTACACCCTGGACAGGTCACCAGTCGATTGCAAATTAAGCAGAAACATTACATGTGAAACACAAATACAAGCTTTTCTTTTTTTCTGTAATTTTTATAATTTCCTCTTTAATTTGGCTAAAATCATTATATGAGGTCTTCATTCACCTGCACCTGAAGTCACACAGTCCAGGCCAGGGTGAAACCGTGTTTGTACCTGTGGATTTACCTGCAAATAACTTCACAACAGCCTGTTTTAGACTGTGGAACGTCACTTACTCCCCAGTGAACACCAGAGAAAATTACAGCACAGGATTCCTCAGCAGTGTCCGTTTGCCTGGAGTTTCCTGTAATTAGAACAGTTAGCACAAACAGAGTCTGGGTTTATCAGATATCTGCAGATCAGGCTTGGAATGAAGTGTGTTGGTTTTAACATGCGACTCATCACAGATTTACTTTCAGATGCAGTCTCCCGTGTCTGAGAATATTGCAAGAGAGATGCTGAATCATAGGACTTTCTTAGAAACATGGTTTTAAATTGATGGCATGTTTCAAGAGAATACTGTTACTGCCGGACTGTGCCAAGGGTTCTGTCACCAGGTCTACCTCATAGTCACCTCACACTGATTTTAAAATTCATTCCTACCAGGTCAGAAGCAAAGGCAGGATGTTCTGACAGTGACTGTGAAGGACCACACGCTGAGAATGCAAGGGTTAAAGGTTGGCTCAAACGAGCTGTTTCTCTGAATGTTTTTACAAGTCAAAGCTACAGAAGCACGTTAGTCACCACAGGAGAAAACTGGATCTTTAACGGGATAATGTAGAATCATGATGCAGGAATTCAGACACTGCCTGAAACCTTCAGGTTTTTGTGAGTGTCCCAGTAACTGTGGCATACAGCGGAACTGGACTGGTTAATTCAACTGCCTAATGTTCCACAACGTAAACAAAATCAGGCTAAAAACAGCACGCAGCGTAACTCACTGTATCCATAGCAACTCTCTACTTCCTGTTCCTGTAACTGATTATATTTGTTGACAGTGGAAGTGCAGCCTTTTACTGGATCTGGTAATTCAGCGACAGGGATAGTTTAGTTTCTATGCAGGGATTAAGAAATACCTTTTGAAAAATAACCCCTTAAATGTTGATTTCTGGGAAATTTGTGGAAACTTAACTTGTATAAATTATTATTAAATAATATAGCGTCTTCTGAAAAACCTGAAGAGATTATATTCGATACACTAATTCTAACAACTTTAAGCAAGTCTACAGGGAGTTTGAGCTTATCAAAGAGCAGAGAATTATATAAGATCAATGATACACAATAATGTTGTTTTGACTGTTTGTTCTGTTGTAATACATATTTATATATTTGCCTATTGTCGAGTAGGGATGCTGTAATTATGGCTATGCCTCCATCACCTCTAACCCTCTTTTCTCACTGTGTCCTCTAAGTTCAGCCTCATCTGGTGAAGTCTTCTCATTTTTGTCGTCTAACGACCTGAAGGACCAGTCCACAGGCTTTAGTTAAACCCTCCTCTTTGCTTTTGGACAGGTTCAATTTTTCAGTTTAGCGTCCCCTCCTCCTCAGGACAATTTCATTAATGAATCTGGAGGCTGCTGAGACTATTCTCTTCATGTAACGAGATGAAGTACCAGTGGTCAGTTAATGAAGTCGGTCATCTTGATGCAGTACAATGACTTTACAGGACCAAAATAAAGTTATTTTAGGAACTTATTTCATGACTTTTGTTATATGTGCCTTAGAAAAAATACACAGGTCTGGACCTCAGTGGTGGGTACGGCCATGATTGTATGCCGGTACAGAGAAGCTGCAGTCTGGGCTCTGACTGAGCAACACAAGCACCATGAATACTTCAAATATGCTGTGTTTGTAAGAAGCAGTGGGACTCTGACCAACAAGAACCCAATGTTTGACCATGAACTACAAGAAAACTGAACAAAGGACCAGTTGAACCAGTTAAAGGGATGACCTGATTGATCTTTTTTGTTGTTAGTGCTTGCAACTCAGACACACATAGACTGGTATGTTCCTTTGTGCGAGAGGCAAGTCAGAAAAGTCTCTTTAAAATGTTTTTCAGGCAGAAATCTCTGTGGTATTAAAGTCAGCCCTAAAATATGTAAACTTCAATTATCTCCACGTACCTCCATTTAAAAGCTGAATCACACAGTCCAGGTCACGGTAAAACTGCAAAAATACCTGCACAGCTTCCTGTTTTAGACTGAGGCGAGTCCCTGCTTTCTTTAAATAACTTCTAATACTTTTCCCTCAGGGGTCCTCAGTGTGGACACATGTCCCTCATGATGTGAATGTGGTAGATTCTGTGTTTAATCAGAAAGTGAAACTGTTAATTTCCTTCTGTGTTTCTGTAAACACTAATCTCCCTCTCTCTATATATCTCTCGTCCTCCTGCAGACCCAGCAGAAAACTCTCCAGCTGACAAGAAGTCCAAGAAGTCGACTCCGACCTCAGAGAGTGAGTTTCCAAAATATGCAGCAGTCTCTTTCCTTTTTTTCCCAATAAGGAGCTGCAGGCTGGGAGCACTGGTTCCCACACACACTCACTGGGGCCTGCTGCTTTCTATTTAAATCCTCTGTGTATCACTGGAAACATCAGTGCGTACTTCGCTGTCACATTATTATTCCTACCTCCATCGCTGCAAACCACCCCGTTCTTCTCTACACTGGGCCACGTTTCCCATCACTCTTCTCATTTCCTGCCCTGCCCAGCATCAAGTGAGACTTTGTAATGAATGAAATGATGGATTGAAACTTGAATGACATGTTTCAGCTGATCTGAAAGCATAGGAATTCAGGACTGGGATTGTGGTTCTGTAGCATTTTAATCCCATTTCTCATCAAGGCCCAATCATTTCCAATTGCTTATTGCTTTTTGCGAAGTACAGTAGGTGCCGTTTTTTTTTTTTTTAACTCCACATTCTGGTTGGTTGGATGGTTCGTTGATGGATGTGTTCTGGTTGGTTGGATGGTTCGTTGATGGAAGTGTTGTGGTTGGTTGGACGGTTCGTTGATGGATGTGTTCTGGTTGGTTGTTACAGTGTCACCTCTTGAGAATTTGAGCCATTTCTTTTGGTCTAAATCTGTAAATGCATCAGTCGTATTTGAACACTGTTGTCTCCTGACTGCTAACAGACCAGAATCACATATTATGTATAATATATTTAAAAAGAGCTCTGTGTGCTCAGTGTTTTATGTTCCCTGATCCATATGCTTCATATGACAGCAGCTGATGTTTGGCTGCAGCAGTCTGATGTTTTCTCTCTGTCTGCAGTGGAAAATCTGCTCTTATCTTTATGATCCAGTTCTAAATCCCCGCTGCTCACTCTGCATACCTCAGTGCAGGATTTACTGCTGAGTCTGTTTGCATGCACTGTAGTGTCCTGGTTGAGATCAGGACCCAGCGAGTATCTGAACCGTGAACAGACGATATACAACATACATTTCACACTGTGAGATACAGACACTCACAAAGTGAAAGCAAAAGTAGATGTGGTTCTCCAGGTTAGAACCCAGGCAGCTGTTTACAGACACTGGTCATTTAATCATTACAGTTTTGATCTGATCACATTATCTCAGGCAGCTTCATCAACTCACAACGGTGTCATCACACTTGGCTCACAAGAGGAGAGACACACTATTGGGTTCAGGAGAAAAACTCGATGAAATATAAATAAAAAAAATTTTATTTTACTGAATGTCACAAAATGCAAAACCATGCAGATGCATTTAGAACTAATCATCTTGTAATGAATGACACTTCAGGTCTATGAATTATCATATGCAATAAAAGACAAGACAAACAGCATCTTCTGCACTAATTCAGTGTCTCAAGTTCAATTAAAGTCTTTATAGGATTTTTTTAAAACCAGTTTAAATGAAATTTAAGACCAAACTCGAGACGGAAACATTGTCCCAATGTGAAAGGAAAACCCAAACAGTACTGACTGACTGACACAGCACTGTCTTGTGGGTCTCTTATAACATAACTACAGGATAACGCCTGTTCTTTTTCTTTAGCATTAAAGGGGCAGCAGCACGAAGTACAAGTAAAGCAAAATGTGAGAGGGTTAAGGGAAATGTTAGGTTCTTGTTAGTGACCTTCGACGGCAGTGAGGTTGACTGTAACGGAGGCTGTAAAGTGTTAATGTTAGCATTTCTATGAGGGACAGAAAACCAACTTGAGATTCTGACATGTTGCTCTCATTCACAAACATGCAGTAATCTGACAGTGGTAGCTCAGTTAGCAGAGGAGCCATTAGAGCCCTGGATTTTAAACATTTGCTTTTTAATGCAGCACGATGATAACAGAACGAGCATGACCGTGCTCTGTCACATTTGACTGAACAAATGATGTTGTTCTTCACGTCAGTTCAGTCTGTGCATGGTGGCAGTTTAGGAGCTCAGGGTGTTCACGCCTGGTCCATGTCCATGGCAGACATGATGGGAAGGAACAGACACACAAGCAGCAGATCTGAGCATTAAGGCCTGTGATGTGGAGGCAGCCTC
The DNA here is from genome assembly GCF_900324485.2 of Mastacembelus armatus. Lineage (NCBI taxonomy): Eukaryota > Metazoa > Chordata > Actinopteri > Synbranchiformes > Mastacembelidae > Mastacembelus > Mastacembelus armatus. The sequence goes on from NC_046653.1 coordinate 28,283,355, forward strand.
AGTTTTCTACTGTCCTGCTGCTCATGTCCGTATCTGACTCTGGAGAAGACTGAGGACGGGTTTTATAAAATGTTGTGTAAACAAATCACAAACTGCAGGCTGAAAGAAGACGACAGAGGAGATGTAACATTTCTTGCATTCTGTAGGTTAATCAGCATGAGCCCTGTGTTCTCCTTCCTGTGTTGCTGCTGATTTATATGACTGAAGTAAAGTTGTCTGCAGAGTTTTACCGACAGATCTGAGTCGACAGCGCAGGAATGAGCTCCTCAGGGCTCCTCTCCCTCACTTCCTTTTAAGGCCTGGTTTCCCCGACTCTCCGTTCGCTCGCAGACGTTGTTTTACTTCACACCACAGATTAAACGTCTCCGGTGCAGCAGCTCTCCTTTTAAAGCTCATCGTCTTCACGCTCCCTGATTTGGAGAAAAACACACTGAGCTCTGGAAGCAAAAAAAAAGACTTTCAACTGGAAAATAGAGATACCAGTACAACCAGTGCTGGAAGAAGTATTCAGGTCCTGAACTGCAGTAAAATTAGAAATACAAAAAAACTCAAACTTGTATTTAAGTACACTGACTAGAATTTAATAGAAACAGTAACATTCATGGGTGAAGCATGCTAAAGACTATTGGTTTATTATTATTGATATGTCACTGATGCTGCAGCCTCACATCCTCAGACAGCAGGGTCCAGATCTCAAGGTCTGAAAGCTCTGACTTGATCCAGTATTCTGGTTATGTGAGGCCCAGTGTGGTTTCTGAAGATAATCAGATTTTTAATCTGCAGTCACTTTATCAAAACCATTTCGTTTTGCACCTGAGATGTTCACAATAAGCGTCTCACATTGACCTTTTCCGTGTTCCTCTCCCAAATGAGATTCATGTCTCTCACTAGTTTGTGGTGTGTAATCTTAATTTAACCAGTCAGTATGAAGTGTTTCCATCTGCCTGCTCAGTGTGACAATGTGCTTCCTGCAAACATCCCTCAGGGTTTCCTGAAGCTGAGCTGCAGATCTGCAGCAGGCAGAGGCTGAGCTGCAGCTCCTAGTCTGTCTATGAACAATTAGCTGTTTTTCTTCTAGAAAGCTGAATATGATGAGCAGGTACAGAGGAGACCTTTCTCCATTGTTGTTCAGACTAACATCTGAGCTCCTTTCTGTAGCCATTCTGGAGTTTTAATCATGTCACATGATTTTCAGCTGTAAATGTTGCTGCTTCTTCTGAGCTCTGGGTTTGTTTCCTGTCACTCTGTGTGACAGTAGAAATAACTTTGTGTTGGAAAATCCTCATGTTTGTCTTTCCAGTGGAGGGAGAAAGCAAAGAAAGAAGAGATCGGCATCAAGTTTCTTCTGCTCTTTTTCTGCAGTGTCAGAAAAAAACAAAACCCTGCAGGACCCAACAACCCTCACAGGAACCAACCCTTCCTGTGTCCTCAGAACTATTTATAGTTTATCCATACATGGTCATTAGAGACGTTCTTCGTGCACCGGAGTCCTCACTCTGTTTCACAGTCTTCTCTCTCTGCACTCGTCCCTCTATTCTCTTACAAACCACAATTGAACAGATTAAAGTCACAGCTACTGTGTCTGTTTCCACCAGGTGAAGCCAGAATAAAGAAACCAACGCCAAAGACTCCTCCCAAACAAGGTGATACACACACCTGTGCACACCTGTCTGTGCTGTGCAGCTGATGTTAACATCTCCATCACCATCTTTACACTTTCATTTCTGTCACACAGACACATTTATTTAATTATTTATTTTTATCTGCCCCCTTAGGTCCTGGGAGCAGCCAACTGTATTAAACTGATTATTGATTACTGGTGTGTGTGTGTGTGTGTGTGTGTGTGTGTGTGTGTGTGTGTGTGTGTGTGTGTGTGTGTGTGTGTGTGTGTGTGTGTGTGTGTGTGTGTGTGTGTGTGTGTGGTGTGTGTGTGTGTGTGTGTGTGTGTGTGTGTGTGTGTGTGTGTGTGTGTGTGTGTGTGTGTGTGTGTGTGTATGTGTAGCTCTGCCCCCTCAGATCCTGCAGTTCCCGGAGGACATGAAGATCCTGGCGGGGCAGAAGGTGGAGATCCTCTGCAAGTTCTCTGGAGCACCACCCATCAGCTGCACCTGGCTCAAGTTTAGGAAACCAGTAAGACACACACACACACACCGGGACTAGAGTTATATACGCAGACGAGCAAGAAGCACTAACATAAGAGGAAAAACACAGACCTGTGGTGCAGTCTGCCTCAGAGTCAAACTGAATCTGTGCCTGTAATTTCTTTCTTTCTTTTTTTTTTACATTGGCTTCCTGTAAGGTCTGATCAGCTTGGAAAAATTAAACCAACTGGGAGCTGAACACTGTGTGGACTGAAGACCCATCTGCTGATACTAAAGCATGAATCATCTCTCTGCTGTGGTTTCAGATACAGGACAACTCGGGTGACATCTCCATAGAGAGCTCGGACAGCAGCAGTAAACTCACCATCTCCAGCGGGCAGCAGGAGCACTGTGGCTGCTACACCATCGAGTTGAAGAACAGCTATGGCCTCCGACAGGCCGCCCTCAACCTCACCATCGTTGGTAAGAAACGTGCAACGTCTGCCGCACTGAACGGCAGGAGGCCAGCACCTGGAGGGTTACGTTCCAGGTGTGTCCATGTAAAGAGCTGCTGGTGTGTGGACTATTTCACTTTGGAGAAATAGAAAATGTGAAACAGACTCCACCAGGTTGAGCAGTCACTATGATGTGCAGCTAGCAGGCCAACACCATGCAATATGTGCAAACATCACACTGCACATCACGAACAGCTAAAGCTGAAGGGAAGGTGTGACCATAACATGCTCACATAAGTGACATAAAGACCCCGCAGGAGGTTTTTCTGGTCCTGGTGGCTGTGTTTGTTTGTTTGATTATATATCCATCTATCTCTGTCTGTCTATGACACTCTGCTTTAAACCTCCAATGATTTCTGTTTGTCTACATACTATAGCTGGTCTAGACAGAGGACCACAGAAACTGGTTCTAGCCAAATTATGAGCAGACTACCAGAGCAGTTCTTACATGTTGAAGATTCAGACAGAAAGGAGAGGAAACTCCAGAATCCATTTTTAATAATCCTGCAGCGCATTCTGCTGCAGTTTGATGCCTTTTATGGCAGCGATCTGTCCATGTGTGGACCCATAAACACACACAGATGTTGCCTGGACCAGCAGGCAGCAGGTTGTTTCCACCCCACTCTGACCTCAGCTGACCTCTGGCCTGTTTCACTGCTTCTCTCACATAAAAGCTGCAAAAGTACCATCGTCCAAATGTACTTGAGGTATCCAAAGTAAAAGTACTCATTGTGCAGAACGGCTCATTTAACTTTTTCAATTTGAAGTACTTTCCATACCGCTGGGTATCTGACGTTGACTACCTTATATACTTCTAATTTGAAGTACTTTATATACCGCTGGGTAGCAGACGTTAACTACCTTATATACTTCTAATTTCAAGTACTTTATATACCGCTGGGTAGCTGACGTTAACTACCTTATATACTTCTAATTTGAAGTACTTTATATACCGCTGGGTAGCTGACGTTAACTACCTTATATACTTCTAATTTGAAGTACTTTATATACCGCTGGGTAGCTGACGTTAACTACCTTATATACTTCTAATTTGAAGTACTTTATATACCGCTGGGTAGCTGACGTTGACTACCTTATATACTTCTAATTTGAAGTACTTTATATACCGCTGGGTAGCTGACGTTAACTACCTTATATACTTCTAATTTGAAGTACTTTATATACCGCTGGGTAGCTGACGTTGACTACCTTATATACTTCTAATTTGAAGTACTTTATATACCGCTGGGTAGCTGACGTTGACTACCTTATATACTTCTAATTTGAAGTACTTTATATACCGCTGGGTATCTGACGTTGACTACCTTATATACTTCTAATTTGAAGTACTTTATATACCGCTGGGTAGCTGACGTTGACTACCTTATATACTTCTAATTTGAAGTACTTTATATACCGCTGGGTAGCTGACGTTGACTACCTTATATACTTCTAATTTGAAGTACTTTCCATACCGCTGGGTAGCTGACGTTAACTACCTTATATACTTCTAATTTGAAGTACTTTATATACCGCTGGGTAGCTGACGTTAACTACCTTATATACTTCTAATTTGAAGTACTTTCCATACCGCTGGGTAGCTGACGTTAACTACCTTATATACTTCTAATTTGAAGTACTTTATATACCGCTGGGTAGCTGACGTTAACTACCTTATATACTTCTAATTTGAAGTACTTTCCATACCGCTGGGTAGCTGACGTTAACTACCTTATATACTTCTAATTTGAAGTACTTTATATACTGCTGGGTATCTTGGGAATTTCCCCCCAGGGATCAATAAAGTTTGATGATCAGTCTGTATTTTGTTGGATCCGTCTGATCCTGAAAAGGAACTAAAGTTATCAGATAAATGTAGAGCAGTAAAAGTACAAGGTTTGACTCTGACATGTAGTGAAGTCCAAGGATGAAGTAGCACTACATGGAAATACTCAGGTAAAGTACTAATACCTCACAGCTAGACTAAAGTGCAGTACAGGAGCTGTTACTATTGTTTCATGTGGTTTCTTCGTGTTTCACCTCATACAGCTTCTCGTTGATAAACCCCATGTGCCCTGGAGTACAATGACCCCCCACTTTCCAGGACTTACTATACATGTGTACCTCAGCAGGCTGTGGCCTGTAGGGGGCAGTCTTCTGCTTTACCTGCAGTTTACTCCCCCCGTCTCCCTCCTCAGACAAACCCGACCCCCCAGCAAAGGTACCAGCGGCCTCAGATATCCGGCGGTCCAGTCTGACCCTGTCATGGTACGGGCCAACGTATGACGGAGGCAGCGCTGTACAGTCGTACAACCTGGAGATCTGGGACTCTGTGGAGCAGCAGTGGAAACACCTGGTGTCTTGCAACAGCACCTCCTACAACGTACAGGTGTGTAGACACCCCACAGGTGCACATCTGACAAGTTTTCAGTCTGAATGAAACAGATTTGAAACTTAAAGTTTCTGTCACTGCAGAACCTGCTTCCTGAGCGTCAGTATAAGTTCCGTGTCCGAGCGGAGAACATCTATGGCGTCGGAGAGCCAAGCGCCGAGTCGGAGCCCGTAACTGTGGGACTAGTGGACGACGGTGAGTGAAAGAGAACTGAAGCAGAACTAACAACTAAACCAGAGTGAAACTAACAGCTGAGCTCAGTTACTGAACTAAACTGACTAAGTGAACTAACCTGTTCGGTTCGTCTGACAGAGAACCAGGACGAGGCCGATGCTGAGGACGACGACGAAGGTACCACTTCCTGTTCATTGTCAGCTGGTCTACCTTAACACAATGATTCCACAACACTGCACAAACACAACTCAGCAGGGAGCCACACTGAAAAACAAATACGCAAACATGACACAAAACAGTGTATGAATGAATCACGTGAGGAAAGACATGACAGCACCCTCGTGACTTTTGACCTGTGTGTGATATTGTGGGCCAGACTCAGAGAAGGAGCCGGACTACAGAGACGTGACCATCAGAACAGACGTGAAGGTGAAGGAGCTGTACGACGTGGAGGAGAGGCTGGGAACGTAAGGCTCCGTCCACCCACACCTGTCCCACAATGCACCTGTGTTTTTCCAAAGGTTGACTTTAATTTATAACTTAAGGAAAAGAGAAATACATGTAACATTACATCCTCTCAGAAACGCCTTTGAAACCTGACAGGAACTGAAGGTTGAACTGCAAACAGAAATAAAAGAGTTTTGTGCACATGTGTTTGCAGGCAGCAATAATAAGACAACAAAAATACATGTTTATTAAAGACGTAAGAAAATATTACATAATGATCATATTATGGAAATGTATAATGTCAACATAAATAACGAGCCCATGCTAACACAGGTTTCACAAACCCTTTGAATGTACTGGAAAGTTTATCCTTGACCTCAGTCCAGAGCGACAGAGAGTGTGGAAAAGAAGTGAAGAGACGTGTGCAAGCAGGTTGGAACGGGTGGAGGAAAGTGTCAGGTGTGATGTGTGACAAAAGAGTGTCAGCAAGAATGAAAGGAAAGGTGGACAAGACAGTGGTGAGACCAGCAATGTTGTCTGGTTTAGAGACAGTGGCACTGAGACAAAGACAGGAGGCAGAGCTGGAGGTAGCAGAGCTGAAGATGTTGAGGTTCTCTCTGGGAGTGACGAGGATGGATAGGATCAGGAATGAGGACATCAGAGGGACAGCTCATGTTAGATGGTTTGGAGAAAAAGCCAGGGAAGCTAGATTGAGATGGTTTGGACATGTTCAGAGGAGGGACAGTGAATACATTGGTAAAAGGATGCTGAGGTTAGAGCTGCCAGGAAGGAGGCCTAGAGGAAGACCAAAGAGGAGGTTCTTGGATGTAGTGAAGGAGGACATGAGGATAGTTGGTGTGGGTGAGGAGGATACAGAGGATAGGGTTAAATGGAGGCAGATGATTGGCTGTGGAGACCCCTGAAGGGAGCAGCCCAGAGGAGAAGATCCTTGACCTTACCTCATGAACTGGTGTAGTCCTGTGTGTGTACCCATGACATATTTTTATAATTCTGTTTGACACCTGTGTGGCATTAGGTTCTCAAAGCGACAACAATAAAAACTAACAATAAGGAACAGTCGACTTGTTTTCCGCGTTTAGTGTTATCACTTCTGGAAAGGAAACTTTCTACACATGACCGCGTATGACATCAGTCACCGGGTGTGTGTTGTGTTTGTGTGTCAGGGGGAAGTTCGGTCAGGTCTTCAAACTGGTGGAGAAGGCCACCAAGAAGGTGTGGGCGGGAAAGTTCATCAAGGCGTACTCGGCCAAGGACAAGGAGAACGTCCGGCAGGAGATCGGCATCATGAACAGCCTCCACCACCCCAAACTGGTGCAGTGTATCGACGCCTTTGAGGGCAAGTCCGACATCGTCATGGTGCTAGAGATGTACGTAATATTTCCCACAGCGAGGATTGTTTGTCCTCAGATTTCATAATAAAAATGCTCAGGTCCATTAAAGGAATCTTCCATTAAAGGAATCTTCCTCAACTCTCTCCAGTTGATTTGTTTACATATGTATGTACAGCCCACCCAACAGGGCTTACATCAGACTGGTGAACTAGTCAAAGTCTCTGATGTGACTTTCACCTAAAGTTCAGGCAGAGTCAGAAAACTGAAAAACAAAGGGTTGACTGATGGTAGCAGGGGAATCCTCCTGTTTCTTACTGCAGACAGATGAACCTGCAGCTGCTGCTGATGTCTGACTGGTTTGAGTTTGATCTGGAAACAGGCGAGATGTTTTTGCTGCAGAGAGTGACGGAAAATAATTTTCTGGCCAACAATGACAGGAATCTCAGAGCAGCTATTTCCTCTCTGCTAATTTTAGAGCTAAAGGCGGTGATGGGCAGATGGACCTGAACACACACACACACACACACACACACACACACACACACACTTCTGTTTTCACCTTCTTCGTCTGTGCTGTCTCTTCATTATTCTCATTCTCTGCTGCTGGAGCTCAAACACCTTTTATTTTGTAAGAGTCTCATGGTTTTCTGTTGTTGGGAGATAACCAGGGAGGACGTGCTCACATTTCACTGTTTGTTTCAGAAAACTGACTCTGATAAACAACAGGATGAAGGAAACACAGCAAATATCTGATAAAAACCATCACACTGCACAGGAAGGCAACCCATTACATGCAGACTCTTATTTTGGTATTTCAGCTTTGATTAGATCTATGGACAGTCGTGCACCGTGTTTTGCAGTTGTCTTTTATTTAGTCTGTATTTGTTAGACCTTTGATTGCTGATTTAAATGATCGGAGGCTTGCTCTGTGTTTTTAGCCAAGGCTGCCGGTGCTAAATGCCATTTCTGTAATAGAACACGTCTTGTTTTTAAAATGAGAATGAAATTTGTTTGTCTTCTGAAAAGCATGGGACATGTGTCCTGTGCGTCTCCATTCAGTGGTTATTTAGGATCATTTGGTTTCATGCAATAAGTCAGAAATGTGTGACAAGTCTGTTAATAAGATGTGTTTGGACTCTGGCTGTGGCAGTGAAACCACTCTTCTTTGTGGGTTTGTGCAGGATCTCTGGCGGCGAGCTTTTCGAGCGAATCATCGACGAGGACTTTGAGCTGACCGAGAGGGAAGTGATCAAATACATGCTCCAGATCATAGACGGTGTCAGCTTCATCCACAAACAGGGCATCGTCCACCTTGACCTGAAACCCGAGAACATCATGTGTGTCAACAAGACCGGCAGCAAGATCAAGCTGATCGACTTTGGCCTGGCCAGACGATTAGGTAACGTCACAACGTGTGCTGGCTGCAGGAGGGAGATATGTAAACACTGATAAACAACACCCAGACGAGGTAAACAGGCCTCTCGCATAACAAGCCAGAATAAATCCCGGTCTGCAAATATATAAAAGCAACTGAATCCTGTTCTCTCAAACAGAAGGTCTCAGAAGGTTTTTAAGACAAAAAGTCTAAATTAACAAATGAATTGTCTATTGGTCAATTGGTTATTCCAACCTCCAGGTTGCTGCAGTGTATCTGGGTCCATGTGTGAAAGAAAGGGCATAAATTCCATTCCAGAGGACATTGAAAAGCTTTTTCAGTGTTTCCTTTTCATTTGTTGATTCCTCCAGGTCCCTGTTGAGTAGCCTACTTACCAAACAAGGACACACCTCCAGAGACCAAATTCCTGTTTTCCATTAATGCAAATACAGAATTAATAGTTTCTTTTATCTTAAATACAGAATAAGGTTGTAACCACCTTAATTTACTATGTGTGGAGTTAACATTAATTTGTTAACATTTGAGTTAACATGAATAAACATTTGTGATTTAAGGACATGTTTTGAACTTCTTGTGTTTTTGTTTTGTTTTTTTGTCCTCCTACAGCGAATGCAGGAACTCTGAAGGTTTTGTTTGGGACTCCAGAGTTTGTGGCCCCAGAAGTGATCAACTATGAAGCCATCAGTTACCCCACAGACATGTGGAGTATAGGGGTCATCTGTTACATACTGTTAGTTAGCCCCCACTCTTGTTGATAAAACTAGCTTTATTCTTCTCATAAGTTCAATGCTTGTTTTGTTTGGTTATTCTAGTTAAACGTAGCTCAGTCTGTCTTCACCTAGTTTGAATCCAAGTTAACTTTAGCTCAGGTTCACTTTGCCCTGTGTTTGTCGTCTCAGGCTAAGCGGCCTGTCTCCTTTCATGGGTGACAATGACAATGAGACTCTGTCCAACGTCACCTCGGCCACCTGGGACTTTGAGGATGAGGCTTTTGATGAAATCTCAGAGAACGCCAAAGACTTCATCACCAAACTGCTGAAGAAGGACATGAAGTAAGGAGGGAGGGACACAACCTTCAACACGTGTAAAATGCAATTTGTGAAAGTCTGACCATGTGTGTAATAATCTACTCTTTGGATATTTTGCTTTGAACATTTTTGTGGTACGTATTCGTTAACGTCATGTGAGTTTACCCATGAGAACAGTTCTTTCCTCTGAGTCTGAACAGCTGGAATGTGTGTGGTTGTCCATCAGGGCTCGACTGACCTGTGCCCAGTGCTTTGAGCACCCCTGGCTGAAGCAGGACACCAACACCATGAAGGCCAAGAAACTGTCCAAGGAAAGGATGAAGAAGTACATCCTGAGGAGGAAATGGCAGGTAAATTACTAATAATCGTCTGCACCAGCTGCAGAGCGTATGCCCTGGACACTTTTTTACACTTCACGTGGAGGGTTTGAGTGGAGACAGAGAGCGACAGATTTCAGACATAACCTTGGTTTCTGATGTGACTGTTTCTTCTTCTGGGGCAGAAAACGGGTCATGCTGTGCGAGCCATCGGGAGACTGTCGTCCATGGCTATGTTGGCCGGAGTCAGTGCCAAGAAGGGCTCGCCCACCGAAGGTCGGGGTCTCCACACACTGAAGTCAAGTCACTTTATTTAAAACACCAGGAGCGGAAAAAAGACTGAATGTCGTTAACAGAAGCAAAATACACAGGACATCCAGTAGAAAATTGTAGAAACAGAAAGTACAATGAAAGTATTTGAAGCAGGTTTGAATCCCAAAGAGAAAGAAACAAGTTTTTAGCCGAACTCGATGTAGAGAGGTCACTTTTTCACAGTTTTGGACCCATTACTGTGAAAATATAACCTTTAACATGGTTTAGTCAAAACTAATTCATTTATTTATCAAATTGAGAAACACTGGAGTATCAGTGGGTGCTAACAGACAGTCATCAGGTCAGGTCCATCAGGAATCAAACAGAATGGAAGAGAAGACCGGTATATTCCCAGGTTAACTGAAAGGCCTGTCTATGCACAGCAGCTGCTCAGTCTTTTCACTCAGTTCACTTATTAGATTTTCTCAGTGTTCAGATCAGGGACATTTATGAAAAGAATAAAATAATGTGGGTTTCTGTCGGCTGATCTTCTGTGTTCAGAGGATAACCAGTTTCTGGAGTGTTTGGAGTACGAGCAGAAGACGGAGTGTAAACCGAGTTTCAGCATGGTCATCAAAGATGTGGAGGTGGTGGAGGGCAGCGCCGCTCGCTTTGACTGCAAGATAGAAGGTAGAACATTTTGAAAACAAAATGGTGTCTTCTGGCAATGAGATTTGAAAATGTGGCATTCATCATCAGATGTTTCTGAATGGAGAGTGTAACAGTGTTGCATTGTGGGTTGTTTTTAGGTCAAATCTTGCTAACCCAACGAGAGTTTTCAGTCTGTTTGGTTTTTTCAGTTTAACCTGCAGAAGGTTCTGAAGGCTGGTGTCTTTACTGCAGACGTGAACCAGGGAGATGTTGAATCTGATTTCTGAATCTGAAATGAGTGTCAGTGGATGATCCCAGCTGAAGCTGTTAATGTTGGTGGTGTTTCAGCTGCTGTGTTATTTCTGACCATTGATTGTCTCATTGATTGTGTGCAGGTTACCCCGACCCTGAGGTGGTGTGGTACAAAGACGACCAGCCAATCAAAGAGACCCGACACTTCCAGATCGACTACGACGAAGATGGAAACTGCAGTCTGGTCATTTCAGAGGTCAAATCTGTTTAATGCAAATTTACACGTGTGGTATAAAATGTCACAGAGTTCAGCCTTAGTGTTTTCCTCAGATGGACTAACCTGTCCAGGTAACTGCCCCATGTAAGTTTTCCTCATCTGCTCTGCTGCAAACCTGCAGGTGTCGGGTGATGATGATGCCAAGTATACGGTGAAGGCGGTCAACAGTCTGGGGGAGGCAACCTGTACTGCCGAGCTGCTGGTGGAGGTGATGGCGGGAGAGGAGGAGGAAGAGGAAGAGGAAGAGTAGAGGAGTGTCTGTCTGGACTCCTACAGGAAGAGGGAGGTGGCGGCATCAACTCCTCAGCCTGTCAGACCTGAGCAGGAAACATTTACACTCAAAAACATTAATTCTTGATTGGAGAAGCAGGTGGGAGGGGTATGACACGTGAGAACAGGAGTAGCCAAAAAAGTCGTAATAAATTCACCAGGTGTAGCTGCACAAAGTCGTTCACAGGGTCTTAAAATTCCTAGTCATACCCCAAATTTGACAAACCACAACTTAACAAAAAGGAGAATAAACCACAGTAATTAAAGTCTTAAAACCTCTTGAATACGCACGCATTAATGAACAAACAAAATAAACCAAGACCTGCTCCCTGTGGGAGTCCAGGTGAGGAAGAGGACGGATGATGAAGGCAGGAATGAAAAGAGCCCTATATTCACAGAGTGTGGTCAGTGAGCATTAAAGAGACTTACTGTGAAAGGAGCTAAGAGCTCCAGTAGCTATTGATCAAGAAACCATTCATCAAGGTCATTGTGTTGGCACTGCAGTTAACAGGATGGATGACAGTGACGTTCATCACCTAAAGCTGGTTCAGACTTTACTGATGAACTGGGTGCTAGACCTGACTCGGCTAACACTGTTAGCTAATAACACCCACCAGCTAATTGACATTAGCAGATTAGCATCAGAGGTTTGTGCATGTGAAGATGAAAGTAATTCCAGTTTTGGCTTGATGGCTGCCAGACTGGGACTAGCACAGTTTGGTAACCTGTCATGGATTTTATTCTGTCTGAAATTATTGGAGTTTTCAACAGTATTTTCATTTTGGCATTCTCCACATTTAGTTTTTATCCTTCTGCGACTGTGAAAACTGCAGTTGAATATGTCATAGTTTAGTACACATGAACACCACACAGGGTTTCTGGGTAATGAAGTCTCCCAAATATAAACCCAAAGGTCACCGGGTGCCTTAATGTCGAAGTGGCCCAGCTCTGTCGGTATAAAGCTCGGCAGAGATGATAAGTGAGAAGGATAGTTTATGATAGTTTCTGTCTGTACACTCGCTGCTGCCCTTTGCTTTTTTCTGTTTCAGCACTTTTCTGTCATGTCTCTGTTTTTGACTTTGACAGCAGTTTTCCCCAAAACACCTTTGCCTTACGCTGTTAGCCTTAAGCCAATATGGTGACACTTTAAACAATAGTCTGGGGGATTGTAATGTTTCTCTCAGGTTTTTATCACACTTTCCCGTTTGACTGCCTTAAATAAACAGTTTACACCGTGGTAACACTCAGCACGTTCATTTAAATTCTGTTCAGTTGCCTCTTAACTCCCAAAACATCTGCCAGGTCTCTGCTCACCCACAGTTAGTTTGTGATTTTTGTTAGAGCTGACTCATAACTGCAGGAAAACTCATAATTGTTGGGTCTTATCTGATAAATACAAGACACTTTTGTAATTAGTACATAAAGCTGTCATGGCTGCAACAATACATTCTTTAATTTCAAGACATCTTGTAATTCTGACATCCATCCTACATACTTAAGAAAATAATGTAACGTTAACAAACCATAGCTTTTTTTACTGTTTAGAATTGTATTCATTTTCTGAATCACAGAAACTTGTTTGACAGATAGACCTGCAGTTATTTCTGTTCCTTATATGCTTCTGCTTGTTCACTGAGCAGAAAGAGAAATTCAATTTTAAAGCGACTTTCTTTTTTTCATTTTTGAAATGTTTGAACAAATTTGAAAAGTTTTGCCTGAAACTTATTTTCAAAGTTAAAGTGGCTCCAGCAGCAGCTGCAGGAGTTTACCCCTCTGTCCCGTCACAAACCAGGTGTGATTTAAACCTACTGAAGTCAGAGCTTGAACTTTTTTGCCACATTCCAGTTGCTTGTGCTTCTCTAAGGGCTTCAGGGCGGATTTGGTTTTCAACCAGAAACCAAAGAAACTTCTTTAACCTTCACAGGTGTGTTTATGTGTTCATGTTTCAACCTTACCTGGGCCTGTTTGTGTGTTGGTGGTTTTTGTTTGTTTGTTTGTTTTTTGAATGTTTTATTTTTAGACTTATTTAATGCACATATTCATTATAATTTTATCATTTGAGCATCCGTCTTCTTCGAGATCTTCTTGCCAGCACTTAATTTGTCACAGTTATTTCCTCCTCGTACTAAAGCAAACATGGACTCACTCCTAGACTGATTTGTTTTTGTATTAGATGTATGTAGGTCATATTTCTGATTTTTATAGATATATATCAGTTTGATGAACTGCAGATGAGATGTATGAGAACACTACGACTGTAGTTACTCACAGAAACCAAATAAATGTTTGTCACAAACCAAAGAGCTGCTGTGGTGTTTCAAACAGAAATACACACTTTGCATTAAGTTTTTACATGAACGTTTTAAATAAGGTCATTAGGAAGACAGAGCTAAAACGAGGTGGCACAGGGCAAATAAAGGGCGTATTAAGTCCCTGCATTTTATATCATGAGAAACACTTAAGGAGGGATGGGTCAAGTACCCAGGTCATGTGACTTCATGCCAGCATTGAAAAACATTTTGATACATTTATATCCAAGTCCAAAATGGCAGCCTATGTGGACACAGGCACTGGTCAGGAAGTAAGTCTTCATGTTTTTCATTTGTATTATATTTTGGGTGGATTTGGTTTAGTAAAATATTGTTCTTTAAGGATAATTTTATGTGTTCTTTAAAAACAATTAGTTACATTTACACATCTTTGATAACTGAGTTTCTGTATCAAGGGGGATACATTGTCCAGATAGGGCTATAAAACAGGAATACTCACTCTCAGGTATACTTGTGTTTTGAGGTCTATACTCTATCAATAATCAGTCATATAAAGCAGTGAAACATTGATCTTTATTTTACTCTTAAATGTGTATTACTGATTAATTCACCAGCAGTTTACATGTTTTCGGGGAATTTCTGTCGTTATGTATTACGCTGCAAGAAAAAACGTGGCAGCATCTGTAGTTTTGTCACCTGTTGCAATAACACATGATGTACTGTGTAGTGATGCATGGTAGTCTGAGATATGACAGGCTTGACCACTTCCCTGTCGTGAAAGGCAGATGCAGGATGTTCCAGGATGGACAGACCTCTATCATGTGTCAGAAGTGCAAAGTGAGGCTTCCATTGCCCAGTGTAGGAGCTCCACAGGGGAAATCTTAGAATTAAAACAGAAGACGTTTTGTGAATATATGTTAGTTCATTTGTGTAACATTTTAGTTAGTTCATTGTTTATTCAAAGCATAGATCTATTTCAAGTGTTCAGCACTTATGTTGTTCAGGGTTTTCCAACTTTTTAAAAAAAATGTGCAAGATATAAAAGCTGAGAAATAATATATCTGATAAATTGGAAAGCATTGAATTATACCCTAAATGGACCCTAAATGTATCTCCGGGGATACAGAGTGTAAAACAGAAAATAAATATTACAGTTTGAAAAAAATCATGGAAGTGTGTTATTATAGCCAGTTGGCACCAGGGGGCGCTGTCCAACCACAGGAACCGCGTCTGAGCATGCGCAATAGCGTTAGCCGTGTGACAGCGGAGAAAGTTGGGGATTTCCGAGCTGATTCTGTTTTTCTGTTCGTCCCCCTAAGTCCCAATGGCTGGTACCGCGCTGAAGAGACTCATGGCCGAGTATAAACGTGAGTGAACCGAACCGGCCGTGTCCGAACAGAGCGCACAGCCGACGGCACAGCTGGTGACGTTAGCAGGGAGGCTAAGCTAACAGTCCCGTCAGCCACCTGCACCGAAGCCCCTTGAAGAATCGTCCGATTTAAGGTTTTCCGCCCCGGAGCTAGTTACCGACAGGAATGTCGACGTTAGCTCGTTAGCAGCTAATGGAGAAACCGCTTAAAGCCACTTTACTGTGTGTTGCGTTTAGAGGCAGTAAACACGGTGGAACATGTAAGGGCGATGTGTGGACAGTGATCGTCATTATTACGGTCTGAAAATCGTTATTTGCGAATGGAGTTTGGTTAACATGGACTAGTTACAGGTTAGATTGGGATTCAGTCCTGTTGGAGCAGTTTAAACTAACGTTAACTCCGATGTTAGAGTCTTTTAGGGCTGCTCACACACACCTGCAACGATCATACTGATTAAACTAATTAAGGCCTAGTCCCAGAAGAAGAAGAGGCAGCGGTGGTTTCATGGTGGAGATTAATCCACAGGTTAAAGAACAAATCCAGCTGCTGCCTGTTGTCTGAACACTGGGTCGTTTTCCTGAGACTCAAACGACGGGAGCTGCACACCTGGAGTGTAAAGTACCAAACCCGTACGGTTTTACAAAGCACTGCAATTATTATGCTTCATTAACAAAGAAAAGAAAGTCCTGTTTAATGTTTACATTGAGGGTGAACGAGCAGGTTCAGGTGAGGTCAAAACGACACTACCTGACTACATTACCCATAACAACACAGTATTTAATTAGAATGATGCCTTTTATAAGATCATTGGTTCTGCCGACAGCACAGAGAAGGACCCCTGGGCGTAAGGCCCTGTATAAATACACATCTTTGATGTTTGACTCTATCACAGTGGTTGACAAACCAGAATCAGACGTGAGTGTGTGGCAGCAAATAAAAGGCCACAGCCTGATGTCACTGTGTCTGTGTTTCAGAGCTCACCCTGAACCCACCTGAGGGCATCGTCGCAGGTGAGCAGCTTTTTAAAAAACAATCCAAAGACTGACACAGTGGTGTTGTCATACCGAGAGGCTGTGGGATTGGTTTCTCTGTTTTGACCTTTGTTTCTGTCGGTTATGATAGAAATATGTTCAGCCTTAAAGGCAGAAGTGCTGACAATCTGAAATCAGTCTGTCCGTAGACAACACAGGAAGAAGCCATAAGCAAAAGGAGAGAAGAGGCTGGGAAAGGCTGAGGCTGCTTTAAAACATTTGATCACATGAGACAGTTCAGTGCTGCTCGATGCACCTTCTGATCACACAGTTTAGTTCAGCAAAGTTTGTTAAAACATTTTTAAAGCCTAAGTGCACTGTAATGCTGCATTGACCCACTGACACAGTGGTTTATTTGTTTACAATGGGCCTTCACAGATCAATAGAAAAAGGTTTATTCATTGATAGAAGTTACTGAAACGTGCAGCTCATGCTCGGTTCTCTATAGATCTATAACAGTTAAGAAGCAGCTGCACAAGGAGTTTAACATAGAAATAAATGAAAGAGCTAAATTTATGTAGAATTAAGGACACAATGATCAACAGATGTTTAATAATTCAGGGCTGGGGTTTTGGTTACCAGTACCAGTCTGTTGTAATGTCTGTATTGACTGATCTGAAATCGATGCATGACCTGTGCAGCCTGAAGGGTCCACAATAACAGCAACAATAATAATCATAATAGTTGTTTCAATAGGAGCTTAAAAGGAGGAGTATTATTAAAGCACAACAAAGTGAAATAATGAGAATCAAAGCAGACAGAATAAATCAGAGAAAGTGTCTGACAGATTTGTGTTTGTCCTGTAGGTCCAGCCAACGAGGAGAACTTCTTCGAATGGGAGGCTCTGATTATGTGAGTACAGACGTAAGAGTGTGAAACAGGTGAGGGAGAAAAATAAAACCCTCCGCAGTAAAATGTTCCGAATAAGATGGCCCCTGAGTGTATATCCAGCCTGTGACCAGGAGGTGTCACTGCTCACACACCTGTCCCCTAACTGATGGCTCTGGTCAGGATTGTTTTGAGACCGTCGATTAATAATTTAAGTTAGAAATACTCCAAACCTGGTGATGTGTTTACTGTCGTCATGTGAAATAGGCTTTTGCACTCTTTTCTGTCTGTCTTTTTTTTTCTTTAGACAAAAGTGGAGACATTAATCAGATTAATCAATAATACGTCAGTGCAGCTCTGTGATGATAGACGGTGTGTGACAGTAACAACCAGGTGAAATAAAGTGCAGCACAAAGTACTGAGGAGCTGCCATGTTTGTGTGTGCCTGCCAGACTGTAACAGCAGCACAGGTGGCAGGTTCTGTTTTCACACACACTGACTCTGGTGTTGAAGTGAAATTGGACATCATGATGATTCACTGACATTCTCTGTCCTGACAGCATGAAGAAGACCCACTGTGGGCTGTTGTTAATTGATTAACTGGTAAAGCTGGTCAAAATAATTAAACTGGTGATTCAGCTGTTACTGAGTGAATCATTCCAGTGATCTGAGCAAAAAACAGTTTCCAGGTGTCCTTCAGTCTCTGCTGAATCTTTCAGTGTGCACAGTGAAGCTGTGGAGAACATGATGTCATTGAATGCAGCATCAGTAGGTGGTGTTGCTGATAGCAGCCTGCCTTTCAGGTTGCCCTGCAGCGGCGTCACAGTCCACATTCCTGCTCATCAGGGTGATAGTTTGTCCGGGGGACGGCAGAGACTGAATTCACACTGAATCATCTCAGCCTTGTGTTTTCACAACAACCTTTTCCTCACAGAAACCCACACAGCCCTCAGAGACTTTCTGTCCATATCTGGCTGTGATGTTTAGAGACCAAATGACTAAAGCTTTCCAGTGATAAGCAGGTCGTCACACACGTTATCTGACCCGAACTTTCTGATCTAGTTTCTATATCAGAGGTTTGATGTTTTCCTGATTTAAAAACAGCCGCCTCGCATGCCTCACCGTGCAGAGCCTTTGCCGACTGGCTGTATAGATAAGCAGTGAGAATGTGGTCAGGCACCTGTTGACTGACAATGGAAAGGAGTCAGAAATAACCTGCAGATCAGATCAGATCAGATCAGATCCCTAACGGGTTCTGATATTCAAACTGAATTCTGATAGTGTCCAGCAGCTCCGTGACTCGGCTCATAATCAGGATAAGAATACTCACTCTGACACTGATTCTTCTCTGTCGGTACCTGCAGCTGCTGGTGGTCTTACAGCAGTTCTTCAGGACCTCTACAATCACCAGACTCTGCTTTCATCACTAAAACCAGTTTAAGTGCATCAATAACTACCTGATTGAACACTCAAATCTCAAAAGATCTCTTCGATCCCCTCAAGAACTATTGCAACCTCAATGAGAACTACTACAACTACCACAAAGGCTGCTAAAACCTCTGTAAGGTCACCTAGATTCTACTACAGGAGCCTAAATTCTCCTTTTTTACCACTGCAGAGACCGCTAGTAATTGCTCTCTGAGGTTTGCTGGGGAGGGTCCACGGTGTCAGACTTTAAAAGTGTTAGTCCTGTTTTCTGAATCATTATATCTCAGCTTTTCTGATGGCGTTCTGTACTGCATTCTGTGTGATGTTGAAAGAAGCTGACATTGTTGAATCTGTGTTTGTGTTCCAGGGGTCCTCAGGATACGTGTTTTGAGGGTGGAGTGTTTCCAGCCGTCCTAAGTTTTCCTTCTGATTACCCCCTAAGTCCACCAAAGATGAGATTCACCTGCGACATGTTTCACCCCAACAGTGAGTCCACGTGCAGCCCCAGGGTCTGCTCTGTGCTGCACTTTAATCACTGCGCTTCATCTGGTGTCGGTCTCAAACGTTAATGTCTCATCTCAAAGGCCCTCACTGAGGTGTTTCAGCAGAGGGCGCTAGAAACATCATGACCATGTATGTTTAATGATGTGTATGAATGAGATGACTGCATGCTGGTCATGTGACCACATCCACCTGCATCAGGTGACACGGCAACAACACGACCTTGCGGAGACGGTCTGCCTTAAACACATCGTTTACGTGTCTGAACGTGCCGTGGCTGCTGTTAGCATGTTGTTAGCGTGCTGTCATTAGCGGCGTGATTAGTGGTGATGTCACATCAGGGAGACCGTCTGAGCACGCTCAGTACTGATTAGAGGACAGGAGGCTCGCTCCTGACCCCTCATCATCATTATCACACACCCCCACACACCAGCATGGCCCTTAGCTGAACTTCCTGCTGTAACTGTGTCACCTGGTCCTCCATCAACAAACCGCTGCAGATAAAGATGAAACACATGAAGAAGAAACGCAGCAGCATCATCACTTTCTCCAGCTCCAGAGACTAAACACTAAAAAATCACAACAAACTGATTTTGCTATGTTTTTTTAAAACAAAAACATTTTGTTATAAAAATGTTTTTATAACAAAACTTTTCCTAAAAGATTTTTTAAAAAGTGCTACATCTTCAAAAAAGCATCTCTAGTTCAAAAATAGTTCATCATATTTAAAAACTCCCAAAGCTTCAGAAAATCTGGTTTTGTTCCACAGTGTCAGCGCACACAGGGGTCAGGATAAGGAGGCGCACACAGGGGTCAGGATAAGGAGGCGCACACAGGGACGAGGTGGTGCATAGCCAACATTTAAGTGTCCTCACTTCCCAAACATTTTCAAAATAGGTGTCTCCAGTTTTGCACCTTATAGAAGAGTGTCTTAGGTGACCCAGTGTTCCCATGCTGAACCTGGACCGTACAAAGACCGGAGGTGTAGACCTGAGGCCGTGACATTAACAAGTTCCTCCTCCTCCTCCTCAGTCTATCCGGATGGCCGGGTGTGTATCTCCATCCTCCACGCTCCAGGTGATGATCCGATGGGATATGAGAGCAGTGCTGAGAGGTGGAGTCCGGTGCAGAGTG
Organism: Mastacembelus armatus; assembly: GCF_900324485.2. Lineage (NCBI taxonomy): Eukaryota > Metazoa > Chordata > Actinopteri > Synbranchiformes > Mastacembelidae > Mastacembelus > Mastacembelus armatus. The sequence goes on from NC_046653.1 coordinate 28,303,321, forward strand.
TGGAGAAGATCCTGTTGTCAGTGGTCAGCATGTTGGCAGGTATCACATGACACACGCACCTGTACATGTCTGTGATCGGTTCAGTAAGACAGACTGTGTGTTACAGCTTCTTCCCTCCTATCCTTGTCTCCTCTGCCCTCAGAGCCTAATGATGAAAGCGGAGCGAATGTCGATGCTTCTAAAATGTGGCGGGAGGACCGAGATCAGTTTTACAAACTTGCCCAGAAGATTGTACGCAAGTCTCTGGGCCTGTAGAGATGACATCAACACCGTGCGACGGTGCCCAGCACTCTGCGTGTGTGTGGTTGTTTTTACCTGGGAAACACTCATCTGCTTTCATTGGGATGTAAAGGCTCTGTGGAGGTGCATCATCCTCATCACCATGGAAACAGCACACACACACACACACACACACACAGAGTGCTGCTGATTAATACAGGCTAATCAATAAACTGATGGATGGACGGCAGGCAACCAATCAGAGCTCACTAGTTGTTGATCAGTCCAAAATCCAGTTACCTCTTTGCATCTTTAAAAATTCGCTAGAAGTCACCAAAAGAAGAAAGGCAGTCCATAGATTGGTTCACAAGTATCATGTGATCATGATGACATGTGTACCTGTCGAGATGTTTCCCAGGTTCGACAGAGTGTCCCTTTAATTGTCGTGGAAGAAATGACAAACAGGAGGGTTTCAGCTTGACATCATCTGTAGTTGTATCTAGGTGAGAACACCTGGGTCTAAGCACACTGTTCTCACTTCAGCCTGTTTGTGCTGTCACCCTGTCAGGACCCCCCCATGGTAAGTTGATGAGTTTTACCTGAGGTTTGGAACAACATCCTGTGGCTGTCATCACGGAGGAGGAAAATCTCCAGTGAAACCACAGTTCAGCAAACATGGAACTTCAGCATCAGAACACAGGGTTCGCTTTAGTCTGTGTCCCAACGAGGACAGAAGATTGGACTGTTTTTGTTCAGATCTCGTGGTAGCAGCATCGGACTTTATTTGTTATGAAAGATCTTAGTTATCAGCTAATCTACAATATTTTCACATCATTCTGCTCACCTTAGACCTTTGTTAGAATAATTGATTAGTTTTGTGTTGATCAGTTGTAACCTGGTAGTGTTGAGAAGCTGAGTCGTCTTCAGAACTGTGCTATGTTCTCTGCTGTCACTCTGAAAACATCTTCTCGATAAACTCAGATAAGTTTTGGGTTCTTGCTTGGACTTTTATGCACTTTATCTCTTCGGACAGGACGAGTCGGAGGAGCACCGGCTGGTTTCCCCTCTGCCATTTTTAAAACAGTGTACGTTGTGTTTTCTGTCAGGACAAAGCGGAGCGAGGCGCGTCCTGTATTTTGTTGTTTTCAGCATTAAAGTGAGGTAGAACAACACATCCGTGTCCGATTCTTCAGCAGAAGCTCATAGACACTTTTCCACTTCGTCTGTTTGTAAAGGTAAAAATGAAACTTTGAACATTAATGGCTTGTGCTATCTGATGAACTTACTACTGCTAATTAATTTTAGCTTTTACTTCTGATTCAGAGGCCACGGTCTAGTTTTAATACATGATTTAAATTAGTTCATGTCCAGCTGAGTTGGGTGGTTCCCCTGAGGATCAAAAACTCTTCACCTTTCAGCCTATTTATTTGATGATTCTATCCATCAGAACCTGCAAAGAAAACCATAAAGAATTGCAGTATTTCCCTGTGCAATAATTGTTTCCGGACAGGTTGTCTCACGGTAGCTGTGAGGGTGTGAGTAAGAGGAGCGGTTTCACCAGAGGACACTAGTGACCTGTCACACCTGGTGAATGAGCACATGAGAGTTCAGGAGGTTCTGCAGCAGTCGATCAGCAGTAACAGAGGAATGACGGAGGGAGGTGATCACGGCAGCTTCCTGTCTGAACCTGCCTCAACGATAACACTGTCATCAAAGAAACTCCAGCTTTGTGTCACCGAGGCCATTATTGCTGCTGCTCGTACCTGCTCTGTGTTCACGCTGTAACGCACCGCTTTTCTTTAATTAGCTAGGAGCCGGTTAAAGTACCGACAGTGAGCGAGCAGGACTGGTCTTTGCACTTGTACTAAAAACAGGTTTTGTTGTTTAGCACTAATCAACAGGTACAGACCTTTTAAAATAAGAGCCTGTTTTCCACAAATCTGTCATAAGTGAACACACAGACATGAAACATGTTGATGTGACCCAGTGTAACTTCCTATCGATGTCCCTCCACAATAAAGCTCCATAAATCCACTGAAACAGAGGATGCAGCTGCAACTTCATTGAGTTTTCTAAAGTTTCCTTCAGTGTCACAGGGATCCAGGGACAGGTCTGTGCACCCATGGGTCCACTGCAAACAGCAGCTGATCACTGTCAGTTCTGCTGCTGGTGCTGAGACATTGATTCACAGCTGACTCACTAACTCATTATTGTTCCTGTATCTGTTCATGCCAGTAAATGTTTCTCATCCAGAAACCCTTGAGACTTAATGTCTACGTTGTTTGGCAGCCTGCTAACTAGCAACTGAAACTTCCAGCAGTGGCTGAGAACGACTGTCACTTTCCAGTCCTCTGGTCCCTGCTCACAGCAGCGTCTGGAGCTGGTTTTTGGAATCAGATGGGCCTCCCGTTGTTGGTGAGGAAGAGCCATGTGAAGCAGGTCAGCGGTGTGGGTCCCTGCTGGGTTTTTAATAGTTTGGATCGTTGTGGTGGATTCACCACATTTATTGTTGCTGTCAGTCTCTGGATGGGATCTGGACTCAGTAATTAAAGATCATTTCTTTGTGACATGGTCACTATACTTGTATGCTGGATGTGAGAACACAGTGAGTGGTGTTTGGATTTTTTTCCCAGCTTTATCACAGATCATCAGGTGTCACACCTGTCGGCCGATTCTTCTTCAGAAGTGCTGGGATGTTATCACCTCCAGCATCACAACATCACGGGCTGCTTGTGTTCGGATGTTTTTCCTTCCAGGAGACTTTGGTGAGTTTCAGCCTCAGTACAAACACTGTCAAAAATGTCTCAATTTGTTTGACCAGAAGTCCAAAAATATATTTTTTTTAACTTTTTTTATCAATTAGCTGATCAGATTTACTGCACTAGTACATTAAAACTGTGATCTGCACAGAGTACTGTACTGTCAATAGTTTAACTCTGTGCCAAAGAGATAAGTGTTTGTCTCAGTAACAGGTCCTACTCAGCTCAGAGCTTTAATGAGGTGTAGGAAAACCTCAGGGCAGGTCTGGGCCTGCTGGCCTTGATCCAGGTCCAGATTTAAACCTGGATTATTGGGTTTACATGGCTCACACACATCAGAGCCAGTGTGAGTCAACACCCCAGCTCACAGGTTCACAAACAGCTGTGGGGAAAGTATTCTAATGTATTTACTCAAATACTGAAGTCTAGTTTCAGGTACTTGTACTTTTCTGCTACTACATGTCTGTTTTGTGGCACTACATGAGTCAGATTTATCCAAAGTAAAAAATATCATTATCCAAATGTACTTGAAGTATCCAAAGTAAAAGTACTCATTGTGTAGAATGGCCCATTTCACATGAATGGATCTGATATTATTGGATTCTAATTATTGATGATTATTGTGTTGATCACTTTGATGTTGGAGCTGATGTTAGCTACCTTATATACTTCTGATTTGAAGTACTTTATATACCGCTGGGTAGCTGACGTTAACTACCTTATATACTTCTGATTTGAAGTACTTTATATACCGCTGGGTAGCTGACGTTAACTACCTTATATACTTCTGATTTGAAGTACTTTATATACCGCTGGGTAGCTGACGTTAACTACCTTATATACTTCTGATTTGAAGTACTTTATATACCGCTGGGTAGCTGACGTTAACTACCTTATATACTTCTGATTTGAAGTACTTTATATACCGCTGGGTAGCTGACGTTAACTACCTTATATACTTCTGATTTGAAGTACTTTGTATACCGCCGGGTAGCTGACGTTAACTACCTTACATACTTCTAATTTGAAGTACTTTATATACTGCTGGGTAGCTGACGTTAACTACCTCATATACTTCTGATTTGAAGTACTTTATATACCGCTGGGTAGCTGATGTTAAATACCTTATGTACTTCTAATTTGAAGTACTTTCCATACTGCTCTCTCTCTCTCTCTCTGTGTCTCTCTCGCTCCATCTCTCTCTCTCTCTCTGTCTCTCTCTGTCTCTGTGTCTCTCTCTCTCTCTCTCTCTGTCTCTCTCTCTCTGTCTCTGTGTCTCTCTCTCTCTCTGTCTCTCTCTCTCTCTCGCTTCCTGTCTCTCTCGCTCCCTGTCTCTCTCTCTCTGTCTCTCTCTCTCTCTCTCTCTCTCTCTCTCTCTCTCTCTCTCTCTCTCTCTCTCTCTCCCTGTCTCTCTCTCTCTCTCTCTCTCTGTCTCTCTCGCTCCCTGTCTCTCTCTCTGTCTCTCTCTCGCTCCCTGTCTCTCTCTCTCTGTCTCTCTCTCGCTCTCTCTCTCTCTCTCTGTCTCTCTCTCTCTCTCTGTCTCTCTCTCTCTCTCTGTCTCTCTCGCTTCCTGTCTCTCTCGCTCCCTCTCTCTTCTCTCTGTTTCGCTCTCTCTCTGTCTCTGTCTCTCTCTCTCGTCTCTCTCTCTCTCTGTCTCTCTCTCTCCCTGTCTCTCTCTCTCTCCCTGTCTCTCTCTCTCTCTCTCTCTCTCTCTCTCTCTTTCTCTTTCTGTCTTCAGCTCCTCCCAGTCTTTAATATTTAAATGTGGGGCGAGCGAGCCAGGTAAACTCTCTCTCCTGGGCGAGTCTCACCTGAACCTGAAAAGCACATGCAGTGAGTGTGCAGACCCTCAGCTGGCAGGACCAGAGCATGAGACACCTGAGGCTTTCAAAGGTTTCCATCTGAGAGGGTCTGATCCTGCACCATTTAAACCAGTTTCAGTCTGTGGCAGGAAAAATGGAAACCTGGGAAGGTTTGAGGATTTGTTATTTTCAAGACATGTAGTGTGTTCTCTGTGTTTGTCTTCAAGGAATCAAAGACAGAGGACTGAAAGCAAAAGGACAGTGGAGCTCACTGAAATGTTTTTATTCTGGTTTCTGAAGTCCAAGAAGCGGTGTTGGTAGCAGCTGGTGAACTTTTATTTAAGAAGTAACATAACCAACTGAAGGAAAAAGACCTGCTCAGTTTTTTCCTCAACCGGAGGAAAGTAAAAACAGAGTTTGCGAAACTGATGAGATCCAGTGCACTTCTCAACTGTTTATCTGGACCCTGACTGGGTCCGAGAGTTCCAAAGGCCCACATTAGACGACGTCTGTGTGTGCTGACGCTGGACCGTCCTTCATGTCTGATCCAGGACCAGAGCCAGGCTGGGTTACCCTCTGACAAGGTTTGCTTTGAGTTGTTTTTTTTTTTTTTGATATTGTTAAAAACTAAAAATGAGCTTCAGTTCTGCAAAACCACAGAAAGTAAAACCTAAAAAAGGAAATTGAAAGGAAACCACTGTGAACCGAGGATCCACCTGCACCTGATCACCCATCTGTCTGCCTTCTTTCCTGGACCCCGTCATCAGATAAGGTGGTGGACAGCAGAAAACAGTCGATATTAGCTGAACACAACGCTGTCACCCCAGAAGACACTTTAGTCTTGTAAACATGTTGATGTGGAGAAAAAGTCCAAAAACCATAAACATCCTGTTTGCATTTTTCGGGTTTTTTTGGGTCCAAGTTTAGTAAAAAAAAAACATACACACATCACAGGAGTATCTGGGGGATCGTTGGATTCCAGTACTTTCACTGTGGAGCTGAGTACAACCGAAGTGAAAGGGGTTCAAAGTATTTTTTTTTTTTTTTTTGTTTAGCTTTGAGTTTTACATCCTTTTTCTTTAGGTTTGACAAAGTCCCTGAAACTGAGAAACTTCATCTTCCCAACTGAAGCTGGACCAGCTCGACATCACTGTAGAGAACAACCAGCGGAACCTGCTGAACTGGACCCAATAAAGGTGACTTTAATGGATTATCTACATCTTCAGATGTGATCTAAATTGTAATTTTGACTTTTTAAATTTGAACAGTAGGAACGATTTTTATTTTTAATTTGATTCCACATCACTGGTTGTTTGTCATCCTAATGTCCGGAGAGCAATAAAAGAATAATCAACAAAGATGAATCAAGTCAACAATTACTATCAGTAAATAATACATAAAGATGTAAGGCTAATAATGCAAAGCTAAGTTCTTGCTCTTTTCACCCCTGACCTCTGACACAGGTCTTCTTCCCGCCAGCTGCCAGTTAGCGACTGAAAATGCTGGCGAGGGACGCAGGTCCAGAAACAGGCTCGTGATGAAGAAGCAAACCACACCGTTGGTGATGATGATGACGTGTCACCACCTGCTGCTCACCTGGGTGCTACTCAATACCAGAGTCCAGAGCCAGAGCTGGAGACCCTGTACAGGTAGGGAATCTGTAGTTTTCACTACACCTTGTGGATTTTACTGATCTATGATTAGGTGATGGGTGGAACGGTGTGTCTGTTGTGTCACACTGTGGTCGCATCATCTCCTCGCACAGCAGGTTGTTGGTCTGAACCCAGGTGGACCAGGGGCCTTTCTGTGTGGAGTCTGCATGTTGTCCCTGTGTCTGTGTGGGTTTTCTCCTCCCACAGTCCAAACACATGCAGGTCAGGATTAGGGTCTGAACCCAGGTGGACCAGGGGCCTTTCTGTGTGGAGTCTGCATGTTGTCCCTGTGTCTGTGTGGGTTTTCTCCTCCCACAGTCCAAACACATGCAGGTCAGGATTAGGGTCTGAACCCAGGTGGACCCGGGGCCTTTCTGTGTGGAGTCTGCATGTTGTCCCTGTGTCTGTGTGGGTTTTCTCCTCCCACAGTCCAAACACATGCTGGTTCGGTTGGTTGGTGACTCTAAATTGCCCGTGTGAATGTGAGTGTGTCTGTCTCTGTGTGTCAGCCCTGTGATTGGCTGCTAATCTGTCCAGGTGGGATCCTCCTCTCACCCACTGCATGCTGGGATTGTCCCCCCCCACCCTGGATGAACTGGTGTAGAAAGAGAAATATATTAGCTGGAGTTCGCCCTGATGCTCTTTGCTGAGCAGCCCTCTGAACCGGCCTCTGTGTTTTATGTGTTTCAGACGCTTCCTTGCTGCTTTGTGCTTTGTTGTTTTTTTGACTCTTTGAAATGTGAGATGTGTTTCTGTGCATGTCGTCCCCTCCCTCCATTCATCCTCCAGTGATCCCACTGAAACACACAGACAGCCTCAGAGGAACTCAAAGGGGAATTCCAGCTGAAAACTAACATCAACCTGTTGCTGTCAGTTAAGAAACTTAACTTTAAAGTCCTGCTGATTTTCTCCTTACGTCTCATTTCGTTCTCCATTTACAGTTGGTCTCAGTTTGTCTGAACGCTGGATACTGTGTCCCACCTGTTCCTTAGGCTGCAGGGTTGTGTTTATTCAGTGTTGCAAGAACACAAAACATTTTTGGAATCCTAGGATGGAGAATGCTGCTGCTGAAGTTTCCGGTGATTTATCAGGCACTCATTGTGTTATGTAAAAGAGTCAGGGTGCTCACATCATTTTGACAGCAGGCCGTGACATGAATTCTGATTGGTCTAAAGGTTTTGGTGTAGGAACCAGGTCTCTCATGGTGGCCACAGCTGCAAGATGGCCACTTTAAGGCACGATTCATCAGTGCAACGACGTCCACATGGCCTTCCCCACTGTGTACACTGTGCTGTTAATCCATACATCTCTTTGTGTTTCATATCTCTCTTAACTCTCATTGGAAAACCCTTTATCATTACTGCAGAAACCTGAGCTGACAGAACCTAATGACACCTGAAACCCAATGAACCTCTTTAGCGAGGATCTAAAAATAAAGTGCAGGTAGAAAAAGGAAACAGAATAGTTAGAGATCTGATCTGAGAGCAGCTCATTTACATCTGAGAGCTGATAGACCCACTTCAAGCTGACCACATGACAGTTCGCTGAAACTTGTATCAGTCTGAGGAAAACATCCCATTTGAAAGACAGCTGATAATAAACAGGTCAAACTTGCAGCAGAGACTTGATCCATCATCAGGCTGATTCTACTCCTGGGTCAGCTCTGGACTCGTGAGGATCTTTAGTTCCCACATGTTGAGTGTTGTGCTTAATGTGCTTCCTCCACAGACCTGCTGCCTCTCGACCTGCTGGGCATAGCGCTGCCACGCTCAGGAGAAGCCCCGCCCACACAGGTAGGACATAGGTGGATAGGCAATAAATGAAAAATGAAGAAACAAATGTATGAATGTGAATCAGATAAACAAATGATCAATAACCTGACAAATCAGGTGCAGATGGTTCAGTCCAGAGGATCCAGAGGTCTCCAATTGGCCGGCACGATGACATTGGCGTTGAGTTTTCCCGCCTCCCAAATCTTCACCAACTGTGACTACTTTCCTGCTGAGTTCTCATTGGTCGCTACCATGAAGATGCCAAAACTGAGACCGCAGGTGAACCGGTAGAAGTGAACAGAACCTGGTCCTCTCTGGCCTGGTTTGGCCTGGTCAGATCAGGTCTAACCTGTTCTTCCTTCTGTTTCCAGGCAAATGAGTACATCTTCTCTGTCGTGGAGGAAGGATCTGATTCATTGTTGCTAGGGTTACGTGTGTCTAAAAACCGCCTCCACTTTCTGGCCATGGCACCTGGTACTGGTGGGCGGAGCCGACTGAGCTTTAAGGATGTTGGATTGGATGATAACCACTGGCACACAATAGTGCTGGCTGTCAGCGGTCTGTACGCCACGCTGACCGTTAACTGTGGACTCCCTCTGGAGCTGTGAGTCACTGTCAGATTGATCACACCAGTTCAAACTGGTTCTGTTCAGTTCAGACTGGTTCATATTATTATTTCATCTACTTTTATTCAGCTCGGCCCACTTTAGGATAAACTGGTTCAGTCCAGTTAATTTCATTTCAGGTTCATGTTGCAACATGTTCTGGTTCAAATTGGCTCAGTTTAAAGCTGGGTCACTTCCATCTGGTTTGGTCTGATCAGGGTAATCATTTCAGTCTGGTTCAGTCTGTGATTTCCTTCTGTTTAATCTAGTGAAGCTTAGTTGTAGCCTGGTCCAGTTTAGTCCAGTGTGGTTCATCTCAGTTCAGTTTAGGTCAGCCTGGTTCAGTCTGCTTTATTGGATTCAGACTGGAAATCACAGTGATGATTTCTAACACCATGTAGACCAGTAGAGACCAGTATGAGTTGATCTTTAAAGGTTCAGCATCAGTGCCAAGAGTCCATCATGAAGGACCAGCATTTTTCCAGAGTAAATTTGGTTTGAATCTGGTTTCCCATTTTACCAGTGTTGTGGCAAAACCTGTTGGATGAGCAATAAAGAGAGTGCAGACAGAATGTCTTTTCAGAATATACTTTTTCAGAATATATTTCTTACAAGAAAGGAGCAAACCAGAATAGAACACAATTGATCAGTCTCCCCAGTTGTTCTCCAGTTGATCAGCTCCTATCAGGCTGAGGCCTCTACTTATACAGACATGCAAAGTAAATGCAAACAATCATTGACATAATCAGATAATTGAGTCTGTACTTCCCTATTGTTCTACAAAGTGATTCCCTAATAAGGCTGTATTATAAAACTCTATATTCTCATTGGACAGTTCACCCTCCATCCTGGGCCTGCTCTGTTATACTGGTCCCTTCCTCACACCTTGTGTCCTAAGGAACCTTTCTCCCAGATACTCCTCACCAACATCCTTGAGAACACTGTCCCCTTTAGTGTCAGACTATACTAGGTCAGGAAGAATATAAACATCAGATATGATTATGAAAAACACATGAGCCTTGGTGAATCAACCTGGAAATGAAAACCTGTGGAACCTGAAAACCCAAGAACACAGTGAGAACCAATAAAAATCATAATCGGTAACAATAATCAATCACTGAAACTCATTTTTTCATTACACTCAGTAAACAGGTGCAGTCCTTCCCCAGTGCTTTGAACACCAGAGGGTCCAGGTTCTTCATTGGCAGCAGAAGGAGGTGGAGGGGTCGCTTTTCTGTGAGTCAGGATCAGGACTTCAGTCAGCTGAGACCTTCAGGTTCTGGCAACTTGTTACCTCCCAGTTTGCCCAGTCTGCTGGTTCACACTGGTCTCTCTGTATTCAGGGTTTACTACGGCAGCTGGTTCTACTTCCTGGATCAGATGCCACACCCAGATTGTGTCCAGCCTCTGACCCTAGGCTGTCAGAACTGTCCGTCCCCAAGATCCTGAAGTCCACCCCTCTGCAGCCAGACCACCAGGGACCTGTTTATCCCTACGGTGAGAAGAGGAGGGATGTTAAAAACCAGTAGTGGTCGACTGCATGAGACCAAATCAGTGAAGTGAATGGGGTTCAAATATGTATCACAGAACTGGGTCTGTGTGTTTTCCATCACTGCTCCTCAGCATCCTTTCTGAGAGTACGCTGGCCAGCAGCAGGTTACATCATGTGTGTGGAGTAATGGGGCTGTAACCTCCACCCGTTAGTGTTTTTGCTGTATTTTTTTAGCACTTTGCATAAAGGCTCCAGTGTTTGGACTGTAAACATCAGTGAGCCAGAAACCAGAGCTGCTTCCTGCCTTAGTCGATGATCGACAGGCCTTAATAGATCCTGGGTTTGTTTTGTGTAACCAGTCGTCTGATTGACACTTGGGGGTCTGTTCCACTGTTTGATCTGTGTTTCCATGACGATAGTGTGAGGTCAGGCAGGTACTGAGCTCACTCGTGCTCTAAAAACAACAACATCCTACAGGTGTTAGTGTCAGGACTTTGGATATTTAGACCTACATGTTTCTTGAGTTTTGTTTGGGTACAGATGGATTTCAGACGGGTCCCAGACATGTCAGCCTGACGCGGTAACATCCATCAAACCTGCTGACGTAGAGCTGCAGCTAAAAGATGAAGCTGATATCCATAATTTGACTCTGGAGCTGACAGGATTTCCACAAACCTCGGAGTGTATTGTAAAGTAAAACAGCAGACTGAACCCTGCCTGCCTCTGATGGATGTCAGCACTGAGCCCTTCACTCGGATCTATTTATATCAAACCTGCATCAGGCGATTGATGTGCCTGCTCACGGCTGAGGGCGCTCTGAACTACAAAGTCAACTGAACCTGACTTCAGACTGTGATTTATTTTATTATTTGGGTGCTATCACGCTCTGTGGTTGGTGCTCACTTGATGCCGTTTTCATCAAAAGTCACACTTGAAGAAGTTGAGTCATGAGTCTTTCCCAGGGTTATAACTCAGTCACATCTCAACACATGAAACACATTTTCAGATTCAGTGTAATTACCATGTCAGGAGAATAAAGCTCCATAAATCCACTCAGAGGAAACAGAGGCTGCAGTGATCCAGGGACACTTGTGCTGCTTTACTGAGACACTTTGCTGATGTGTGGACACATACAGGTTAAAACAGGCCACGCCTGCTCAGTTATTGTTGTTTATTGTCCTGAAGGTGAAGTACAGTTATGGTGGCTGATTTATCCTGAAGCAGGTTAGATCTCATTAGCAGCCTCTGTGTCTCGGTCTTTCATCACTCTGCTTCCCTCTGCCCCCAGCTGACGTTGACTGATGTGTAATGATAGACTCACTTCTTTCTGGCTGCTCCTGACGAAGACGTGTGGTTGAGGGAGTGACGAAAACCTTCATTATCTTCATTTCATTAACTCAGAGCAGCCAACCACACGCTCAGATACAGTTTCTGTTTAAACAACAAGTAATAGACCTTTTCCAGCTTTGTCAAAGGAGGGGGACTTTCCATCTCAGTGCTCAGAACGTATTGTCCACTGTTAATGCATTAATGTGTGTTAATACTGACTCTTCCTATCCAGCCTAATGGACCCATACAGGTGGATTGTCCCGACCAACAGGAGCCAGTGCTTCTATTATAACGCCAACAGCTCTGCCGGCGTTAAGCACAACACATATCACACCTGCGATTACGGGACCTTCGTCACCATGGGGGCAGTCATAAGCACAGTTGCTATTATGGCAATATCACAGCTTTATATGGTTTGGGAACAAACCCACTCAGGCAGGTTTAGCTGGAGATGGTGGCTTGGGTGATAATATACATGGGGTTGGGGGTGTGGGACCATCCTGGATTAAAATACAGGACTTTCCTAAAGGAATCAACACCAGTTTCCTATGAGAAAGTCTTGTGTTTTCTGGCATCAGTCTCCTGACTTTGTGCTTCACCTGTAGCTGCTGGTTATAATAACGACATACAGACTGTCTCCCTCCATCACAGCGGCACACACAGTTGATGGTTTTCATCATTGTTTCTCAGAGGCTGAAGCCAGAGTGACTCTGGGAAATCCTCCTCCCTGTTCGAGACCAGAACAAGGCCAGCTGTGGTTCAATGCTCAGAGGAAAGGATTGTTCATCTGTGATGGACTCTCATGGAGGACACTGCTGCAAAGTGAGATTTTCTAAATAATTAGTTTGTCACATTAAAATTAAAATGAATAGTTAAATCATCTGGATGTTGAATTAAAAACTACAGCCTCCTTTGGGAAAAAACACAACCCAAGGGTTTTAGTTCTTTCGAATAATTCATAACAATACAGCAGTCCTCTAAAACTGTGTCACAACCTACCTGAAGTCAGGAAACCTTGCTGTATTTGCCTGAACTGTAAAGAAAAATGGTGCCTCTGTTCTCGACTGTGTGCAGATAAGGAGCGTTTGGACTATGTGGAGGATTACCAGGATCTGTACACCAGCTCAGAAACCTTTGACATTGAGGTCTTCTCCATCCCATCTGAAGGCCTGTTCATGGCTGCAGCCAACAGGTACTGAGACAGACCTCACCTGACACCTGCACTTGGTGGTTCCTCTGTGGCTCCATGATAACCCCCATGTCTCCTTCGGCAGGGACTCGCGGCCTGGCTCAGGGATCTACAAATGGAAAGACGGGTCTTTCCAGCTGTACCAGAACATCAGCACTCAGGAGGCTCGAGCTTGGAAACATTTCACCATTGGCAACAAGGTGAGAGCTGCTCCAGCTGTGTGTGTGTGTGTGTGTGTGTGTGTGTGTGTGTGTGTGTGAGGGTGTGTGTGTGTGTGTGTGTGTGTGTGTGTGTGTGTGTGTGTGTGTGTGCGTGCGTGTGCGTGTGCGTGTGTGCGCGCGCGCACTTCCTCCTCTCCTTCTTCGACCAACAGTAGTCCAATTTCCACTGGCACCCTGTAGGTCAACAGCACCAGTGGCGGTCACTGTTAACCCGGACCGCGACCTATCCGGTATAGAAGTCGTATTTGTGATTCGCATGTTTGATTTGGTTGAAATTTTACGTCGGATGCCCTTCCTGACACAACCCTCTGCATTTACCCGGACTTGGGACCATGAAGACACTGGATTGAGCCCCCCTGTGGTTGCATTGAATAAATGAATATAAGATATTACACATTAATATATTTTATTTTACATGAATCTTCTGTTTAGAAATGAGTACATACCTTAACCAGCCGCAGCAGTGAAATGATCATCGGTTATATAATATACATGATTCTGTAGTGGGCATTTCTGCTGTCAGTGCTTTTATTGTTGTTTCCCCAAGTGCTGCCAACATTTCAGCGTTTCTCCCAGTATGAATGTATGTGCACTCTGCAAAGGTCAAAGAAAACAGAGTTCAGGTGTTCACATTGTGTTGGTTGTTTGCACAGGAGGGTCACACACACCAACACACACCAACAGGCGTTCACATACCGCTCTGCAGGTATTCAGGAGTACAGGGCAGAGCGCTCATTACAAACAGACGCACACAGAGAAGTGTTCTCATGTTCCAGATCATTCAGATTCAGACCGATGTTCATGCTCCATGGTGTTCCACGTCTGGAGAAGACAGGGCCTGCATTCATCAGCTCAGAGTCCATGGTTCAGATGGACTTCATGTCTGCTCCTCACAAAACTGTTAAAGTCTTCACAGGAAGACAGATTTCCACTTTTATTAAAGTCTATTAACATGAGTGACATAAAACCAGCACACGTGTGTGCAGGTTTCAGAACCAGGGAAGACGGGCCCAGTCCAAAAGTATCAACACGTGTTTTTGTTTTTATTAAGTTTGACAAAGTACTGGACATCTGTTAGTTCTGCACATCCTGTGGCTCACATGTTTCTGTGAATTATCACTTTTCTTCTCAGATTTTCCTGGTAGTGGCTAACTCCAGGGAGACGGAGCCTGAGCTGTCCGTCATCTACCGGTGGAACCAGCGTCTCCGGCGTTTCCTCTATTATCAGACTCTGGAGACTCATGCTGCTCTGGACTGGGAGGCCTTTAGCATCCATAACCACAGCTTCCTGGTTGTAGCCAATCACAGACGAGGTAAGCAGGAAGCAGAAAAGCCTATCACTGCCTTTCAGTCATCACTTAGAATCAAAGTCAAGTCTTCAGCCGAAAACTTGGTCTTTGAAAGCCGTTAAAGTTAAAGCTCCGCTGACAAAACATGGTTTAAAGGCCCCTAAAATCACCTCAAACACACACAAACCACAAATCTGAAAACCAATCATGCTTCACCTTTAAAGATCTGCAAAAGTTTTATCTGTGGACAGAAAATATTCCGAAGTGAACAGCTTCTGAAGTCACACCCTGGAGCTTCTTTCCACCGTTTATTTATTAAACTACTTTATAACACTAGTTTGTGTGAGTATCACGTTTGGCTGCCTGGTACCAGCTGAGTGTTAGCAGTTAGTCTGGAGCTAATAACTTAGCATCCTGACTTTCCACAGCACCAGTTATGGGATCACTGTTCACGGGTCATTTGCGTCTAGTCCAGTCTCTATTAATGAGCTGCTAATCCATCGTCCTGAATGTGTGAGTGAGCCAGCGTCGTCCTCCCTTCGTCCTGTGTCGACCCAGAGATTTGTTGAGTGTTTCACATCAAACACACCTCCCCGTGCTTCATCCCACATTTGTGTCATGTGGCGTGTGAGCTTCCTGTGAAGATAACACACACTCTGAGATCTGAGCTGGAGAGATGGAAGGACTGTTTATGCTGTGAAAGAGAAAGAGCAGCTGATGCAGGTGCACTGTGGTTAGATCACACACACCGAGCTGATTGAAGCGACACCATCACATGCTTTTTTATCTTTGTCTATCAACACGTATGTGCACACGTGGGTTTCAGATTTAACTTAGAAACTATTGCGTGAGGACCTGTTTGTTCTGGTCCTCGCTCCCTCAAAGGCCTGTTTGAGGGTTAGAAATGGGTTTGGGTTCAGGTCTGGGGCCTATACTGCTGAACAGTGCGGCCAGGTGGAAGACATGTCCGTCAGGTGTTTTATGTCAGTTTAACAAGATAAAAGTGTCCCTGCGTGTCCTCAGCCAGAGACTCCAACCACAACATCCACAGTGTGATCTACAGGTGGAACCCGAAGACTAAGGTAACCAAAATACACTACATTCAGTCAAATACTAATGTTGATGTTAATGTTGATGGACTTTTCCCATTATTTCTGTTTCATCATCCCTTTTTTTCTTGTCTTTTCCCACCTGTGGTTTTGACTGGTCTGCTCTTGTTTCGTCTGCTGTCCTCTCCGGATCCTCTCAGCTGTTTGAGGTGAACCAGACACTGTCCACATCTGGAGCGTACGACTGGGAGTTCTTCACCATCGGA
Organism: Mastacembelus armatus; assembly: GCF_900324485.2. NCBI lineage: Eukaryota > Metazoa > Chordata > Actinopteri > Synbranchiformes > Mastacembelidae > Mastacembelus > Mastacembelus armatus. Next base: position 28,318,965 of record NC_046653.1, read on the forward strand.
CCGTACCATTTCCTGGCGGTCGCCAACACCTTCGACGGTCAAACCACCACCATCAGCTCCACTGTCTATGTCTGGCTGGACGGCTGCTTCCAGACCTTCCAGAACATCCCGGTCAGTGCTCGTTGTCTCTGTATGGTGGATCGCACAGCAGCACGTTCAGAAAATCTGTGCATCCTGTTCAATCTGAAAACGTGCGCTGCCATTTCAGCTGAACTTTGAACTGGTGTAGCTGGTTAAGTTCTCACAGAAATGCCCCAACTTCACTTTAGGTGCAGCAGCAGCTCACGGCGTATCTCGTGCAGCATGTCAGCACCGCAGCAGCAACAGCAGTGTCAGGAGGCGTTTAGGGACAGTGTGACGTGTAGGTCATCTGTTTTCAAAATGTTCAGAGTCCAGTACACAGGAAAACAGACTTGACGCATAAAAATACCATAACTAGGCTTTAGGAGCAGCTAAGACATTATTTACCGATCTTCTCTTCTGTCTTGTTTTATTGATTTTCCAAGTTAAAAAAAGATGGTGGGGGTAGCTGGGGGGCAAACTCTACAATAGTGTGGGCAGCTGCCGCCCCTCGGCCCCTTTAGATCTGCCCCTTCCCCAGAGGACAAAGCCTTTACAGCTTTATGTTTGCTGTAGTGCCACTCTCAGGACAACCCTGATATGTTTAAACCACAAATCACACACTGACTCACAGCTGCAGGTAAACATAGACGCTCAGTGGATCTGATGCGTCCGTCTGGATTCAAGAAAAAATTGGTGTCAAGATGTAAACGGACCTCCAGTGTTATTTTATTCAGCAGGTCCAAACCATGTGGACTGGAACTATGATTCCTCGGTACCACAGGTTGCAAAGGTGTGAGCCCTGTGAAGAGATTTGCCCTTTTTTAGGATGTTTCACAGATCAAAGGTCAGACTTTCTACTGTTTTATTAGAACAAAGAGGTCAGAGTCAGCTCTGATGCAGGCCTGACCATGTTTGGACTCCAGTCTGCGTTCAGATTAGAGCCTGTGTGGACTCTGCGCTGGGCTGAGACCTACACTGGGACTCAGTTCTGGTCTGGACTTAATCTCGCACTCTTTCAGACTCTGATTGGATTTAGTCTTACTTTGGTTTTGCAGACTTGTTCATTTTTTTTAAGATAATAATTTAGAGGTCAATGTGAAAAAAAAGAACTGTCCACTAACTGGCTTTTTCCAGAGCTTTTAACCACATCTGAGGCTGTAATTTAAAAATTCACTGATGGTGAGAAAAATCTTTACTTGCAGCTGTTTATAGATTAATAAATAAATGAAAGGATCCAAGAGAACAAATCTGAGCCGCCGAGACCTCATGCTGCAGTGATTGTGCAGCAGGAGGTCCACATGAAAGCAGCTCTGTGGCTCAGTTTCAGATTAACTGCATTTGTTTTTAATTTCTGCCGTTAGTTCATGAAGTTCTGATGAAAAGGGAAACGAAAGCCTCAAATTAAAACACAGGAAAGCTGAGGAGTGTCATTAATGAGGCGCAAACACCCGCAGGTGAGCGTGTGTGTGTGTGTGTGTGTGTGTGTGCGTGTGTGTGTGTGTGCGTGTGTGTGTGAGGGTGTGTGTGTGTGTGTGTGCGTGCGTGCGTGCGTGTGAGGGTGTGTGTGCGTGTGTGTGTGTGTGTGTGTGTGATGACATGAGGGGGTTTCCAGCTGCAGACTGCTGTTTGGACTCGTCTGTCAGGGCGGATCATCTGAATGAAGAAAGACTTCTATTGGACTTTAAAACCACAAAATACATGTTAAAGCTTCATAAAAAGCAGCCGAACCTTTCATTTCACTTCTGACAGGAGCAGTGAGGACAACACGTGACCCTGTGCAAACACCAGCCACGAAAACCCTGCTGCACCGCCTGCAGGCTGCAAGACTCATTACACCCAGAACTAAAACACTGATTCATGGTTTACTCATTGGAGCTGGAGTGATCTGTGATTTTTCATTGGCAGCCATAATTCTGACCTTTTATGAGTTTTAACTTTTTCCACATTTTCAGTTTAACTGTCAAATGACACGTTAACCAGACCAGCAGCTCTGTGACTGAGACGCAGTGTTGGATAGTGGGATTTACTCCAGTACTGTACTTCAGTCCAAATCTGAAGTCCTTTCAGCTGAGAATGAAACTGAGTCATTTTCAATGTACAGTGATTTTAAATTAAAACTACTTTTTATTGATTAAATGTGTAATTTTCAGCTCTGATTCCAACATAAAGGTAGTTCATGATCAGCTTCTGCTAAATGGTGTTAGTTATTATTTCAATTATTATTGGATCTTGCTAAATTAAGCGTTTCTCTGCATGTCTGTGTTCACCCTCACTCTGCAGACAGTCGGAGCCACGGACTGGGAGACGTTTCAGATCGACGGCAGGTTCTTCCTCGCTGTGGCCAACAGTCAGAAGGTTTCAGGCCGTGGCCCAAGTCTCTACAGCATCAACTCCACCGTGTACGAACTCAACACTCTCACACAGACCTTCATCCGCTTCCAGGACTTCCTCACGCACAGGTGATCAGCCCACTCATTACACGACGGGTTATACCTATGGGCTTGGACTGGTCCACTTAAAGACACTGTGCTGCATGAAGACTTGTTATTGTTGTGTTCAGTGCATTGGACTGGGAGTTCTTCACCATCGGAGATGAGAAGTTCTTGGTGGTGGCCAATTCTCATAATGGCAACTCGTACTCTTTGAACAGTGTCGTCTACAGGTTTGTGCTTCCCGTCGAAGGTGCTGGTGTTTACGTGGACGCTGTGATTTGCATCTCATTATGTCTGCACGTTCTGTGTTTTCAGGTGGCAGGGTTACGAGGGCTTCGTTCCTGTGCACAGCCTGCCGACATTCGGTTGCAAAGACTGGGAACACTTCAACAGTGATGAAGGCTCCTTCCTCGTCTACTCCAGCGCCACCTCCAGGCTCAGCAAGGTCTTCAAACTCAAGACCTACTGAAGCCAGTCCATCCTGAGAGCTCAACTTTACACCTTACAGCCTGCTGCAAGAATCAACCATTATCGGTTGGTGGTTCAGGAAACAACTTCTAATCAGCCTCCTCCATCCTGTCACCAGCTACAGCCATGTTTTCTTCAGGTCTGAGGGCTCTGGGTTCAGTTCTGAGATACTTCACACCTCCTGCCTATGTACGTATGTCCTCTTCCCTAAAAGCTCAAAACATTACACTCTGATGTATATTCTGCGTAGCACTTTTATTAAAATGCTGATGAGACAAGCAGTGGGAACAATCACACAACACGGGACTGGGTGGTGGTCCTGCAGAAAGTCCAGAGTGGTGCCGCCCGCCCCTCTACGTTTACAAGCACAGACCGAAGCTCAGACTGAAGTTCTGGATTTGAAGTTTTTAAGTACTTCTCCACAGTACTGCAAAGTACCAGTACAAACACAAAGGTTCAGTTTACTGCACCTGCAAAGTCACGACTTAGTCTGAGGACTGGAGGGGGTTTAACCTTCAGACTGGAGGTGGGTGTGAAGCCTTCACTGGCTCCTCTGTTCCAGACATTTTAATGAGAGGTAAGAGACTGAGCGAGGTGAACTGGAGTGAAGCCTGGTCCAGAATGATGTGTGAACACAGACTGTCCAAAACTCAGAGATTCATTAACTGTCTTAAAACTGTCTTAATGAGAAATAAAAAACAGCAAATTAAACTGAGAAGCTGAAACCAGAGAATATTATTAGATTTTATTTTTGCTGCTCAGGTTTTCTCGCTGCATCTTGTTTTGCACTCCAAGATCACAGGCTGAATTCTGCAGAATATGTATGAAACTATTTTATTTGTTTTATACAAATCAAATTCCCCCAGTTTTCCATCCAATGGCTCCTTCGTGGGCATATAATTACTCTACATTTCAGTAGCAGTGAAATGTTTAAACTTAGCTGGTAAAAAGGTGGCAATAAATCAGTTTGAAAAAGTGTGAATAATAATAAGAGAAGCTGATGTTGCTGCTACAATTTGGTAAACTGGTTATAAACCGGTTCTAAATTAACTGACTGAATTACTTACACAGTTTCCTTTTTTTTAATGTCTGAAGCTGGAGAAAATATATTAAGCTTTAAAACTGAGCTATTGTGATATATTAAGTCAAAATATGAAGTCCTGGTTAGATCTATGTGTATATATATATATATATGTATATGTATATGGTCATTTTAGCTGTGTCTTCATGTGGTGAAATTTTCTTATTTGTTTCTGTTATTTCTCTTCTTCCAGTAGTTTTTTCATATGTTTTCTATGATTTCATACATATTTATATATTTATACAGAAGAATAATATTTGTATTGTTTTAATGTGTGAATTGTTCCTTGAGATATTAAAGATCTTCGACAAATGAACTGTTAGTCTTCATTTAACAAGTAGTACAAAAATAATAAAAATACCAGCTCTGGACAACTGTCAGTTAATAAAACCATAATAATCAGTGCTTAATGAAAGGTCACACCTTCAGTCCAACACTGATATAAATGAAATGGACAAAACAACAGAGACACGTCAAATGCAGTCCAGTCCAACAGCAGCACCAACTGCAGCCTGCAAAATGGTCTACAGCTCTGACACTGAACATTATGTCCTTCCTTTAAAAAACAAGTACAGTCAACAATCCCTCGTAAACAACAACATAATTAAAATCCATACAAAATATATGAATGATTTATTAATTAATGATTTTACTAGAAAATATTGCATACTGAATATTTCTCCCACATCTATTTAAAAAATACCAGCTGCTCTGTTATCCTACCCTGGCCAGCCAGACCCACGTACTTTTGCTAAGAAAGGCCTTAGAGAGTCTCTTGCTGCAGTCCAGTCCATGGGAGTCTCTATTCCTGGCTTCAAATGAGCCGGGCCAATCACAGCTGCTTATCTGCAAAGGGGCGGTCGTTACGTTCCAGTCGTCCAACCAGATTTAAACAAGCCTCTGATTGGTTGATTTTGCGTCCATTGGATCTCAACCCTGAGGTTTCAGACTGGTTATTTGTAGAAAACAGGAAAACACTAATGGCCCGTTTCCATTACAAAATTTTGGCAATACTCGGCTCGACTCGGTTCCGGTCGTTTTCCGTCAAGTACACGGCAGCGGGTCACCGTCCGCACCTCCTTTAGGACCCGGTGCTGTTATGGCCTTCGGCCCACCAAACACGAGAAAAACGGAAACAAGCGGTATCTCGCTCATGACTCCTCTAGTGACGTCACTTCACGTCCAATTCGTGGCCCGCAGTCTGTGGCGTCATACATAGACGCCTCATTGGCCGCTTGGGTCCGTTGCTGCGATACGTCAATGCGTCCGCCATATTGGTCCGGGCAAGGGTTCGCTATCAAATGCTACTAAACCGGAGAGCTAAAAGTAAAATAATTTCATTTTATCAACTGATATCAGTAGTTTATGATCTACGTGGTGTACAAGAAAATCTCTAGTTACTTCTCGATAGTAAGAAATTTATTTCATATTATTTAATTAACTATTCAATAAGGAATTAAGCTCACACTTGTCATTTATATTTTTCGTTTTTTTAAGTTCTTGGTTAAGATGTATTGTATTTTAATGTATTGTAATTATTATTTTAAATATTATTTAATTTGATCTAATTATTATTTTAAATATTTTAATGTATTTTATATGTCTATGATCGTATGTCTGTGCTTTTAATCTGCATCGTCCGTGAGAGCAAAGGAAGGCATTTATTTATATTTATTTTTTTATTTGTATTTTGTTTTCATTCTCCAGGAAGGGACAGATTCAGTAAAGCGTTTTGGAAGAGGAAGACGTTAGAGACGCTCCTCAGTGGTATATTTTAGGTAACACCACAGTGGCTCTTTCAGCAATTACACCGGACAAAGACCGGAGTGGTTGAAACACTGAAAAGTGTGGCAGCAGTAGAGTCAAGTGGTCTCGGGCCTGTTCCAAGGATTTGGACTCAGACCAGAAGGGGGCAATGATGCAAATGTTTGGGTCCCACCTGCTGTGAAACACCGAAGAAGAAGATCGTCACATCACGAACAGCTTCCGGTCATGTGACCGTCTGTTTCTCGGTTTGAATCGGTGTAACGGCGGCGGATATTCGCCTTATGTCTGCCGGTTCGTGGCGGATAACGTCGGTTTATGAGTTTCAAATGTTTTTCTGTGACAGTTACCGTGTGAACGCAGCTCTTCGGGCCAAAGGTACGAGTCTAATCCACTTTGTTTTCCTTCCGTTAGCATGCTAACAGGCTAGCTGCAGTCCGTGAGCTCGTCGGAAAGCGGACTAGCGTTAGTTTATCCCGGGTTATAATGTTCGGCTTTGCTCTAACAGCACGACAGCGTCACCGGCAGTGCTTAGAACTGGACCGTGTCGGTTTAAAAGCCGTTTGGGGGCCGGTTGTTTGAGATGGCCTGTCTCTGTGAAAGCGGATTATAATCCGACACACCTGCGGTTATTTTGTCACGTGGGTTTTTACCTGGTTCATTGAGTTAGTTTGAGGCGGACCATGGTCTTAGACCTCAGACACAGACAGGAGGGACAGCAGATTATCACCACACTCACAGAAACGTTTCTGTCAAATAATATGCGCCTTAATAAACATGGCAGACCATGTCTGGTTGTATATGTTTAGGTGTAGTTTCTCACGTCAGTCTGAAATGGCTGTGATAACGCTGTTATTCTACAATTATATCATTATAATAAATCTGTTCTCTATAACAGCATCACTGCTTGTTTTCCAACTATTCATCATGATTCAGTATCCAAAAAGATTTTCTCTGCCTATTCAGCGTCCTGTTCGGGTCAGGAAAGTGTTGTGTGATTTTCGGCCCGTTTGAGTGAGACTGGTTTCAGTAGAACCACACAGCTGCAGTTTTGGCCCGAGAGCTACTGCTGTTTCTCAGGGATGCCCTAAATCAGCAAGTTTTTCTTTTCCACAAGTTTCCCACCCATTTTGCTTGTAACAGCTTTCAGCTCAAATATTTGGGTTCAGGCCTTCTGACCTTGAACATTTGTTCAAGACTTGTTCTGGACTATCCTGTATTTTGTTAAATCAATCCTGATAACACTCGCTCAGTTCCTTGTCATGTTATTTATACTGCGATTACAAATAGACATAGCTACCTACTGTCTTTCTTGTTTACATGTTATCACAACTTTGTTATATAAACTGAATCTGTGCATAATCTATCTGGGATTCCTCTAACCTTCCCCCCACCAAACAACTCCCTGACACGTCATCCAGTACGCTTATTTGGGGTAAACTTCAACAACTCTGGTTCCTCACATTAAATCTGTTGCCAAATCGTCTTTTTTCCCATTTTCATAACGTATCTAAAGTTCTCTTTTTTGTCAACGTCTGACGCTGCCGTACTTATCTACTAATTCATTCACTTATATTGTCCTGCTTGAACTAATCATTTAATTTCCCTCTGAGATATACATTTAATAATCCGAACTTCCCTCTCCCCGGACACTTCCTCCAGCTCATCTGGGGGAACACCGAGGCGTTCCCAGTCCAGCCGAGAGACATAGTCCCTCCAGTGTGTCCTGGGTCTTCGCCAGGGTCTCCTCCCGATGGGACATGCCCGTAGCACCTCCCCAGGGAGGCGCCCAGGAGGCATCCGGTACAGATGCCCGGGACACCTCAGCTGGCTCCTCTCGATATAGAGGAGCAGTGGCTCTACTCCGAGCTCTTCACCCTATCACTAAGGGAGCGCCCGGCCACCCTGCAAAGGAAGCTCATTTCAGCCACTTGTTTCTTGAAACTCTTCCACCTGAGGCAGGCTCTTCCCACCTGACCAGGAGATGGCAGACCACCTTTTTCCGGTTGAGGAACATGGCCTTGGACTTGGAGGTGCCGATTCTCATCCCTGCCGCTTTGCACTCGGTTGCAAATCGCCCGGTGCACGCTGAAAGTCCTGGCTCAATGGAGCCAGCAGGACAACGTCATCTACAAAAAGCAGAGATGAAATCCTGTGGTCCCTGAAGTGGACTCCCTCCGACCCCTGGCTGCACCTAGAAATGCTGTCCATAAAAATAATGAACAGGTTCTACCATTGACTGGATCTTCCTCTCCAGCAGCCTGGCATAGACCTTCCCCAGGAGGCTGAGGAGTGTCAATCTTTGCAGGTTTATAAATAATTATTCACACAAAACCAGTACGCTGTCCGTCTTCTCCCAATTCACAAACATTTAGTCTTGGAAATTCTAAGGTTTGATTTTGGTTTTGATTAAAAATAGCAACTACTGGATGAAAAAATGAAAATCAAAAAAGCTCTCTGCTTATTATAACTCAATACACAGACAGGACCTGTGTTTTCTCTCCAAGTGTTTGCGCTGATGCTGCTGACATGTATACCAGCAAACTTTGCACAATCTATAAACCACTATATCGTATTGTACCGCAGTGTCGAGGTGCCTGTCGTATTGCATCGTCCTTGGCGACACCAATATTTTATTATATATTATTTTGTACTCTGCCTGTTTCAAATAGTGTAAGCTCGTCTGACATGTTTATTATTTACAGGTCTGACTTTTCACATTTGTTTATTTCATCAGTTGTTCCTTCAGTAAACAGAATGGACCAGCACACTGATAATGTTGTCTGTCTTCATCCAGAATTGCAGAGGCCAGGTTGACCTGCCAGCATGGAGTCTGACCTGCTGATTGGCTGGCAGCAGGAAAAGGCGGACCTTAGACAGGAAGTGTCCCGTCTCCAAGAGGAGCTAGCAGAGAGCCGAGCAGAGAGAGAGGAGCTAGAGTCCAGGAGCAGCGCTCTGAAGGACAGGGTGAAGAGGTGGGGGGCGTCACGTGATTGTCACTGTGCATTGCAACCCATTATAACTCTCTCTCTCTCGCTCTCTCTCTAGCTGAACCAGGCAGTGTCTCCCTCACTCGCCCTCTCTGTGCAAGTGGAGGCTGAGTGGAGGAAGAGGGTAAGGGAGGGGAGAGAGAGGGAGGCCAGGCAGGCTCTGCTCATCCACCGACTGCAGAACAAGGTGAGGCCACACACTGGGTGGGTTTGTTTTTGAGAGTAGCACTATGCTTCAAACACGAGTCACATACGGATCCAGGAAAGGTTTGAAGGAATGGGCCAGTATGAGATGCTGATGGTACAAGCAATAGCGGACCCAGAAATCATAGTGTAGGTGGCCCTACAGAAAGTAGGGTTGTGTTAGGAACCAAAATAACACAATAGTACTTGTATGATTTTCCTAATTAATTGCAAGCAACAGCATTACTGGCATGCAAACAGACCCTGCAGCTAGTTAACTAGCCATCTGCCTTCATACCAAGCTTGTAGTACTTAATTTAGTGTCAGTCAGCTCTTGTAGCCGTTTGCAAACATTAATTTCAAGACAGTTACCTTGAGTTTGGTAATAAGTGATGGCTGGGGCTCCTGCAGATGTAAAGTCATATTTGAGGGATTCCTGCATTTTCTGTCTCTGATGAGTGACAAAAAGCAGGAACGGTATGGTGGCTTCTCGGTTGTGCAACATCACTATACAGTGGAGCTCCTTACTGCACAGAGGATCTTTGAAAGTGAAGTCAGAGCTGGATTTACATGAGAACAGAGATCAGAGTATCATTAATATTGTTACTGGTTTGTTTTTGTACTGACAGTATTGTTACTGCAGGTGTTGGAGTATAGAAATCGTTGTCAGCTTGTGGAGCTTCAGCTGCAGGATGAACACAAACAGCTGCTCAACACTGAGGTCAGACTAAAATACTACTACACCAATTCACTGCAGTATTGCACTAACTGCCATAGTCCAGATGCTGCTACCCTCAACTGTCTTGTGTGTTTGTTGTGTAGCGGAGGATCAGAGACGAACACAGTGACTGTCTGGAGAGTGCCCTCATCAGACTGGAGGAGGAACAACAGAGGTGACTGTCTCTGTATCTCTGTCTGTCTGTTTGATAGACCGACTGGGGAGGGGGTGTTGTTAAGCAGGAAGGGGTCAGTGGTGTGATGTGGATTGCCCGTCTGCAGTGGTGTGAAGACTGGGGCACTGGGAGAAGGGCCAGCACGGGGTCTGGTGCTGAATATATTGAGGAACAGATTGTGTGTCTTTCTGTCTCACTTGTTTGTGTGTGTCCCTGTGTGTGTGTCGCCGTGTGTGTGTGTCCCCGTGTGTGTGTCTTCGTGTTCCCTCAGGTCTGTCGGTATGGCTGAGAGCAATGCTGTTCTCTGTGACCAGCTCAGCCAATCAGAGCAGGTCAACCAGGCTCTAACGGAGGATCTTCAGAAGCTGACAGCTGATTGGACAAGAGCCATGGAAGAGGCAAAGCAGAGAGAGTGTGACTGGCAGAGAGAGACGGAGGTCTGTTTGGTTTTATTTCTTGTATTTAATACAGCATTTTGAATTTGGGCTGCAATACCCATTTGAAACACTTGGTGTCAATATATTAAATATAATATTGTTCCTTTAACACTTGTATTCAGTGGTCTAAAAGTAATAAAATATATATACGTTGTTTCTGCAAATACTGTAGTCAGTAAAGCAAGTACTTTACAGTTTATGTACTGTATATACTTTGGCTTTAGTAATTCTGAGGTGATATTCAGATTAAACGAGTCATAGGCTGAAATTCTGTCTGTCTGTCTGTAGTGTCGGTCGGCTCATGCCGTGCAGCAGCAGACTCGGCTGCTGTCAGTGTGGAGATCTGTGGTTGCTCTGAGGCGACACTGTCACTCTGTTAAAACGGCTGCCGACAGGTACGTGTCTGTAATGACATCTTTAAAGGCTCAGTTCACCCAACATATTGTTTCCAGTCAGTGGGTTTTATTGGCCCGTATTCACAGCGCTGCAAAGTGTTAGTTGAGCCATCATATTGTTAATAGACCAACATGTTGCTGATGTGCTGAAAGTTGTTGCTGCCAAACTGTAGGTGGAGCAGTGTGTTGACCAACTTCCTTAAACTGGTCAGCACATTAGCTGAGAAACCCAGAGAAAACTGACTAGTGTTCTGTTAGTTCACCAACTGTGTATAAGTTGAGGAACCTTTTCAAAGTTGACTGTCATGAAGTGATGAACCAGCTGCAGGTTGGTCAACACGTTTTAAAAGCCCAGGACGAATTTACCAACTTCTTTTAAGTTGGTTCTAGTTGACCCGCCTGGAGTAAATCGTCCGCCTGTTGTTCAGTAACCCGTCACCACCTGAATCTCCCGTTGACAGCCTCTTCATGTCTGCAGGGACCTGTGGCAGCTGAGGGCCGAGTTTTCTCGCCTGTCGTCCTCGCTCCTCTTGAAATGTGACTCCATCTCCCCCTCCCTGCAACTCAGTGCTCCTCACATCAAACCCTTCCCCTCCTCTCAGCCTCCCCCTCGACCCCCCTCTGACCTCCCAGCTTCCTCTCTGTCTCCTCCCGTCTCCTCCACACTCGACCTCCCTACTCCAGATTCCTCACCCTCTGCGCCTGCTCTCATGTCCTCCTCTACCCTGGGGAGCTTGTCCTTAGGAGAGCTGGAGCACAGACAGGCAGAGGAGCTGAAGCTCCTCCATGAGACTGAAGTTTCTCAGCTGAAAGAACAGTGAGTCCTTCTTGTCCTCTGTTCTTCATGTTCCTACATTTGTCCTCAGTGGGTTCAGACTGCAAACCTTTCTGTCTCTCTCTCTCTCTCTCTCTCTCTCTCTCTTCATGAGGATTGTGGAGCTCTCTCGCCATCTGCAGGGTGAGCACAGTGACAAGGAGGAGAGAGAGAGGGAGGTGGAGAGACTCAGAGAAACAGAGAGAAGCCTGCAGTCAGTCCGACAGGCTGTGGTCAGACTGGTGAGTCCCAGAAACGGAGAACATCACATTTGCCCGGCTCAGTCAAAGGTCAGGCAGTCTGTACAGAGAGAAAGCCTGTTTATGTCCACAGTCCTGCTGAGCTTTTCAAATCAAGCTTCAAGCTTTTCAGCACAAATCCTCGGATTATTTCTAGTTGTTCCCTCTTTATCTTACTCTGATTGATGCTGGGTCACTTCACAATGCTTTATTTTGCATTAAAAGCCTGGCTATGGAGGGATGGCTGTCAAACCTCTAATGTGAAAGTTCATGCCAAGTGCTGATGGACTGAGTTTATCAAGGCAACAGGTCAGCATGGAGGAAGCCTGGAGTTTGTATTAACACAAAATAATGAAAATATAAATAAAAGCCCCTATATAGAGAGATTTGATTTATCTTTGTGATGTACTTTCTATTTCTATCTTTATTCTAATCTTTCTCATTTCATTATTTGTTTGTATTCATTGAAATTCTTCAGTCACCTCTCACTTTGTCTGTGTGCTGCTGTAACAGGTGAATTTTCCACCAGGAATCATTTAACTTTTATATTCCTATTGTTGTGTTGTTGTAATGCTGTAAAGTATGTTCACCTTTAAAAGAAGACTGTTCTCCATCATTTCTGTCAGGAAAGCAGCTTAGTTGAAGCTAACAGCTGGTATCTGGGTGAAACTGAGGAAGGTGTACAGATGGTTTACAGATGAAACAGTCAGAGCTGAAGGAGTTTTGTTTTCTCTTCAGTCCAGAGTCCTGAGCAGCAGCAGCAGTCAGTCTCTGTGTGTCACGTCAGACAGCGTCCTCAGTCTGGACCTGACCTTCCTGCTGTCGGTCCTGTCTCACACCGAGAGCACCCTCCAGTGGAGACATGAGGAACTGCAGGTCAGTCCCACAGCAGGAACAGTTTCTACTGCAGCTCAGAGGTCATATGGGTTGATTACTCTGGGGTGTTTGTGTGTGTCAGGGGGCGGAGCTATCCCTGCGGCGGCTTGGCGAGGAGAACACTGCTCTGCAGCTCCGCTTGAAACAGTTGGAGGATGACAATCAACAGCTGCAAACACACACACAACACACACAGCTGGAGCTCACACAGACTTTGGACATTCTGAGCAGGTACACACACTATACAAGTAGTGAGTGAATATAAACAATACAAGTCCTTACTTATTCCCTGAGGCTTTGGGTTGCAGCTTTAAAAACGGGAGACTTAAACAGTGTTGAGAAATGAATAAAATCAACCTTTTTCTAAATTTTCTTGAGATGTTTTACACTGTTTATTGGTGTGACATGACTGCAGCACATGTAGATATTCACATAGCCTCAAACAGGCATGTAGTTTGTGCTGAAAAGCATACATTGCTTTCCTGTCTTACAGTCCCCAATTTCTACAAATATTTATGTCATAAAAGGCAGCAGTAACAGGAAAATTATAGTATGTAGTTTCTGCAGTGTTATTGTCGGTTATTGATACTACATTCATTCTTTATACATTATACTTTGGTTCTTTTTCTGTCATGTGTTTTAACCATCATTTAAAACAGCCGAAGCCTTTAAATGTCTGAAGATCCATCGACACTTTCAGATAATATAGAAATAATTTGAATCTCTTGTTACTAGGATGATTGTGCCAGTTTGGTAATCTTGTTAATGGAGAGTGCTCCTTCTGAACTAGTTGTGGTATCACAGATTCCTGCAGGTATGTCCAGGTGTTATAGTGAGGTTTAGGGTGAGCTTAGAGAAGCCCTGTCGTCACGCTGAGGTTCGTGCACTGTTGAGTTTAACAATGACAAAAAATGTTTATCAATCTTTTCAATGACTTGGACTCAACTACAACCAACATCTGATGTTAGAAACTATGATCAAATGTTTTTTTCTCTTCATTGATGAGATGGGACTAGAGTCTGATTTGCCAGATGTCGGACATTCACGATTGCTGCACTGAAGCAGTGCATTTGTTTCGTTGGATCAGATAAGTGTACGTGCAGATGGAATCTCAGGAAGTTGATGTTACAGTTAATGCCAAAGCTGCAAGCAGAGGAGAGTTACCTGGTTCTACACCTGCAGGAGCCGCTTGGAAGAAAATTGCATTTTGACTAATAAAATTAGATTGACACTATGAAGGAAGAAACGACTGTAAGACTGTTTTCCTATGACTATTTAATAAAAGCTGTCAAACTGCTTCAGTGAACGCAGAAACGCTGGGCGTTGGCCCCTCGGCCTCTAAACCCTGAACAGCTCCCACATTCAGGTAAAGCAGTATCTGCACAATGTTTAATGTGTGTGTCTCAGGGAACGTGAGGCAGCGTCCTCACTGCGTCTGCAAGTGGAGGAGATGCAGAGGAGGGAGGAGGAGGTGAAGAGAGACATCGACAGACTGAGGAGAGAAAGAGACAGGCAGGAGGAGAGGAGCAGACAGCTGCAGACAGAAAACCACAGACGGTATTTTATACAAGTCTCTGTCTCATAAGCCTACTGTCTAAGCTGCTTCTGTGTGCAAGACCTTTTCAACCTTAAACAAGTTTTTATAATAAACCAAAACCTCCAAACTGTTTTTTATAAAACTAGTTGTTAATGATGTTCAGTATGTAAATTCATCGTCTTTCTGTGTCCTGAGTGAGTTTGTCTGCCTGGATCAGTAGTTGTTAACAGACATGTGCTGAATTCTGCTGAACTGCTGTTTGGTTTTAGAGTTGAGACTGAGCTGTTGGAGAAGGTCCAGCTGACAGAGAGAGAAACTCTCCATCGTATGGAGATCCACACTCTGAAGGTGATACTGATCAGTTACAGTTCTGGTTTCTTGTCATTCACTGACTGAAAGATTATTTCCTTATTTCTTTATAGGCCTTAAAGTATTGACCGTGTCCAGGTGAAACTGATCATTTTAATCTGCTACTTAACGTCATTCCTGTTTGTGTATGTTTTGAGAGGAGTCAAAGGCGTACTGCCTGTTCCGCGTCGTCTTCCATCAGGGCTTGTTTCTGTTTCTTTCATCCACCTGAGAAGGTGGTTGTTGTCCTGTCTTCCCATAGGGGGCGTTGGAGAGAGAACAGCTAGACAAACGGAGAGCAGAAGAAGAGGCAGCTGCTGCCAGAGATGCCTTGCAGCAGGTACAAGCTGGTTTTTATTGAGTGTTTACACTTTAAAACTCTCTGGTTATCTGAGCGGTGGTGTCTCCAGGTGGTTTTGGCAGGGATCTCAGGCCACATTGGAACACCTGAACCACATGAAAGCCTGACAGCACAGACCACCACAAACTGGAAAACACCCTTCACAGTGGCACCATCAGCTGTTACCTAGTCCTTGTCTGTAAGTTATTATCTCCCACTTCAGTCCAGGGAGTGCGTGCTGCGTCTCTCGTCCTCCGAGTGTGCGTTGAAGCGGCAGGTGGAGGAGGGACGGGATGCTCTGGACAAGATGGTCGCCCTGAATTCAGCTCTGGCCTCAGACAAGAGAGAGCTGAACAAACAGCTGCTACAGGTACGACTGCTCGCTGGGCCTCTGTCTGACACTGCTCGGCCCAGAGGCCCCTGAGCAGCGTACCCTCACCACAACCATCTGGTTGTATCCGTGTGTGTTTCCAGGTGGAGGGTGAGCTGTCTGACGGCCAATCCCAGCTGCTGGCTCTGAGGTCAGAGATGAGCTGTGTGGAGAGAGAATTCAAAAGCCTCACAGTGGACTGCAACCAACTCAGGTGAGTTTCCTCCAAAAAGTGATTGCACTTTGTGCTGAATATAAGTGTCAGCACTTTATGAATTTTAACCTTGAACCCTTGATCCTGAATGTGAACTCTTAATACTGCACACTACAAGCCATATGACAAAAACCAACCAATTTTTTAAAATCTAGTATCGGAGCTGGTGCAAAGGATTTGTTCTGCTAAAAATCCATATTTATTCATTTATATTTATATTATATACTTCTGTCATCATGTCATGTGCAGCTCATGGTTGTTGGCTTGTGCAACAGGAGCAAAAGGAGGAGAAAGCGCTCCAGCTGAACATGTGGACAGTCCCTTAATCCTGAGTGTAAACCTATAATCCTGATTTACAACCGTTGATCCTCAGTCTGAGCCCAGCAATCGTGAATTACCTTTGATCCTCAATCTGAGCCCAACAATCCTGAATTACAACCTTTGATCCTCAATCTGAGCCCAACAATCCTGAATTACAACCTTTGATCCTCAATCTGAGCCCTACAATCCTGAATTACAACCTTTGAACCTCAATCTGAACCCTACAATCCTGAATTACAACCTTTGATCCTCAATCTGAGCCCTACAATCCTGAATTAGAACCTTTGATCCTCAATCTGAGCCCTACAATCCTGAATTACAACCTTTGAACCTCAATCTGAGCCCAACAATTCTGAATTACAACCTTTGATCCTCAATCTGAGCCCTACAATCCTGAATTACAACCTTTGAACCTCATTCTGAGCCCTACAATCCTGAATTACAACCTTTGATCCTCAATCTGAGCCCTACAATCCTGAATTACAACCTTTGAACCTCAATCTGAGCCCAACAATTCTGAATTACAACCTTTGAACCTCAATCTGAGCCCAACAATCCTGAATAATAACCTTTGATCCTCAGTCTGGAGCTTTTAATCCTCAGTAAAAATGTTTAATCATGAGCTGTCTATCTTGTCTTGTTCAGAGCTCAGAGAGAGGTGGAGGCTGACACTGTCCGACAGCTGAGAGACAGAGAGACGGCGATGGCGAGAATAATGGAGGAGAAGGAGACGCAGTTAGTCTTGCTGATGGAGGAGAGAGAGCAGGATGAACGACAGCTGGACGAGGTAGAGTGGAGAAGGTGGAGGAGGCATGCGCTGTTGTCATATGACACAATAATACTTGAGATGTGTGCAATTTGTGTGGTCCTTAGCTTTCCTCCCAGCATGCCTCACTGTGTGGGGAGCTGAAGGAGGTTCAGGAGCAGCTGCGGCAGGTGGGCGAGGAGGCGAGGAATAAAGAGCGACAGCAGGAGGAGCAGCAGAGAGAGAACAGGAGGCTGCAGCAGGAGCAGGAGAGTCTGCAGAGACACAGGGAGCAGCTGGAGGGCGAGCTACAGGAGCTCAGGTCCTGAGCACACCTGCACATGCGCAGTATGTTCACACATGGAGTACTCACTCTCTCTCTCCTGCTGCAGGTCTCTGTCAGTGTCTCTCCACCAGCAGCTCAGTCAACAGCAGAAGCAGCTGTCGCAGTCTGATGTGGACAGATGTCAGCTGCAGACTCACATCGACACTCTGCAGCAGGCCAAAGAAACCTTACATGGTCAGTGTGTGTGACATTAAGCCTTTATTCGTCTACGGCTGCAACAACTAATCGATAAAGTCATTATTGGATTATTAAAATAGTTGGTGCTTCTTCTAGTTTTTCTTGTGGTGAGAATAATCAGTCAGTGAAATGTTTACAGTTCGCCCATTTTACATGAACCTCACCAAATGTTCAAGTGCATGTGTAAAACCATGCAGCTTCATTAGGGTTAATAAATAAATCCGATTAATGGGTTAACATAATGGACAGAGTCCAGTAGTTGTTTGTTGCAGCCCTACTTGCATCTTTTATCAGTACCTCTTCTGTAATAAGAATAAAAGGTTTGTGTGGCAGGGCTCAGCTGGAATGTGCTGTAGACTGTTGTCACTGTGAGCTCACATTGTGTTCAAGAAGCTGTTTTTGTTTGAAGGGGAGATCGAGTGTCTGAGACGAGAACTGGAGCGAGAAGTGACCAGGGAACGAGATGAGAGACAAAGGTCAGAGTGCAACAAGAAGGAGAAGGAGGCACTGCAGGAGCAGACGGAGAGGCTGATGGAGGAGCTGAGGAAGACGAGAAAAGATGATGAAGAGGAGAGAAGACAGGAGAGAGAAGCCTGGCAGAGAGAGAGGGAGGCTCTGAGTGAGGAGCTGGGGACGAGGGATGGAGAGGTGGAGGTGCTGCGGAGGAGAATTGAGGGACTGATGGAGGAAAGACAAAGAGAAGTGGGGAGACTGAAGGAAGCGCTGACGGAGAGGGAGGCACAAATCGGCCACATGATGGAGAAGATACAGCAGCTGGAGGAAAGGAGGGACAGACTGGAGGAGGAGGTGAAGAGAACAGAGTTTCAATTGAAAGAGGAGGAGCAGAAGATCAAGGAGGAGGAGATGCAGAGGAACACAGAGATCAAGGCACTGTGTGAGCAGATGGAGAAATTAGAAAGGGAGAAGGAGGAGAGTGAGGCAGAGATGGGGAGAATGAGGAGTGAAGCAGAGGAGGAGGTGCAGCGATGGAGGATGAAGTTGGAGGAGGTGGAGAAGGAGATTACCAGACTGACAAAAGCAATTTACCAACAAGAGAAGGAAGAGATGAAAACGTTAGAGAGACTACAAGACAAAGAAGAGGAGACAAAGAGGAAGGAGGAGGAGGTGGAGCGACTGAAAAGTGAAATGAGGAGAGCTGAGGAAGAGGTGGAGAGGTCGAGGGGATGGGTGGAAGAGGTAGAGAAGGAGAGAGAGCAGGAGAAGATGAAGAGGGAAAGACTGCAAGATGAAAAGGAGGAGGAAGTGAGGGGACTGTTGGAGAAACTGAAGGAGATGGAGCTGCTGAAGGTCATGCTGAATGTGGCCAAAGAGGAGTGTGAGGAGATGAAGGAGGAGGTGCAGCGGAGGGAGCACAGACTGGAGAGGCAGATGAGTACCATGAGGGAGCAGGAGGAGGAAGCAGAGAAGTTGAAGAACCTGCAGCTGAAGCTAGTGGAGCAATGGGAAAAGGAGAAAATGAGGGAGCTCCAGGAAACGAACGAGAAACTGAAGCAGAAGGAGGCAAGGGAGGAGCACCTTGAGGCGCTGCTGAGAGAAACCCAGGCACTGCTGCAGAAAGAGAGGAGGCAGGGAGGAGAAAAAAATGACAGGATCTTACTCCAAACCAGGGAGCTGAAGGAGGCTCAAGCTGAGAACGGGAAAATGAGGAGGAGAGCCAGGGAGAGGGAGGATGCCCATGGCCGGCTGGAGGAGGAGGTGAAGGAGTGGCAGGAAAAGGCAGAGTGTAGCAGTAGGGAGATGGCAAAGCTCAAACGTATGCTGAAGGAGCAAGAGGAGGAGGTGCAGCTCTTAAAAGCCACCCTGGAAGATAGAGAGGAGGAAGGGAGAGAGATTGAGGTGTTGAGGAAAATGGAGGAAGACAAGAGGAGGAGGCTGGAAGAAAAATTGAGAGAGGTGGAGGAGGAGCGAGAGGAGGAAAGGGAGGCAGTTCAGAGAGCCAGGGAGGAGAGGAGACAGTTGGGGGACAGATGGGAGGAGATGAAAAATGAGGTGAAAAAACAAAGAGAGGAGCTGAGGAAGACAGACGAGGAGAAGAGGAGGCTGGAGATGAAGCTGAAGGAGGTGCAGGAGGGGAGAAATGGAGAGGAGGAAGAGCTGAGGAGAGTGAGGGAGGAGAAGATAGCACTGGAAGAGAAACTGATGGCGAGGGAGACAGAAATGGAAAGACAGAGAGATATTCTGAGAAATAAAGGGGAGGAGAAGAGGAGACTGGAGGAGGAACTAAGGGAGACAAAAGAGGAGCAAGGGAAGCTGTTGGAGGCTGAAAGACATCAATGCCTCCTGGTAGAAGAGAGAGGGAGGTTCAGAGTAAGAGAGCTGGAGGAAGAGAAGGAAGGATTGTCAACAGAGCTGATGAGGAGGCAGAGGGAGGTAACAACCCTCAGAGAGGACGTACAAAGGGAGCAGGACAAGGCACAGCAGGAGCTGAGGAGGAGAAAGGAGGAGGTGTCTGTACTTAGGGAGGAGGTCAGAGTAGAACAAATGAAACAGGAAAAGCTAGAGCAGACTGAGAATGACGTGACAGCTCTCAGAGAGGAGGTGAAAAAGATAGAAAGGGAAAAGAAGGATTTGCAGGAGGAGATGCTTGCCCTTAAAGAGGAGGTCCAGAAGGACCAGAGGAGGAGAGAAGAAGCCCAGACAGAGCAGTGGAAGCAAAGGGAAGAGGTACAGATGGAGCTGAGGAGGAGTGAGCATGAGGTTTCTGTACTCAGAGAGGAGATCAAAAAGGAGCAAAGGGAGAGAAGGGAGGTGCACGAGGAGCTGATGAATGAGGTAGAAAGGGAGCGCAGGTGGAAGGAGGAGGTCCAGGAGGAGATGAGGAGGACTGAGAGGGAGGTTTCTGTACTTAGAGAGGAAATGAAAAAGGAACTAGAGGAAAAGGAGATGGTGCAGGAGGAGCTGACAGCTCTCAGAGAGGAGGTGAAGGAGGGGTATAGGCAGAGGGAGGAGGTGCAGGATCAGCTAAAGAAGACCAAGTGTGAGTTGACGGTCATCACTGAGGGGCTGCGAAAGGAACAGCATGAGAAGGAGCAGGTTCAGGAGGAGTTAAAGAGGACAGAGAAGGAGGCGGCAGCTCTCAGAGAGGAGGTGCAGCTGAGAGAAGTACGGGAGAGTGCGGAGGAGAATCTGAGTCCCCTGGAGAGTCAGGTAGGTTGGCACTGGAGCCTTTAGTCCAGGTACAAAAGCCTGTGGTACATCCTCTGTTTTCCATAGCAACACTATCTCCTCTCAGCCTCCTGCACACTCTGCTGTTTTATACTGGAAACCAGTGAAACCAGTTTCACCCACTTCCCTCTCAGCAGGTGTCTGTTCTCAACCTGAGCTTTGAACGAGCGAGGAAGGAGGGGAAGGAGAAGGACGAGGAGGTGAGCAAGCTCCTGCAGGTTTACGTTCATCTAAACACAACATCCGTCTGCCTCAAGTTCCACTTTCAAACACCTACTGGCCATACTGAGGACTAAGACCAGTCCGGGGCTTTCATTGACTTTGCCTGTTTTTCCACTTTGTTTAGGGGAGCCACAGAGAGGGGGAGCATTGGGGGAGTTCCCTGAAGGAGGAGGCAGAGAGGATCAGAATGGAGAACCTAAACACCACCGGGGAGGAGGTGGAGAACGAGAGAGGAGAGGTGGAGGAACTGAGAGCCAGAGCCAAGGCCCTCGAGAGGAGGAGGAGGGAGATGATGGAGGAGCTCGAGGAGGCTCAGCAGGCAAAGAAAAAGGCAGAGCAGGAGAGAAAAGAGGCAGAGGAGCGGTGGAGAATCAGAGTGGAGGAGGTAGAGAAGGAGCAGGGGGAGAAGCTCAACAATCTGTTGAGAGAAATCCAGAAGTTGAAGGAGAGAGAGGAGGATGTGGAAAAGGAGTGGAGGTCCAGAGTGGAGGACAGAGACAGGGAGTTGGGGGAGGTCCGGGCTGAGCTGGACCAGCTCATAGCCATAGCAGCCATGTTGGAGGAGCAGAAAGTACAGATCTCCTCACTGCCTGCAGAGAGAATTGGGGAGGAGACTGATGGACAAAGGTGCAGGAGGACGAATGAGGGTGAGACAGATGACAGGGAGAAAGGCGGAGCAGAGGTGAGCACTTCAGAGAAAAACACTTAAGAATTCAGGAGATAATTCATGATTTCTCTAAACGCTGAATCACTTATTCTTTTCTAAGGAGCAGAAAGACCAGCAGCAGTTCTCCTCTCTGAAGGAGCACATCTCCTCCTTGCTGCAGGAGAAAGAGGAGACCTGGAGGCTGCTCAGGCAGAGAGAAGCTGAGGTAAAACACAAAATGTTCCTAGTGATCCTGCTAAGGCTGGTTATTTTCCCCCATCACTTCCCAGCAAACCAAGTGAACTGCAAGATCCAGACTGGTTGTGTGCAGACAGAACATGCTGCGTACAGACAGAATGGCGTTCTTGTTGTTTGCACCTGTACGTGGTTTGTTTCTGAAGCCCTTTCAATGGTTCACTTTGCTGTCATGTGTTCATGTGTGGAAACTGGGTTGCTGGGTGTAGGTGTACACACTGACCCAGAGGACAGAGCAGCTGGAGAAAGACAGGGATCGGGTCCGACTGGCTCTGGAGCAAACAGAGGCGGCGATGATTGACTATAGGGAGAGAGCCCACCAACAGGATCACGGCTCCAGGATAGGGTCCAACCAAGACCAGGTCAGTTTAGTGACCATGTTATGGCTGTTTATTTTTCACATGTGGTTGTCTTGCACACCTGTCTGAGGTGGAGCTAAATGTTAAAATAAAGGAGAAACCAATGTGTGTGCAGAGGGGGGTGGACAGACTGGTGGCCCTGCAGCATCTTGTGGCTGAACTGGAACTGGAACAGAAACGTCTAAACAAGAAAAACTCTCACCTGGAAAATCAGAAGGAAAACCTGAAGAGAGAGAAGAACATCCTGAGAGATACACTGAGACAGGTGTGCACACATGGACACTTGTTGTTTGTCAATGTACATTTGTTCTTCTGGGTCTGATCTGGCGCCTTTGCTGTTGTTTTTGGTGTTTCAGGTTGAGGAGCGGTCAAGATTCAGACAGCAGGTGTTTGACAGACACAGGTCTCAGGTGAGGCACACACACACAGTTACGGTGTGCTTAGTTTGTGTGTGTGTGTGTGTGTGTGTGTGTGTGTTTGTTTGTAAAGCTGTTGTTTGTTTAGCAGCCTGTCGA
Source organism: Mastacembelus armatus (assembly GCF_900324485.2). Lineage (NCBI taxonomy): Eukaryota > Metazoa > Chordata > Actinopteri > Synbranchiformes > Mastacembelidae > Mastacembelus > Mastacembelus armatus. The sequence continues at coordinate 28,341,181 of NC_046653.1, forward strand.
CACCACAGAAGAACGACTGAGGAGCAGGGTGCAGGAGCTGGAGGACCAGGTGAACACAGCAGTGAAGAAAAGTGTCTGGTGTTTTGAGTTTGTGCAGTGGATGCTGATGTTGTCTCCTTCCTTCACTTCAGGTGAGTCAGCTCCGCCTCTTACTGGCTGAGGACCAGCAGGAAAGAGCAGAGTTTATCCAGCAGTCCTCCAGAAACAGCCAATGGTTGCTCTCTCTGAGACACGACCTCAACGATTCACTGGCAGCTGTCACGCGTCATCCGGTCCCATCGGTTTTGGAGTCTGAAACACAGCGATTGGACCAGAGTCTTAGGGAGGAGGAGCTTAGGATGTCCCTCAGCCAGTCGTAACACACAAAACTCAGAATTGAAAAAAAACTTTGAACCTTAACAAGCTCAGACAATCTGTGTACTGTCAATGTGGACATACCCTCATTTTCTTTAAAGACATGGACATTTTCGAGCTGTTTGTGGATTGGATGTTTGCAGTCTGGGAGTCCTGCCAGCATGTCAGACCAAAACCTGATGTAGGATGCTTTTAAGAACCACCAGGAGAGTCAGTACAAACAGGAAGATATTTGAGACCTCTGAACTGATCACTTTATTGGTAATCACAGATTAAATGCCTCTCCAACTGGTGATTATCTCAAACTTAGTTTGATTCATATATCTGTCTAATAAAAGCTCCAAATATTCTTTATCCCAGCTGAGTTAATGGAGTGGTCACAGAAACATCACATACTCAGCCAATACTCAACAAATAATAAATTATTTTGTCTCAGCAAATGATCCAGCTGTTTCAAAAGTCCTGAAAGAACCAAACCTAGAAAGATGTGAAAGTACCCTCAGGGCACCTGCATGGCTCTGACACAGGCCTCCACAGTGATGTTACTGGGGCACTGACTTTAATTTTCAACACTGTCCCATGGTTTTCCTTCCTTTTGTTGATTGGTAACAATGTTTAGTACAAAGTTCATTTTGGACCTTCTCATTGGGTTTGAAATTGGGAGGTTCTTCCTATGGACATTTTCATCCTGAGGCTGTTTAGTTGGGTTAGTTTTGGCTGCTGTGAAAGCTGTCAATCAAAGCAGGCTGCAACCAACCTTGTCACCCACCCCAAATCATTTCTGACCTTGGCCTTGGCCTTTTAAACCATTAGAGGACTCTGGAAGAGGAAGCAAAGCTTGGCCCAGTCTTGGTGGTGGGGATGTTGTTGGACGGTTGAAGGATAGTGTTCTCTAAAGACTTGAGGGAAGAGTCACCCATATTTCTGGCAGAGACTGACGTAGACTAGAAGCTTCTTGGTGGCAAGGCACCAGGTTTGGATGAGATTCGCTCTGAGATGCTGAAAGATGTTTATGGGGCTAGTTTCAACATGCCTCTTCAATGTTGCTTGTACTGTGCGATGGGAACAGTGGGATGGCAGACTAGGTGTTGGTCCTCATCTTTATTCAGTTTTCAGTTCAGTTCATCTTATTTGTATAGCACCAAATCACAGTAAAGATCATCTATCATCTAAGCCACTTTACATTGAAACCCAACAAATCCACCCAGCAGAACTAGGTTCAGTTTGGACAGCCACTGGTTGGGGTGAGTGTATAGAGGAGAAGAGAGAAGATACTGGTCTATAATTACCCAGGACTCCTGTATGGTAGTAGTCTTGTGCCGTCTTATGGTGTTATGACGTTTTGCTGTGTACTGTATCAATGAATGTTGTTTGAATGACAAATAAAAAAACTCTCTTAACTAGGCTTTTTGAGAAGGGGTTTGATTGCTACAGTCTCACAAGCCTGAGGTATGTACCCTGATACCAGAGATACATTTACCAAGTCTAGAAGCAGTGTAAACATAGCAGGTCTTACAGATGGTTCCAGTGCTACTGTAGTAGAGCATAAAGCAGGCAATCAGAAATATGGCAAACAGCAAGCTCCAGTAAAAGAGTCTGGAAGAGAAGGAAAGTGTGCCAGTGGGATAGATAAGGATAGGCAAGGTCTGGTTGTGGGCATGTCTTCTTTCTGGGCCGTTGAGGAGTCTGTCTCCATCCAGCAGCACCGAGTCCCACCAGTGTTTGGTGAATTTTAGTTTTAGCAAGTGTTTGGCAGCAATGCTTGGGGCTAGCAAAGTTTGGTGCATAATACAGGCCTGAGGCGTGTTAGGCTAGCTTCTGCTTCTAGATTAGTTTGTTCTGCTGCTGAGCAGGATGTCTAAGCTGGTATTTACTTGTGTGCTCTGTGACCCAGTCAGGTCTGTGGCTTTGTGGTTAGTTGGCTACTAGTATAGGTGTGGACCAATAACACCTTCGCTTACTGCTAGCAGCCTAGTTTCTGCTGCGGAGAATCAGAATCAGGTTTATTGCCAAATAAGTGAGGGGTTCACATTATAAGGAATTTGTTTTGGTGAGGTGGTGCATACATAGAGCACAGACATGAGTTACTTATGTTTAGTGTCCTAAATAAGCAGCATAGATAAAATAAGTAAGGTGCAGTGAAATAAATACTGTATGTATACTTTTCTTATTTACAAGGTTAATTTACAGAAAGAGCAACACAATATGACTAAGTAGTGCAGTGGGATAAACAGTGCAAAAGTCATCAGGTGGATGACGGAACAAGGTACAGTGACTGTGCTAAAGTGACAGAGCAGAGCAGTGTTGTTTGGTGTTAGCGAGTCTGATGGCAGATGGGAAGAAGCTATTTTTGTGGCGTGAGGTTCTAGTCCGAATGGACCATAACCTCCTGCCTGAGGGAAGTGGCACAAAGGGTCCGTGTCCAGGGTGGGAAGGATCAGCTGTGATCGTGCCTGCACACCGCAGAGTTCTGGAGATGTACAGATCATCAATAGGTGGTAGGTTGCAGCCGATCACCTTCTCAGCAGAGCGCACAACACGCTGCAGTCTGTACCTGTCCCTAGTACTGCCCCCAGCATACCACACGGTGATGGAGGAGGTGAGAATGGACTCAATGATGACCGTGTAGAACTGAATCATCATCTTGGCTGGCGCCTTCAGTGTCCTCAGCTGCCGCAGGAAGAGCATCCTCTGCTGGGCTTTATTGATGAGGGAGCTGATGGTCGGCTCCCACTTGAGATCCTGGGTGTTGGTGGTGCCCAGGAAGCGGAAGGAATCCACAGTAGATATTAGGGTGTCTGTCAGGGTGAGGGGTGTCAGTGGGGTGTGAGCAATGTTTATTTAATAGTACCAGGTTATACAAAGCTAGTGTCCTTTATCTTAGTTGCTCTAAGGAAGACTTAGGGTCTACTGGACTGGTTTGGGGGTGTGGGTGCAGGCAAAGAGGGGGGATGGTTCTGGGACACTGGAACACACTGTTGCGCCTTCTCGGTGTCATGGTTACAACTCAACGAAACACCATTATTGAGAGGGTGCCCACCTGACGACCCTGTAGGCTTGCCTGCTCTCACACCCACACCGAGGTCCTATTTTAAAGTAATGAAGGTGATGGCATTAGTAGGTTAGTGAGGAGAGGGCGGAAAGCAACAAAGGATATACAGTGGGTACGGAAAGTATTCAGACCCCTTTAAATTTTTCACTCTTTGTGTCATTGCAGCCATTTGCCAAAATCAAAAAAGTTCATTTTATTTCTCATTAATGTACACTCAGCACCCCATCTTGACAGAAAAAAACTGAAATGTAGAAATTTTTGCAAATTTATTAAAAAAGAAAAACTGAAATATCACATGGTCATAAGTATTCAGACCCTGTGCTCAGTATTGAGTAGAAGCACCCTTTTGAGCTAGTACAGCCATGAGTCTTCTTGGGAATGATGCAACAAGTGTTTCACACCTGGATTTGGGGATCCTCTGCCATTCTTCCTTGCAGATCCTCTCCAGTTCTGTCAGGTTGGATGGTGAACGTTGGTGGACAGCCATTTTCAGGTCTCTCCAGAGATGCTCAATAGGGTTTAGGTCAGGGCTCTGGCTGGGCCAGTCAAGAACAGTCACAGAGTTGTTCCGAAGCCACTCCTTTGTTATTTTAGCTGTGTGCTTAGGGTCATTGTCCTGTTGAAAGGTGAACCTTCGGCCCAGTCTGAGGTCCTGAGCACTCTGGAAGAGGTTTTCTTCCAGGATATCTCTGTCCCTGCAGCTGAAAAACACCCCCACAACATGATGCTCCCACCACCATGTTTCACTGTAGGGATTGTATTGGACAGGTGATGAGCAGTGCCTGGTTTTCTCCACACATACCGCTTAGAATTAACGTTCAATCTTGGTCTCATCAGACCAGAGAATCTCATTTCTCATAGTCTGGGAGTCCTTCATGTGTTTTTTGGCAAACTCTATGCGGGCTTTCATGTGTCTTGCACTGAGGAGAGGCTTCCTTCGGGCCACTCTGCCATAAAGCCCCGACTGGTGGAGGGCTGCAGTGATAGTTGACTTTGTGGAACTTTCTCCCATCTCCCTACTGCATCTCTGGAGCTCAGCCACAGTGATCTTTGGGTTCTTCTTTACCTCTCTCACCAAGGCTCTTCTCCCACGATTGCTCAGTTTGGCTGGACGGCCAGGTCTAGGAAGAGTTCTGGTCGTCCCAAACTTTTTCCATTTGAGGATTATGGAGGCCAGTGTGCTCTTAGGACTCTTGAGTGCTGCAGAAATTCTTTTGTCACCTTGGCCAGATCTGTGCCTTGCCTGAGTACTTTCCGTGCCCACTGTATATGACCAGGTTTAGGATAGGGCGGACTCCAAAGTTTAGTGCAGTGCCATCGTGTGTTTTGATAAATACTGCACAAACACTTGCTTTTCTGCAGGCAACAGTGCCTGTGGTATTTGGATTTGTCTCCCAAGATTACAGACCACAACTCACTTCTCAGAAACTAAGTTGAAATGAGTGAAACTGAGTCAGACCATCAGTCTTTCTATGTCCAGTAACACTAAAGGTTTTAATTATGTGGTGCTGTCTGTTTTCTCAGTGATAAACAACTTGTCCGATACAGTCGGTTCATCGGAGACAAAACTGTTTTCTCAGATAAACAACTTGTCTGTGGTCATCAACAGCTCCACACCAAACCTCATGTGCATAAACACACAGTGTGATTGACCTGGTTCACACGTAGTTTTCCTCTGGGCACTGAACAGCCCATTAGCTGCTGCTGATGACTGTGTGCTGGTGTCTTTGTGACTGGAGACCATTAACACCTGCTCACTTTAGTGTCACATGAAGACACGACTGCAGTCAGAGGTGTTAACAGCTAATGAGCTTCAACATAAACACATGGTGCATTAGGGACAAGAGAGTCATCAAAGAGTTTTCCTGTTTTTGGGCAGTTCGGCAAACTTTGAACTTTGGTGATACAACACATGATGTAATTGGTGTTTAAAGGTTCAGTACACACAAAATGTAAATCAGAAGTCATTATATTTCAGCATCCAAAGTTTAAGTCTTTCGTTTTAATACAATTTGTAAAAGACAAGTGCACATCAGTGCTGTTCTAGCTTCCCTTGACTGGTTACCAGCTAGTCTTGGAATTGAAGATTTTACTTATCATACTGAAAAAAAAAGCCTGTGAGTCAGATCACAGCCTCTGGTCCGCAGGCAGGACTCTTCTGGCCTTTTGTAAGACCAGGCTTGAAGTTTAAAGGGGACTGGATTTTCTCAGTCCAGACCCCTTTAGTCTGGAACTCCCTAGCTGATTATGCCACCTCATGTATTTAGAATTTTATTATTTGTCTCTGGTTGGTTTAATTTGTTCTTTAGACTTTTAATGCCATGACTTATTATGCTGAATGGGTTTTATCTTGAATTTTCCATGTAAAACATGTTATAGCTATGTTATTACTTTTAGGTTTTGACCAATCACAAATTAACCTTCTAATAGTAATAATAACTTTCATTTGCTGTTTCTACATCTCTAAACAGATCCAAGATCAAATGAGTAAATGTGGATTTTCAGGCCTCCACCTGTCTGGTGGGGATCAGAGGAGCTGTAGTCATTCCTCAGAGGTAGGTGGCTGCTCTTCCTTAAGTAGACTTTGTGTCCACACTGGAAACATAATCAGCTGGTTTCACTTTGACATTGAGCACACTGAGAGTTGATGTGTCTGTCACAGTTTGGTGAAAGTGTCAAGACATACTCAAACAATTTGCAAGAAAAAAAAAAAACTGTAAAAAAGACTGTGGCAGCTCTGAAGCGCCATCTTTATTCCACAAACTGATGTTTCAGCACCATCATGCCTTCCTTAAAGCTTAAAACACAAGTCAATTCACATTTTATGTAAAGCCTCTTCAACCAAAAGAAGAAGAAGAAAACAATCCCAGACATAAAAAACATAAACTGAGCAGCCTCAACATTAATACCACCTGCCTAATATTGTGTAGGTGGCCAACACAGGTTTGACCCTCCAACAGATCCCTAGAGGATCCACTGGCATCTGCCACCAAGACTGTAATATTTTCCACTGCTGAAATTACATAGAAATGATCAAATAGATAAAAGTGATCTACTCTGTGTCAATCCAAGCATTAAAACAATCTTGGCTTCCTTTAACAACAGGCTACAAATTAGACTAACGCTGACAATGTCAATTATCAACATGACTATGAAGATCATTTAATAGAATAAAAATGGAATATGCATATTCCAAAATATATTGTTTCAATTACTTTTGAATACATTTTTTTATATGAATGTTGCTCTGCTCCCCAAATGGATGAAGAATCATCGTATTCAAACACACATACATTTACCAATGTCAGTGGTTTAACTCAGATGGACTGTTAGACACAGCAGAGTCTGGTGGTACACAAGAGGAACAAACTTTTGGCCAGTGAAGAGTTGTTTCAGAGAGCGAGGGAGTTGGTGTCCACCAGAGAGAAAGGCAGGAGAGGAGATAAAGGAGCTGTCAGACAGAGCTGTGGTCAGAAAGCTGTGTGAGCTCTGCAGCTTCTCCTCTGATGATGGAAGAAGCTGAACTCTGCTTCCCAGAGCTCCTCAACACCTCCTGCAGGAGGCCACCACTTCCTCAGTCGGAGGAGGTGTTGGTTTACAGCCTGATGTTCCTCTTCTCTCTGCTCACTGCCGTTCTCAACCTGCTGGTCATTATCTCCATCTCCCACTACAGGCACTGACAAACCTCTGCATTATTTCATGTTGTGATTGATCAGTCAGATCATGGGAAATGATGTTCAGGATTCATTTCAGAGCTTGTGTTGTGTGTGAGCTTTGGTAAAAAATACAGTTGGAAAAGACTTGTAGTAGCTGAGAATGTCAACATTTCTCACAGTCTGTCAAATCTAATTTGTGCACAAATTGTGTTTGACATTCTCAGTTCTTTTTTAGAACTACAAATCTTTTCTCCACATCTACAAACTTGGATTTCTCCTTGTTTCTCAGGTGAACAGAGGCTGCTCTAACCCACAGGCTTTGAAATACTGAATTACTGTTGGTTATGTCCAAATGTTTATAGAAATATGTTGATGGTCCAGTTACACAAAGACAAAAGTGATTTTCTAACCATCTGAGAACGAGCTCAGAGCTGTGTGAAACCTTGAAGTTACAAGTATGAATGATGTCCCTGTTTTTACAGCTGAAATCTGGACCAGTATTTGTTTGTGAAGCTTGGATGTGTAACTTCAGTGTCCACACAGTGTGGGAACTAGTTTTCTACTTTGAATCTGTACTTTGATATTCCATTTTTCTCACAGGTGTTTTTGTGGAACCTCCCATTTGCTTAGAGACACAGTGTTTTTGTGGAACGACAAAGTGCAGACTTGAATGTCTCCTTGTTTCTCAGGTGAACAGAGGCTGCTCTAACCCACAGGCTTTGAAATAGTTTCTGAACATCATTTCCCAAACTCCCAGCCTGATCTGAGCACACAGCAGTGGCTTCAGTCTCCTTGTATTTTGATAGACTGAGGTGTTGAATGATTCTTCCTGCTCTTGTTGCACAGCAGCTGCTGTTTTTGATGATACTGTTGATGATACACAGAGATGATGTCCTCTTGTTGCAGGCAGCTCCACTCCCCCACAAACCTCATCATTCTGTCTCTGGCCGTGTCAGACTTCATCATGGGTTTCCTGGTGATGCCGATTGAAATCATCATGATGTGGACCTGCTGGGTCCTGGGAGACCTCATGTGCTCTCTGTATTTCATGCTACCTGTCATTCTTATATCTGCTTCTGTAGGAAACATGGTGCTGATATCAATCGATCGTTATGTGGCAATTTGTGACCCCCTGCATTACCCGATCAGAATCACTGAAAGAACTGCTAACATTGGTATTTGTCTGTGTTGGGTCTGTTCAGTTTTCTACACCATTTTTCTTTTATACGATAACCTGAAACAACCAGGCAGGTATAATTCTTGTGATGGAGATTGTATGGTTAACATAGCAGGAGATGTGGACCTTGTTGTTGTCTTTGTTATTCCCTTCTCAGTCATCATGATTCTGCATACGAGAGTGTTTATAGTGGCGGTGTCTCAGGCTCGTGCCATGCGCTCTCATGTTGCAGCCAAACTCCAAGTTTCAGGAACTCAGATGATAAATAAGTCTGAGTTGAAAGCAGCCAGGACTCTGGGTATTGTTGTAGTTGTGTTTGTGCTCTGCTACTCGCCATATTATTGTGTCTGTATGACTGGAAGCAGCATCATGGTCGGTTCGCCGATTGAGGCCTTTACCACATTTGTGATGTATTTTAACTCCTGTCTGAACCCTCTGATCTATGCCCTGTTCTACCCCTGGTTTAGAAAAGCTATGAAACACATAGTCACTCTTCAGATACTGAAGCCTGGCTCCCGTGAGGCCAACATGCTGTAGACACTGTGATGTAATTAAAATGAGCCATTTTCCTTTTGGATAATTGAGGCTTTTTGTATCAGTAAGAAGTAGAATGTGTGTTTTCAGGAGAAAAGGAGTGTGAACAGCTGCTGCAGATTCATAACAAGATGTTTCATTGTTACACAATTCAAAGGCTTCAGGATCCACAGTAGAATGTACTCATTAATCTTTATGATGACAGAGCATTGACAACCAAGTCATCCACCTCACCTTAATCTGAACCTCACCTTCACCCTGACCCTAACCAGACCTGTCTGGACCCCTCCACATTTGGTTGTAATTAAAGTCATATGTTTCAGACTTATGGCAGTGATTTGTAACTGGCTAAGGAGGAACTTGTTTGTGGATTTTTAGTCTGTACCTCATGGTCCATGATTCATGAACCAAAGGCAGAGTGTTTATCACTGGGTAGATCTGGGAGTTTACAGAATGACAGCGTTATGACTGGCCACATGGTGGTGCTGTTGGTAAGATATTTTAAGAGGGGAAATCACCAAGCTACAAAGAAGTCAGTCTAATCCAACAGTCCTGTAATTAATCCTCCTTCATGAAGGTGATGCTGTTCAGTTTGTGTTCAGGCTGTTTCTGAGCTGCTGATTCACCTGGAGGATCATGTCAGAGGATGGAGTTTGTTCTGCTGTTGAACTCTGTTCTCTCTTATACAGAGATTTGTTTATTTTGTCTGCTCCATTTACATCGATGAGGCTCAATAACAGAAGCAGCTCTGTGTTTTACACAGTGCAGGTCAACAGCAGATACCATGTCAGAACACAGAGGGACTGAAACGTGGCCCCTGACTCAAGATCTCGACGGTCGACTTTGTGCTTGTATCGTCAGCTGTAGTGTTTGGGTCTTCCGGTCCTGGTTGGTCTGCAGGTCTCCTGTAGCAGTGGACGATAGACAGTGGTTGGTGAAGCAACAGCCTTGGTCTGAGAGGGGTTTGGGGAGGACTTTACTACCGTAGGAACCTAACCCTGTCACTGAAATTCTGCACCTGTTATGTTGAAGCTGAGGTTTGGCAGCTGGCCTTCTTGTTGAGTAAAAACGTTTTCACCAGTCATCCAAGTGGCTTCTTCAGTCTGAGGGAAATTGCTTAGAGATCACAAAATGATCCTCCAGGTTGGTTCTTTTTCTATCTTCGTTCAGTGGTTTACTATGGGAATCGCCTTGGGTGTGACCACATACTGAAGTTCCAATGGCACCACGTCTGTCTGTCACAGTCGGGTCGACTGTACCTCAGGCCCGCCCCTTTTGCTGATACATTGGCCAACTCCTCCTTAAATCATTCTCGCTTTCTTCCCGTGTTGAACTACATAAAGCTCCCTCAGCGCTCCAGGCTAGCAAGCTAGCTGACTGTTGAACTGTTCACAGACGAACTGTTAAGAATATCGTTGCCAAATGCAGCAGCATGGCTTCAGCTTGGATTCACTGAGTTAGTTTTCATAACCTTATAGCTACCTTTTTAGCTATTAGCTCATTAGTAGCAGCGTCCATGTCAAGGCGAGCTGCTATTCCCGGCTGCTCTGTATTAGTTTACACAGACACCAGTGCAGTAAGTAACTAATTCAGGCTACCGTGTCACGGTGATCCCTGTTAGGTCAGTTAACATTGATTAGTTAGCTGACCTTGCTTTAGGACAATGCTCTGCTAACTGGTCACGGCGAACAGGACTGGTTGAAGTGAGCTAGTGCAGGCTAATCCCCCAAGTGTCAGTTTGCCTTGCCAGGTTATGCCTCACGGTGCACCTAGCAGAGAATTCAGTAACTGGACCTGAAGTTCAGAGAGGTTGTATCCAGCCTGTGCCTAATCTTAATCTTGGGCAGGGACCCTCACCTGATGTGCATCTCTTGCGTGGGCGCTAAACACGCTGAAGCAGCGCTGGTGGACCATGAGTCCTGCAGTCACTGTGCATCGCTGCTGTAAAAGACGTTGGAAAAGAGACTAAGACTGTGTTGGAACTGGAAGTTTCTCCATCAGTTTCACGTGTTCGTTTGATCGATGAAGCGGAGGCGATAAGTATGGTCTCAAATAGTCCGTTTATTAAAATACTCTGAATAAAGCAGTTACAGAGCTCTGGGTCAAACTTTCCCTAACCAATAACACTCTCTGTCAGGGCACGAAGTCTGACTGACTATTCTTCCCTCGACCCAGTGATAATATTACAGAATGAAATGTGCAATCTTTAGGAAGTTGGCGTGTTCTTCTCCCATAGGTTGAGAACGGTGGGATGACCTGATGTATCACTGTTGCTATGCCTCCTGGCAGAGGTCAACCTGTCCTGCAAGACAGTACAACAACACAAGCAACAGGCACATCCTATCTGATGTTATGTCTAGTTCACTTCTTGCACTGTGAGAAGCCTTGCAATTACTGAAAAACATGTTCATCTCTAAGCTGCTACTGTTTTGCTCATACCAAATGCTTCATAAGTATAACTGTAATAATGCCTTATGCCTTAAGCTATAATGAAATAAAGGTAATATTTTCCACAATTCCCCCTTTTGACTAACCCAAAAATAGGAAAACTTTTATTGCACAGCCATCGTGACGTCTTCCTCCTCCTCAACCTCCGCTGCCTTCCTCTTTGGAGTGAGCAGAGGCATTTGGTGAGCCACCTGCTGGCCCTCAATGCTAGTCACGATGAGTTTGTGACAAACAGATGTAATACACGGAATACAACAACAGCCACACAATACCAGAGCAGTGACCATACCAGTGAGAGAAACGAGAACAGAGATAATTGCCGTCTTCCCTTTGCCAAATGTGCGACTGAACCAGTCATCCAAAGGGTTATTAATACCTGAGTGTTCATGCATCTCCCTGGACAGGGTCTGTGGGCCCTCCAGAACTTTGGTGATGGATCCATCTGGAGCTGTGTTGTTAGGGATGGAAGTACAACACTGATTCCCAAACATGGAACACACACCCCCTTTTTCAGCGAATAACATGTGTAACCCCATTCTATTCTGTACCGTCATTAGGGAAGTGGGACCCAATTGCTCTGAGAAGCCCTCAATCGGGTCTGTAGTGAGATTAGTCACTCTTATCAGGTTGTAATGTACGTAATTCATACGATCCACATTTTTGTTGGGGGTGACTGGGAAGAATGTCGAAATTATAGGTAAATTTTCAAACCCCGTTGCCACCTGGTCTGCCAATTTGTATTCATCAGGTACCCATCTCGGAACCACAATTTCATCAATGTATGTGGGACTGCCCTGTGTGAGGTCAAAGTTAGGCGTACGTCTCCCAGAGAGGAGAATGTGGCGGCGTCGTCTCTGGGTGAGTTTCGCTGGAACTGACTGTGTGAGACCTAGGGGAAACATAGAAACATTATTAGCATACCCAATCAGCGCTACTGGAACCCCTAAACGAACCATAGCACAGGTGCCCTGCCAGGATGAGGGCAGATGTATGTGCAACTTACCTCCGCCACAGAACCAGTACAGGTCACAGCGGGCCCATGACCCCAGCAGTTTAGCATTAACAGTGATATTCCTACCACACAATGAGACTGGCAAATGGCCCAATGCAGTTCCTGATTCACCAGAAACAAAGCATCTGTAATTACCTGCTTTTGGAGTGAAAGTCGGTGCTGTGGTGTCATTCAGGATGGGTGGAAAGATTACTGCTAGGGTATTGCAATTAGTGGGTGAGGCCTCTTTAGTGAGTGCCAACATACAGTGAAAGCCCCACTGATCAGCGTCGGGGTACAGGGGTGCCGGTTCTGTAAAAAGGAGTGGTCTAGCTGCAGAGCATGCCACACAATGTGGCCGATCCATGCTGCCCTACTCTAAGACTAATTCAACAATAGCAAAAGGAAGCAATACAAGTGTAGCAAAAAATATAAAAGTATAAAGATATAAAAATATAAAAGTACAATAAAAATACTGGTGGTATACTAGAAAGCTTAGCAAAAGTCTTTTTGGAGCCCAAGTCTTATTTCACTCCGTGTGTCTGTCCGCCGTTGGAACAACGAACTTCAAACCTTCTCACCTATTTATTTTGAGTCCCCCTCTGTGTTTGCCTCAGCAGCAAGAGCCTCTTTAATGTCACTTAACCGTTTACCTGGCTCCTCTGCTGGTGTGCACATGCTCCAGTGATACCATACATCACCTTTCCCTTTCAGTCTCACTGCTTGAGATGTCCTCTCCACCACTCTGAACGGTCCCGTCCAGTGCAGTTCCGACCACTTGCGTTTGATAGTCTTCAGCAACACCCACTCAGCCATGTGGTGTCCTGTCCCTGCTCCTCCTGGTCCCCTTGCTGCTTCTGTGATCTGTGTGGAAAAAGCTGAGACAAGAGCCTTTAGTTGATCATAATACGGCTTATAGCCTCTCCTAGGAGGCTCCTCAAACATTAGTCCAGCCCCCGGTCCTGGGAGCTGGTGCCCTGTCAACAATTCATATGGAGTGAACCCTGTAACCCGATTTACACCCCCCCTCCTATGCCTAATAAGGCTATAGGAAGCGCTTGTATCCAATTGAGTTTTGTCTGTGCACAGATCTTAGCCAATTTGGTTTTCAGATTTTGGTTCATGTGCTCCACTTTTCCCTGAGATTGTGGATGATATACGGTACCAAATGCATGCTTTAACCCTAGCATCGCTTCTACTCTTCTCAGGGACTCATTTTTGAAGTGGGTTCCATTGTCAGACCTGACCTTTCTGGGAAACCCATGCTGTGGACTGTAATGGTTAGTCAAACATTTTATGACAGTTTTGCTGTCTTCATTCTTTGCCGGCCATGCCTCTGGCCAGCCTGTGTATGCATCCACCAGGACCAACAGATATCTCTTACCTTCCACTTGTTCTCCCATACCAGTGAAATCAGTAATTACTTCGTCTCCTGGTTCTGTGTTAATGGGAAAAGTACCTTCATATGTTTTTACTGTGGGCTTCACATTAAGGCCTCGGCAGACATCACAAGCTTGGACATGATGCCGAGTCATGTCTGGAAGAAACGGATGCCACCAATGAGAGAGGTATCCATCCATCTGCTTGTGTCCAAGGTGAGTCAATCCATGTGCCTCAGCCAAGATGCTGTCTTTCAGTTCTGGTGGCAGAACCAGTCTCCCATCTGGTGCTCTCCATAGTCCTCCAGTTTCTGTTGCTCCCCTTTGTTTCCACACAGATTTTTCGAGTGGAGAGGCTTTCTGTTGTGCTTCTTCAATCAAGGCACTTGTAAGTGGTGGTAGGATCTCCGTTACCCCATCCCTGAAGTGAGGACCATCATGTGTGCCTGATAGCCTGCCACTCTCTTAACCTCGTCATCTGCTCTTTGATTCCCCAGATCCACTCTAGTTTCAGCGCTGTCATGTCCCTTACATTTGATGATGGCCACCGCTTGTGGTCCCATCAGTACTTCTGCCAATTCTCTCATTTCTTCTTCATGTTGATGGGCTGTTGGGAGGCTGTCTGAAATCCTGCTCCGACCCACTGCCTAAATTCTGTCTGAGCTGCTCCTACCACCACATAGGCTGAGTCTGTGTAGATGTTAATCCTTTTCCCCATTTAAGTGCTTCTATCACTGCTTGCAGCTCAGCTAACTGAGCCGATGGTTTCTCCCTGAGCCTTTCTGCCTTAAGCACCTCAAATCCCTCTTCTGTTTCCCTGATCACTGCATATCCTGCCTTCAGTCCTTTGGTGGGATGCCTGTAACTGTATTCATCTGTAAAAACTGTAAAAACCTCTAGCTCTACACTGCTAAGATCTGGCCTGGTCTTAGTGTCCATACTTATCCTCTCTTCACACCTGTGTGGCTCACCCTCCATCATCTGCTCTGCCATGTTGATGCCTTCGTGTGTGTATGTGATGTGTGGGCTGACTAAAATTATTGGTATCCTATTCTGTCTCAAAGATGTCATAGTGAAGGCGGCTGACTTAATGAATGAGACCACACTGTGCATCAAGACGATGAGCGGATGTCCCATTACGATGTGTGCAGTTTTTTGAATGACCTTTGCCACTCCGGCTGCATGCCTCGTGCACGGTGGATGTTGTTTTTCCATGTTGTCAAGCAGAATACTGATGTACATAAGTACTTTCCTACTCCCCCTTTGTTTCTGAAACAGGACACTGTTTACTGTGTGTTCAGTTTCAGAAACATCGAGAAAGAACGGCTGGGAGTAGTCTGGAATAGCCAAATCAGTGGCGCGGGACAAAGCTCCCTTGAGGTCAATGAAGGAGCGATCGGCAGATTCAACCCAATTGAGGGGTGCTGTCAAGTTTTTCGGCCCTGCTTGTTGGACTAGGGCACACAATGGAGCTGTGCGTTCACTGTACTCTGGGACAAAGTGACGGCTGAACCCCGTGAGGCCCAGAAAAGATAGCATTTGTTTGACGGTGGTGGGCTTATGGTGATGAAGAATGGAAGCCCGATGCTGGGGAGACAACCCCGAACCGGCCGCAGATATCAGGCAGCCCAGAAAAGAGACCTGTCGTCTGCACACCTGCAGTTTGGATTTGCTGACCTTGAAGCCCATGTCATGCAGCTTAAGCAGTACGTGTCGCGTGCCTTCAAGACAATCTTCAGGAGTGGCAGCGGCCAAAAGCAAGTCATCTACATATTGAACCAAAACAACATTAGATGGAAGCTGGAGACTTTTCCATAAGCTGACGCAGTGCATGGTTGAAAAGGCCAGGTGACAAGAGAAAACCCTGTGGGACTCGCCACGGAATGTGAATGAGAAGATGTCACGGCATTCTTCTGCCAGTGGCAAGCAGAAGAAAGCGTTTGCCAAATCAATACATGAGAACCACTGATAGTCGGGCAAGAGTTATGCCAATACAGTATAAGGGTTTGGAATGGGGATAGTTGGTGTTGTCACTATCGCATTAATTCGCCTCAGGTCGTGTCATCCAAAACTTACCTGTCCCCTGTTTTTCTACTGGGAGTATTGGGGTGTTCCAGGTTGCACTGGAAGGCTCCAATACTCCAGCGCACACAAACCATTGATCATCTCGGCTATGCCCTCCTCAGTAATAGGTTTGTGTGGATACTGTGGTTGCTAGATGGGGAATGTGCGTTTAACCCTCTGGGGTCAACGAACGCGCCGGCGCGTTTTGATGCATCTTCTCCTGCTAACGCTGTGCTTTTTTTAAATAAAGAAAGCCGACAGGGTGCGCTCTAGGTCTTTTCTGTCTCTGTCATTTCTCTGCAGACACGTAAATAAAACAACCAGAATCTCAGCGAATACTTGGCTCATAAAAATAAGAATTATATGGCTAGAAAGCTTGAAATGTTTTATTCTAAATGAAACAATTCAAGTCAAAAACAAATCATCACTTTTTATTTAATCCGTATGAACGTAAGGAGAAGTACGTTTTCTCCTGTCTCACCTCATTACAGGTAATGCGATCCCGCCTTGTACTCTGTTCACATGTAAATAATCTCAGGTGAACCAGGTAAATATGTGCACACCCCCGAGAAATGACACAAAATATCAAACTTCATCATAGAATATACTCACCTTTTCTGTGCGTTTGAGACAAATAGTTTAGTTTGTCCTCAGAGTAAAAACACTGATTTTAACTCAAATGAGGATCGTTTGGCTCCTCATTGTTTTGTATTGTGCTGCACTAATCCGTCCCATCTACATTGACTGAAAGGCTCATTATGCGCGTCTTTGTCTGGTCGTTCAGTGCGTCTTTTGTGTTCTCAGGTAAATCACATGACTATTCATCCTCAGACACACCCTCTTGCATATGGCCTTTCTGGACAAAAAGTGTCTTAGAAAATTTAAATCAGTGTATTGTTTACTGTGAATGTGTGAACAAGATGACATTCACAGCACTCTGAAGTAAACACTTTAGCCTACAACATGCTGGTCTCCAAAGTCTTGTGAACCAATGTTCTGTTTGTGTTTTATGGTCTATTTCAGTGAGTAAAAAATTGTAGTTTTGCACTAACCATGCATAAACACTTTTTTTTCAAAAACACAATAATGTATAAACTTGCTGCTCACATATTATTGTAGCCAATTTTGTGCTGATTACAGTGTTATTAGACTTTAGACATTAATATGTTTAAAAGACACCGAAAAAAGCACAAATGTCAGGACCTGTCAAAACTTGTCCAGGCCCCAAAAACCCCCTCAGACCCCAGAGGGTTAAACCTTTTCTTACAAATCTATGAATATTACCAGGTACAGAGGCAAGAAAGAGCATATGAACCTGAGAGGAATGAACTGATTTTCTGCATTAATCTGCCATAAAATATGAGCTGATTTATAATATTTCATAATAATGAGCAAAGATTTAAAATATAATGAGCAATTTCATATCAGACCTAAACTGTAAAAATGTGTTTGGTAAAGCTGAGTATTGGGCTGCACACAGAACTAAAAGAAGAGGAAAACACATTTACCAATGTCAGTGGTTTAACTCAGATGGACTGTTAGACACAGCAGAGTCTGGTGGTACACAAGAGGAACAAACTTTTGGCCAATGAAGAGTTGTTTCAGAGAGCGAGGGAGTTGGTGTCCACCAGAGAGAAAGGCAGGAGAGGAGATAAAGGAGCTGTCAGACAGAGCTGTGGTCAGAAAGCTGTGTGAGCTCTGCAGCTTCTCCTCTGATGATGGAAGAAGCTGAACTCTGCTTCCCAGAGCTCCTCAACACCTCCTGCAGGAGGCCACCACTTCCTCAGTCGGAGGAGGTGTTGGTTTACAGCCTGATGTTCCTCTTCTCTCTGCTCACTGCCGTTCTCAACCTGCTGGTCATTATCTCCATCTCCCACTACAGGCACTGACAAACCTCTGCATTATTTCATGTTGTGATTGATCAGTCAGATCATGGGAAATGATGTTCAGGATTCATTTCAGAGCTTGTGTTGTGTGTGAGCTTTGGTAAAAAATACAGTTGGAAAAGACTTGTAGTAGCTGAGAATGTCAACATTTCTCACAGTCTGTCAAATCTAATTTGTGCACAAATTGTGTTTGACATTCTCAGTTCTTTTTTAGAACTACAAATCTTTTCTCCACATCTGCAAACTTGGATTTCTCCTTGTTTCTCAGGTGAACAGAGGCTGCTCTAACCCACAGGCTTTGAAATACTGAATTACTGTTGGTTATGTCCAAATGTTTATAGAAATATGTTGATGGTCCAGTTAC
Source organism: Mastacembelus armatus (assembly GCF_900324485.2). Taxonomy (NCBI): domain Eukaryota; kingdom Metazoa; phylum Chordata; class Actinopteri; order Synbranchiformes; family Mastacembelidae; genus Mastacembelus; species Mastacembelus armatus. The sequence goes on from NC_046653.1 coordinate 28,359,086, forward strand.
ACAAAGACAAAAGTGATTTTCTAACCATCTGAGAACGAGCTCAGAGCTGTGTGAAACCTTGAAGTTACAAGTATGAATGATGTCCCTGTTTTTACAGCTGAAATCTGGACCAGTATTTGTTTGTGAAGCTTGGATGTGTAACTTCAGTGTCCACACAGTGTGGGAACTAGTTTTCTACTTTGAATCTGTACTTTGATATTCCATTTTTCTCACAGGTGTTTTTGTGGAACCTCCCATTTGTTTAGACACACAGTGTTTTTGTGGAACGACAAAGTGCAGACTTGAATGTCTCCTTGTTTCTCAGGTGAACAGAGGCTGCTCTAACCCACAGGCTTTGAAATAGTTTCTGAACATCATTTCCCAAACTCCCAGCCTGATCTGAGCACACAGCAGTGGCTTCAGTCTCCTTGTATTTTGATAGACTGAGGTTTTGAATGATTCTTCCTGCTCTTGTTGCACAGCAGCTGCTGTTTTTGATGATACTGTTGATGATACACAGAGATGATGTCCTCTTGTTGCAGGCAGCTCCACTCCCCCACAAACCTCATCATTCTGTCTCTGGCCGTGTCAGACTTCATCATGGGTTTGGTGATGCCGATTGAAATCGTCATGATGTGGACCTGCTGGGTCCTGGGAGACCTCATGTGCTCTCTGTACTTCTTGCTCCCTACTACAATCATGTCTACTACTGTTGGAAACATTGTGCTGATTTCAATCGACCGTTTTGTGGCAATTTGTGACCCCCTGCATTACCCGACCAGAATCACTGAAAGAACAATCACCATCAGTATTTGTGTGTGTTGGGTCTTTTCAGTTTTCTACACCATTTTTCTTTTATATGATTCCCTCACACAACCAGGGATGTACAATTCCTGTCATGGAGAGTGTGTATTTAATCTAGTTGCGGTTGTGGAACTTCTTTTCAACTTTGTTATTCCCTTCTCAGTCATCATAATTCTGTATATGAGAGTGTTTATAGTGGCGGTGTCTCAGGCTCGTGCCATGCACTCTCACGTTGCAGCCAAACTCCAGGTTTCAGGAACTCGGATGATAAATAAGTCTGAGTTGAAAGCAGCCAGGACTCTGGGTATTGTTGTAGCTGTGTTTGTGCTCTGCTACTCTCCATTTTATTGTGTCTGTCTCTCAGGAATCAACATCATTATCGGTTCTAAGATTGAGGCCTTTCTGAGCTTCCTAATGTTTAGTAACTCTGGTCTGAACCCTCTGATCTATGCCCTGTTCTACCCCTGGTTTAGAAAAGCTATGAAACACATAGTCACTCTTCAGATACTGAAGCCTGGCTCCCGTGAGGCCAACATGCTGTAGACACTGTGATGTAATTAAAATGAGCCATTTTCCTTTTGGATAATTGAGGCTTTTTGTATCAGTAAGAAGTAGAATGTGTGTTTTCAGGAGAAAAGGAGTGTGAACAGCTGCTGCAGATTCATAACAAGATGTTTCATTGTTACACAATTCAAAGGCTTCAGGATCCACAGTAGAACATACTCATTAATCTTTATGATGACAGAGCATTGATAACCAAGTCATCCACCTCACCTGAATCTGAACCTCACCTTCACCCTGACCCTAGCCAGACCTGTCTTATGTCACCTAACCTGACTACAGCCCTCACCTGTAACCTGGCTACATCTGAGTCTTGGGATCTTAGAGATGAAATGGCTTTCAGTTTTGGAGAACTGTTGAGTGTTAGTGTGTGAACATCCCTCAACATTTGGTTGTAATTAAAGTCACACGTTTCAGACTTATGGCAGTGATTTGTAACTGGCTCAGGAGGAACTTGTGTTTTTGGATTTTTAGTCTGTACCTCATGGTCCATGATTCATAAACCAAAGGCAGAGTGTTTATCACTTGGTGGATCTGGGAGTTTACAGAATGACAGCGTTATAACTGGCCACATGGTGGTGCTGTTGGTAAGATATTTTAAGAGGGGAAATCACCAAGCTACAAAGAAGTCAGTTTAATCCAACAGTCCTGTAATTAATCCTCCTTCATGAAGGTGATGCTGTTCAGTTTGTGTTCAGGCTGTTTCAGAGCTGCTGATTCACCTGGAGGATCATGTTAGAGGATGGAGTTTGTGCTGCTGTTGAACTCTGTTCTCTCTTATACAGAGATTTGTTTGTTATTTTGTCTGCCCCAGTTACATCGATGAGGCTCAATAACAGAAGCAGCTCTCTGTCTAACACAGTGCAGGTCAACAGCAGATACCATGTCAGAACACAGAGGGACTGAAACGTGGCCCCTGACTCAAGAGCTCGACAGTCGACTTTGTGCTCATATCGTCAGCTGTGGTGTTTGGTTCTTCTGGTCCTGGTTGGTCTGCAGGTCTCCTGTGGCAGTGGACGATGGACAGTGTTTGGTGAAGCAACAGCCTTGGTCTGAGAGGGGTTTGGGGAGGACTTTTCTACTGTAGGAACTTATTGACCTGTTAGTAAAATTCTGCACCTTGTTCTGGGTTTGAAATAAGGGCCTGGTTCTGAAATGAAGGTTAATTACAGTGGTGTGAAAAAATGTTGGCCCCCTTCCTGATTTCTTATTTTTTTGCATGTTTGTCACTTTAATGTTTCAGATCATCAAACAAATTTAAATATTAGTCAAAGATAACACAAGTAAACACATCATGCAGTTTTTAAATAAAGGTTTTTATTATTAAGGGAAAACAAAATCCAAAACTACATGGCCCTGAGTGAAAAAGTGTTTGCCCCCTAAACCTAATAACTGGTTGGGCCACCCTTAGCAGCAACAACTGCAATCAAGCATTTGCGATAACTTACAATGAGTCTGTTCCAGCGCTGTGGAGGAATTTTGACCCACTCATCTTTGCAGAATTGTTGTAATTCAGCCACATTGGAGGGTTTTCGAGCATGAACCACCTTTTTAAGGTCATGCCACAGCATCTCAATCAGATTCAGGTCAGAAATTTGACTAGGCCACTCCATGGTCTTCATTTTGTTTTTCTTCATCCATTCATAGGTGGACTTGCTGGTGTGTTTTGGATCATTGTCCTGCTGTAGAACCCTAACTTGAGCGGACCCGATCCGAAAATTGTATGTCCAGATATATCACTAAAGATCGTCGGATAAATTTGAAAACAGTCTAACAATTTTTATATCTAATAAAAGCTTAAAGTCTCACGATTCAAATGGTATAAAGCAATTTAGGATTGAATAATCACAGCGACTACAGTTTCTTAATATTTAACAACAGTACAAGTACAGTATAGTACGCTGCTTCTTACCTTTCTGTCGCGTTACTTCAAATGTGTACTCAAACATAAAGTGTCGCTTATCATTTTGTTTGTTAGAATCCATAGAACAAAGTGCACCCATGTTTTAGTCCAAAAGACTTAATATTATACAGTAAATCCATAAACTATCTCCTCAGAAAAAGCTGTAATCCACTTTTATGGTTGATTTCGCCCTTTATTCAATAAAGTTTGACATAGCAAGCTTCTGTGAACCACATGAGGCCTCAATCAAACATGATTGTTACGTTTCACAGCGTAAGTAACGGTAAAACCAATAGAATTCACACCCTCAGAGAAAATCCCAGTCAGGGGGCATAAACTAACTTCGATTGACAGTAGAATCAGCCAGTCGCATTGTTCGTCAATGATGACTGACGCATCTTGTAGCCAATGATGAGGCCTTTCCAACAGTATATGACTCGTTATGTTTAATGACGCAACAGTGGGCTTTAAATGGCCCCCTCCCCTTACTGTAAATGTTGCCTTGACAACGCTGGGCAAGCTGCGCTCAACGCTGGAGGGGGAGGGGAGTCATGTTTCACATTTTACAGCGCTCCGATAGAAAACTGGGAAGTTCTTGCTTCAAACGACACCAAGGTCATCAATATAACTCTTAAAATGTAAGAACAACAGCTAGTTTAATTTGGGTATGTGTTTTTCAGCCGTGTGCCGAAAAGGGGGGGTGGGTAGCTAAGAGGTCAAGGACATTCTCCTTCGGGATTTTTTGGTAGACAGCAGAATTCATGGTTCCATTTATCACAGCAATCTTCCAGTACTTGAAGCAGCAAAACAGCTCCAGACCATCACACTACCACCAACATACAGTATTTTACTGTTGGTATGATGATCTTTTTCTGAAATGCAGTGTTATTTTTACATCAGACGTAATGGGGCACACACCTTCCAAAAAGTCCAACTTTTGTCTCGTCATTCCACAGAGTATTTTCTCAAAAGTCTTGGGGATAATCAAGATGTTTTCTGTCAAAACTGAGACGAGCCTTTATATTCTTTTTGCTCAGCAGCGGTTTTCATCTTGGAACTCCGCCATGCCGACCATTTTTGCCCAGTCTCTTTCTTATGGTGAAGTCATGAACAGTGACCTTAACTGAGGCAAGTGAGGCCTGCAGTTCTTTGGAGTTGTTGTGGGGTCTTTTGTGACCTCTGGATGAGTTGTCGCTGTGCGCTTGGGGTAATTTTGGTCGGCCGGCCACTCCTGGGAAGGTTCTCCACTGTTCCATGTTTTCGCCATTTGTAGATAATGGCTCTCACTGTGGTTCGCTGCAGTCCCAAAGCTTTAAAAATGGCTTTATAACCTTTTCCAGACTGATAGATCTCAATTACTTTCTTTCTCATTTGTTTTTGAATTTCTTTGGATCTCGGCATGATGTTTAGCTTTTGAGGATCTTTTGGTCTACTTCACTTTGTCACACAGGTCCCATTTAAGTGATTTCTTGATTGCAAACAGGTGTGGCAGTAATCAGGCCTGGGTGTGGCTAGAGGAATTGAACTGAGGTGTGATAAACCACAGTTAAGTTATGTTTTAACAGCAGGGGCAAACACTTTTTCACACAGGACCATGTAATTTTGGATTTTGATTTCCCTTAATAATAAAAACCTTAATTTAAAAACTGCATGATGTGTTTACTTGTGTTATCTTTGACTAATATTTAAATTTGTTTGATGATCTGAAACATTAAAGTGTGACAAACATGCAAAAAAATAGGAAATCAAGAAGGGGGGCAACACTTTTTCACACCACTGTATCTGGGTGAAACTCTGAGGAAGGTGTAGGATTACGGATGAAACAGTCAGAGCTGAAACAGTTTTGTGTTTTCTCTTCAGTCCAGAGTCCTGAGCAGCAGCAGCAGCAGCATCAGTAGCAGTCAGTCTCTGTGTCTCATCAGACAGTGTCCTCAGTCTGGACCTGACCTTCCTGCTGTCAGTCCTGTCTCACACCGAGAGCAACCTCCAGTGGAGACATGAGGAACTGCAGATCAGTCCCACACAGCAGTTTCTACTGCAGCTGAGAGGTCACGAAGGAGTTAAAAACCTTTTTCCATCTTTGAAAAGTCACCTTGGAGAAATGCCACAGTGGACCCACACCTGCCTGCGAGGCCGTCCGCCAAAACGACTTCGGAACCACGTCTGCCGAAGAGGCCGTCCTCCCGAATGACTTTGGAACCACGTCTGCCGAAGAGGCCGTCCGCCCGAATGGCCTCGGACTTTGTTCGCCCCCGGGGTAATCCCCGGAGTAGCCCGGAGCTGTGCCCTATCACAGCCCTTTTGTGAACTCAGCTCCCTCCCACCCTCCCTGGATGTTGTGATGGGACCGTTTGAGCCATCTGGGAGCCGGGTCCTACCTATCCTTCATCACACCAACACCACCCGATATCATAGCAGTATTAAAACATGTTTTACATTGTTCCCTTTAAAACAGAATGGGGTGTTTACAACATGAGGATCAGGAATTTCCACATCATAATCTGTTAATTACCAATTTTTATATGGTTTGATCTGAAGGTAGTAGGAGGGTGGGAGTAGACAACATTTTGAAATCTTTAACCTACTATTACTGTATATTGTGTTTATTATGTCACTGACATTTTCTATTGAAAAATATTACACTGATATATATATATAATACCTGTCCAGGGTGTACCCCTGCCTTCCACCTGAAAGAGAGCTGGAGTAGGCTCCAGCTGATCTGTGGGACCCTGTTAAGGAATAAGCGAGTATAGGAGATGGATGGATGGATATCTATATTATATTAGAGCATATTATCACTCGTATTTTTGGCCCCTGGTTTAAAAAAAATTTGATCTTTGATATTATCTAGATAAGCCCACTGACCCTCCCAAGATGTTACCTAGTCATTACTGTGGTAATTAGGCTAGCATTGTATTACATTATTATTGCATTCTTATTAATATATTACCCCCTTACTACTAACTTATCACCAAGGTAATGTAAGGTGCTACCCGCTTGTTTTAAAACTAGTTGTGAATGATGTTCAGTGTGTCCACAACCGTTTATTCATCGTCTTTCTGTGTCCTGAGTGAGTTTGTCTGCCTGGATCAGTAGTTGTTAACAAACGTGCTGAATTCTGCTGAACTGCTGTTTGGTTTTAGAGTTGAGACTGAGCTGTTGGAGAAGGTCCAGCTGACAGAGAGAGAAACTCTCCATCGTATGCAGATCCACACTCTGAAGGTGATAAACCACAGTTTGGTTCAGGTGGAAACAGTGGTTTAGTGTGGCCTCTCCAGTCTAAGAAGGTTTCAACCAGCGTGTCCTCGCCTTCAGCCTCGGATCACCAATGAAGGTAGGGCAGTGTAAAATACACTTTAAGAATTTCCTCAGATTTCACATTTACTTTGCTAATGTTCATTATTAGTGACAAGTCTCAGCTTTAAGTGTAATAATTGTTTTTCAACTAGGTTTATAACACCAGTGTAACACTAGAGTAATGCAGTAACGTTAGTTTGAGTCACTCAGACGAGGGTGACTCAAAAACCTCAATAATCAAGATTGATTACCAGCATCAACTGTACAGCCTCTATTATAGCAAAGACAAGGCAGATGTGTGTTTAGTTTATGTGCGTGTGTGTGTGTGCAAAGTGCAAATTTGACCAAAGAGTCAAAGCACTCTGTAAAGTCTTCTCCAGCACATCCTCAGCCACTTTTCATGGGGTGAATGTCAGGACTTTGTTGTGGCCAATTATTCCTGTTGCTCCTCACTCACAAGTTTGGCCTAAAGAATCTTGCTGTTGTAATCCTGGAATATGCCTGTGCCAGCAGGGAATCATCCAAGGAACAGATAACCTGGCCTTTATTCAGCTGACTTTATTTTATTGCCACATACAGTATAGTTGCTGATTCTAGGGCTGAGCAACTGAACGAACCTAGATCATGACACTACCCCCATAGGCTCATATAGTGGACAGTACGTGTGACATGTGCGTCGCTTCCTGCAGTTCCCTTCAGGGTAATTCTGGCCTCAACAAACCACCTGACCTATTTCTTTTACTGCAGTCTCTAGTCTTTATAGGCCCTTAGGAAGTTGAAGCTTATTATTTGATTAGTCTTACTAACAAGTAGATTTCTTATGGGCACACAGCAATTTAGTCCCAGTCGTATGAGTTCTTGTAACGTTTTGCATGTGGACCTGCAATGATGACACTGATTAAGTGATCTCCGATTATTCAAGGTTTTTGTCCTAACCATATCTTGTTTGTGAAGCTGCTGGTTCAACACTGTCCTTCAAGGGTTTTAATAACGTAAGAACATTTCTTAACCTAAATCCATTTTTTCAACAATGTACTTAATTGTCATGTTTGGTTGATGCAGGCCAATCTATTAACTCTTCTGAAACACAGTAACTTATTCTCCACGACCACAGGACTCTGTGGTCTTGTCTTCTGACTTGGTTGTTTAAGAAATGAGAAGCTGCAGGTTCAGTAAAGCAGTCCAGATGTTCTCCTCCCCAAACATTTTCCAGCTGGTTTTGGGGGACCCTGACGTACTCCTATGCTAGATTACTTGTATAATCTGTCCAGTGTATTCTGGGTCTACCCTGAGACCTCCTACGAGTTGGACATGCCCAGAACTGAACTCAGTCTAGACATAATATTAGTGTTGTGGGCTGGGACATGGGTTGACAGGTAAATTGAAAGCTCTGACTTCTGGCTCAGCTCCCTTTTCACCACAGTTGTCTGGCCTGAACAAGATATAAAAATACTTGAATTCCATTGCTTGGTACATAAACTCCCTGTCAACCTGAGCAGCTGACTGTTTTTCAGCAGAGAACCAAAGCTGAGTATTGGGCTGCAAACAGAACTAAAAGAAGAGGAAAACACATTTACCAATGTCAGTGGTTTAACTCAGATGGACTGTTAGACACAGCAGAGTCTGGTGGTACACAAGAGGAACAAACTTTTGGCCAATGAAGAGTTGTTTCAGAGAGCGAGGGAGTTGGTGTCCACCAGAGAGAAAGGCAGGAGAGGAGATAAAGGAGCTGTCAGACAGAGCTGTGGTCAGAAAGCTGTCTGAGCTCTGCAGCTTCTCCTCTGATGATGGAAGAAGCTGAACTCTGCTTCCCAGAGCTCCTCAACACCTCCTGCAGGAGGCCACCACTTCCTCAGTCGGAGGAGGTGTTGGTTTACAGCCTGATGTTCCTCTTCTCTCTGCTCACTGCCGTTCTCAACCTGCTGGTCATTATCTCCATCTCCCACTACAGGCACTGACAAACCTCTGCATTATTTCATGTTGTGATTGATCAGTCAGATCATGGGAAATGATGTTCAGGATTCATTTCAGAGCTTGTGTTGTGTGTGAGCTTTGGTAAAAAATACAGTTGGAAAAGACTTGTAGTAGCTGAGAATGTCAACATTTCTCACAGTCTGTCAAATCTAATTTGTGCACAAATTGTGTTTGACATTCTCAGTTCTTTTTTAGAACTACAAATCTTTTCTCCACATCTACAAACTTGGATTTCTCCTTGTTTCTCAGGTGAACAGAGGCTGCTCTAACCCACAGGCTTTGAAATACTGAATTACTGTTGGTTATGTCCAAATGTTTATAGAAATATGTTGATGGTCCAGTTACACAAAGACAAAAGTGATTTTCTAACCATCTGAGAACGAGCTCAGAGCTGTGTGAAACCTTGAAGTTACAAGTATGAATGATGTCCCTGTTTTTACAGCTGAAATCTGGACCAGTATTTGTTTGTGAAGCTTGGATGTGTAACTTCAGTGTCCACACAGTGTGGGAACTAGTTTTCTACTTTGAATCTGTACTTTGATATTCCATTTTTCTCACAGGTGTTTTTGTGGAACCTCCCATTTGTTTAGAGACACAGTGTTTTTGTGGAACGACAAAGTGCAGACTTGAATGTCTCCTTTTTTCTCAGGTGAACAGAGGCTGCTCTAACCCACAGGCTTTGAAATAGTTTCTGAACATCATTTCCCAAACTCCCAGCCTGATCTGAGCACACAGCAGTGGCTTCAGTCTCCTTGTATTTTGATAGACTGAGGTTTTGAATGATTCTTCCTGCTCTTGTTGCACAGCAGCTGCTGTTTTTGATGATACTGTTGGTGATACACAGAGATGATGTCCTCTTGTTGCAGGCAGCTCCACTCCCCCACAAACCTCATCGTTCTGTCTCTGGCCGTGTCAGACTTCGTCATGGGTTTGGTGATGCCAATGGAAATCCTCATGATGTGGACCTGCTGGGTCCTGGGAGACCTCATGTGCTCTCTGTACTTCTTGCTCCCTGTTACAGTTACATCTGCTACTGTAGGAAACATCATACTCATATCAATTGACCGTTATGTGGCAATTTGTGACCCCCTGCATTACCCGACCAGAATCACTGAAAAAACAATCACCATCAGTATTTGTGTGTGTTGGGTCTGTTCAGTTTTCTACAGTGTTTTCTATTTATATGATTCCCTCACACAACCAGGCATTTATAATTCCTGTCATGGAGAGTGTGTGATTAAGTTTGTTGCAGTTGTGGAACTTGTTTTACGCTTTGTTATTCCCATATCAGTCATCATAATTCTGTATACGAGAGTGTTTATAGTGGCGGTGTCTCAGGCTCGTGCCATGCGCTCTCATGTTGCAGCCAAACTCCAGCTTTCAGGAACTCAGATGATAAATAAGTCTGAGTTGAAAGCAGCCAGGACTCTGGGTATTGTTGTAGTTGTGTTTGTGCTCTGCTACTCTCCATTTTATTGTGTTTGTATGACTGGAAGCAACATCATGGTCGGTTCTAAGATTGAGGCCTTTGTGAGTTTTCTGATATTCAGTAACTCTGGTCTGAACCCTCTGATCTATGCCCTGTTCTACCCCTGGTTTAGAAAAGCTATGAAACACATAGTCACTCTTCAGATACTGAAGCCTGGCTCCCGTGAGGCCAACATGCTGTAGACACTGTGATGTAATTAAAATGAGCCATTTTCCTTTTGGATAATTGAGGCTTTTTGTATCAGTAAGAAGTAGAATGTGTGTTTTCAGGAGAAAAGGAGTGTGAGCAGCTGCTGCAGATTCATAACAAGATGTTTCATTGTTACACAATTCAAAGGCTTCAGGATCCACAGTAGAACATACTCATTAATCTTTAATGATGACAGAGCATTGATAACCAAGTCATCCAAAGTTTTCCCGCAGGTGAACTCCATGTGAGCAGTTTAATAAACATCACAGTTACTTCATACATGAACTGGTTCCAGTACCATCTGACCAACATCTGAAAGCAGAACATGTGAAGCAGCAGTTTTCATGAGTCCTGCATCAGTTAAACATCACTTAACGATGTTTTGTACATTTATTATCAAATGTTTCACATTCAAGCTCCAAGTCCAAGATTTCAGTGGTAAAATCAGGGACATGATTCATATTTGTCACTTCAATGTTCCTCACAACTTTAAATCTGTGTCAGCTGTTCACAAACATCTTTTTTCCTCATATTTGTTTTGTTTAACACACTATCGTCTAAATTATCCCAAGGCTCAGGAGTAGATTCTGAGGGAAGTGAGTTCTGTTCACTTTATTTTAAACCTCACCTTCACCCTGACCCTAACCAGACCTGTCTTATGGCACCTAACCTGACTACAGCCCTCACCTGTAACCTGTCTACATCTGAGCCTTGGGATCTAAGAGATGAAATGGCTTTCAGTTTTGGAGAACTGTTGAGTGTTAGTGTGTGAACACCCCTCAACATTTAGTTGTAATTAAAGTCACACGTTTCAGACTTATGGCAGTGATTTGTAACTGGCTCAGGAGGAACTTGTTTGTGGATTTTTAGTCTGTACCTCATGGTCCATGATTCATGAACCAAAGGCAGAGTGTTTATCACTGGGTAGATCTGGGAGTTTACAGAATGGCAGCGTTATGACTGGCCACATGGTGGTGCTGTTGGTAAGATATTTTAATAAGGGAAATCACCAAGCTACAAAGAAGTCAGTTTAATCCAACAGTCCTGTAATTAATCCTCCTTCATGAAGGTGATGCTGTTCAGTTTGTGTTCAGGCTGTTTCTGAGCTGCTGATTCACCTGGAGGATCATGTTAGAGGATGGAGTTTTTTCTGCTGTTGAACTCTGTTCTCTGTTATATAGAGATTTGTTTATTTTGTCTGCCCCAGTTACATCGATGAGGCTCAATAACAGAAGCAGCTCTCTGTCTAACACAGTGCAGGTCAACAGCAGATACCATGTCAGAACACAGAGGGACTGAAACGTGGCCCCTGACTCAAGAGCTCGACAGTCGACTTTGTGCTCATATCGTCACCTGTGGTGTTTGGTTCTTCTGGTCCTGGTTGGTCTGCAGGTCTCCTGTAGCAGTGGACGATGGACAGTGGTTGGTGAAGCAACAGCCTTGGTCTGAGAGGGGTTTGGGGAGGACTTTTCTACTGTAGGAACTTATTGACCTGTTAGTAAAATTCTGCACTTTGTTCTGGGTTTGAAATAAGGGCCTGGTTCTGAAATGGAGGTTAATTACAGTGGTGTGAAAAAGTGTTGGCCCCCTTCCTGATTTCTTATATTTTATTTTAAATTTAAATATTAGTCAAAGATAACACAAGTAAACACATCATGCAGTTTTTAAATGAAGGTTTTTATTATTAAGGGAAAACAAAATACAAAACTACATGGCCCTGTGTTAAAAAGAGTTTGCCCCCCCCCCCCCCCCCCGTTAAAACATAACTGTGGTTTATCTCACCTCAGTTCAATTCCTCTAGCCACACCCAGGCCTGATTACTGCCACACCAGTTTGCAATCAAGAAATCACCTGCCTGTCAAAGTGAAGTAGACCAAAAGATCCTCAAAAGCTAAACATCATGCCGAGATCCAAAGAAATTCAGAAAACAAATGAGAAAGAAAGTAATTGAGATCTATGAGTCTGGAAAAGGTTCTTGTCCCAGCAGCTTCATACCTGAGAGCAGGCGGACAGGTCTGAGCACCTTCAACACATTATGCTCTCCAACTCTTGAATAAGGATGGGAATACACCTCCATACAAACCAAATTATACACCACACATTTTATGGGGACGTCACTGTGGTTAAAACCATTTGTATGGACGCAGTGAAGCTACTTCAGTGCAGTTGTCCAACTATAGCGCTTATTGCAGTGATTTTTAACTATCTGCGTTTCTGCATCCCCAGCAGTGTCCTCATAAGACACCTGCCCAGACGGCCCAGAATCAGGTCCCAGTCCATTCTGGGAGCTAACTACCAGTGCAGCTAAAAGGACACCCATTAACGCACTGGTAAGACCTAATTGATTAACATTCATGGTTATGTATCATCATCATTTGTTTATATCCATCCACTTTGTGGTCCTGTCCTCAGAGAAAATATTAGCTGTAGCACTGTGGGAAAACTTTCAGCAGTTATTAAAGCAGATTTTATTTAGCACACTAGTCCAAGAAAAAGCAGCCAGCCAGCTAGCTTCCTTTTTATTTAGCTAAATTATTCATTATTTGCTTAACTAGTGTGGGAATTATTACTTTTATTACATTACAGCTTAAGGTATAAGGCAGTATTAGATTACTTTTATCATAATATAGATTAAACTTTAATGCATTATTACAGTATAATCATGAAGCATTTTGGTACATGTGAAACAGTAGCAGTTTAGACATGAACTTGTTTTTCAGTAATTGCAAGGTTTCTTACAGGGCAAGAAGTGAACTAGACATAACATCAGATAGGATGTGCCTGTTGCTTTTGTTGTTGTACTCTGTCGTACAGGGCAGGTTGACCTCTGCCTGGAGGCATAGCAACAGTGATATCTCAGGACATCCCATCGTTCTCAACCTATGGGAGAAGAACACGCCAGCTTCCTAAAGATTGCATATTTCATTCTGTAATATTATCACTGGGTCAAGGGAAGAATAGTCAGTCAGACTTCGTGCCCTGACAAAGACTGTTATTGGCTAGGGAAAGTTTGACCCAGAGCTCTGTAACTGCTTTATTCAGTGTGTTTTATTAAACAGCTAATTTGAGACCACATTTATCTCCTCCGTTTTATCAATCAAATGAATACACGGAACTGAGGGAGGACATTCCAGTTCCAACACTAGCTAGGTAAATAAGAGTTTCTGCTGTTTAGCTAACTAGCTAAACACAAATCTGATCTATTTAGCTAGCTAGCTAACTTCTTCTTTTCCTTTGGGCTGCTCCCTTCAGGGGTCGCCACAGCGAATCATCTGCCTCCATTTAACCCTATCCTCCTCACCCACACCAACTATCCTCATGTCCTCCTTCACTACAGTACAGATGCAGTTTATTTAGCTCACTGGCCCGCTGTTCATTTCGCTGAGTAACTTTAAAAAGTTTATTCAGCTACTTAGCTGTTCATTATCTAGTTAGCTAAAGAAAAGGCGGCCAGCTACCAGCCACTGTTTATTTAGCTAGCTTGTTACATAAACATCCAACTTGTTTAGCACATAGTTCACTGAGGGTGTAAACTTATTGAGACAGGCATTATTTATTTGCATCATACAGACAAAATGTACATGCTGTGTTCCCACACCTTTACTTAAAAACCATTTCTTGTGCTGTGTGCACCTTCCCCATGTTATCCTGTACCTGCTTCAGTCGGGACATAATTGTAATGGAAATAAGTTTGAATCCACTTTTGTGTGTTTGACAGGAATCCTCTTTAGATATTTGTTATTTTCCCACAGGAAAACGTGTCTTATCTTTAAGAGGCTGCATTTCTTGTAGAGATATATGTAACATAACACATGCATAGATGTCTTCATTTTAAGTTGCGATATTACTGTTCATTCATGTTTGGCTGCAGACTGACACCATTGATGCTGACATCTTACTGACTCACCTTTGTTTAGTTTAGTTTTTTTATTCTAATCTAAACTGTAACAACATGTTACATGTGGTCTTTTTACTTAAACCACACAAATCCCATACTGGCTCGAAGGGAGGCTGAAGTAAGAGAAGCATTATGACAGAAGCTCAGAAATAAGGAGAGAATTATTCAGTGCAATTTGCAATCAAATGGTGTTGTATTTCTGTTAAAATGTTTTAATTGCTCCTGTAGCTATGCTGTTAGATAATGTTATGGTTGCATTTTAGCTTAATGTGGCTTCTTTATTCTGATTTTTATGTTTATAGCTATTAATCTAATGCTAACTCATTGTATCGTTGGATAATGTTAGGTTGAAGTGATCAAGGCCATAATAGGACAGTGCCATGGTATAGTTGTACAATGGATGTACAAAGGCATAGTAATTTGGTCACTACCATGACAGTACAGTACCATAGTATTACAGCCAAATTGTACCATTTTATAATACCATGGTGCTTTTTCTAAGGGTGACCTTACCATGACATTCAGTACAAACAGGTAGTATTGCATTTTCCAGTTACAGTTCATTAATCAGGAGCTACTACAGGTGTTTGCAGGTAATAAGTCACAGTATTAAAACATGTTTTACATTGTTCTCTTTAAAACAGAATGGGGTGTTTACAACATGAGGATCAGGAATTTCCACATCATAATCTGTTAATTACCAATTTTTATATGGTTTGATCTGAAGGTAGTAGGAGGGTGGGAATAGACAACATTTTGAAATCATTAACCTACTGTTACTGTATATTGTTTTTATTATGTTATGTCACTGACGTTTTCTATTGAAAAATATTACACTGATATGACCTTATTATTGATTTTAGGTCACCATATTGTTACTGAAGTGCAGTTTCTAAATAACTGTGCTCCTTCATTGTCATAATTAGATAATTATATATATATGATCTAAAAAGATCTACATAAAAAAAAATTTCCCTTCTCACCCCTATGGGTGGTGTGTGTCTTCCTCAATCTCGGGTCCTCTACCAGAGGCCTGGGAGTTTGAGGGTTCTTCGCAGTATCTTAGCTGTTCCTAGCACTGCGCTCTTCTGGACTGAGATCTCTGATGTTGTTCCTGGGATCTGTTGGAGCCACTCTCCCAGTTTGGGGGTCACAGCCCCCAGGGTGCTGATTACCATGAGGACCACTGTTGCCTTCACCTTCCACATCTTTTCTAGCTCTTCATTCAGCCCTTGGTATTTCTCCAGCTTCTCATGTTCCTTCTTTCTGATGTTGCTGTCACTTGGGATCGCTATATCTACCACTACGACTTTCTTCTGTTGTTTGTCCACCACTACTATGTCCGGTTGGTTAGCCATCACCTGTTTGTCGGTCTGTATCTGGAAGTCCCACAGGATCTTAGCTCGGTCATTCTCCCTCACCTTTGGAGGTGTGTCCCATTTTGACCTTGGGACCTCCAGCCCATACTCGGCACAGATGTTCCTGTACACTATGCCGGCCACTTGGTTATGGCGTTCCATGTACGCTCTGCCTGCTAGCATCTTACAACCTGCTGTTATGTGCTGGATTGTCTCAGGGGCATCTTTGCACAGCCTGCACCTGGGGTCCTGCCTGGTGTGGTAGACCCCGGCCTCTATCGATCTTGTGGTCAGGGCCTGTTCTTGTGCTTCTACGATTAGTGCCTCTGTGCTGTCTTTCAGTCCAGCTTTTTCCAGCCACCGGTAGGACTCGATATCAGCCACTTCTTGTATCTGTCGGTGGTACATGCCGTGCAGGGGTTTGTCCTGCCATGATGGTTCTTGCTCTTCTTCCTCTGCATCGGTTTTCTGTTGCCTGAGATATTCACTAAGTATTCCATCGCTTGGGGCCATCTTCCTGATGTACTCATGGATCTTGGCTGTTTCATCCTGGATGGTGGCTCTGACGCTCACCAGTCCCTGGCCTCCTTCCTTCCTCTTAGTGTACAGTCTCAGGATGCTGGATTTGGGGTGAAGTCCTCCATGCATTGTGGAGAGCTTCCTTGTCTTGACATCAGTGGCTTCTATGTCCTCTTTTGGCCAGCTTATTATGCCAGCGGGGTATCTGATGACCGGCAAGGCGTAGGTGTTGATGGCTTGGACCTTGTTCTTCCCATTTAGCTGACTTCTTAGGACTTGCCTTACTCTTTGTAGGTATTTGGCTGTGGCTGCTTTCCTTGCGGCTTCTTCTTGGTTCCCATTTGCCTGTGGGATTTGTTGGAACTGGTATTTTCTCTCTCAGTTCCGCGTGTTCGTTTGATTGATGAAACGGAGGAGATGAATATGGTCTCAAATAAGCCGTTTAATAAAACACACTGAATAAAGCAGTTACAGAGCTCCGGATCAAACTTTCCCTAGCCAATAACAGTCTCTGTCAGGGCACGAAGTCTGACTAACTATTTTTGGTTAGGGTTAGGGTTAGGGTTAGGGTTAGGCTTTGGTAATGTTCATTATTAGTGACAAGTCTCAGCGTTAAGTGTAATAATTGTTTTTCAACTAGGTTTATAACACCAGTGTAACACTAGAGTAATGCAGTAACGTTAGTTTGAGTCACTCAGCCGAGAGTGACTCAAAAACCACAATAATCAATAATCAAGATTGATTACCAGCATCAACTGTACAGCCTCTATTATAACAGAGACAAGGCAGATGTGTGTTTAGTTTATGTGCATGTGTGTGTGTGTGCAAAGTGCAAATTTGACCAAAGAGTCAAAGCACTCTGTAAAGTCTTCTCCAGCACATCCTCAGCCACTTTTCATGGGGTGAATGTCAGGACTTTGTTGTGGCCAATTATTCCTGTTGCTCCTCACTCACAAGTTTGGCCTAAAGAATCTTGCTGTTGTAATCCTGGAATATGCCTGTGCCAGCAGGGAATCATCCAAGGAACAGATAACCTGGCCTTTATTCAGCTGACTTTATTTTATTGCCACATACAGTATAGTTGCTGATTCTAGGGCTGAGCAACTGAACGAACCTAGATCATGACACTACCCCCATAGGCTCATATAGTGGACAGTACGTGTGATGTGTGAGTCGCTTCCTGCAGTTCCCTTCAGGGTAAATCTGGCCTCAACAAACCACCTGACCTATTTCTTTTACTGCAGTCTCTAGTCTTTATAGGCCCTTAGGAAGTTGAAGCTTATTATTTGATTAGCCTTACTAACAAGTAGATTTCTTATGGGCACACAGCAATTTAGTCCCAGTCGTATGAGTTCTTGTAACGTTTTGCATGTGGACCTGCAATGATGACACTGATTAAGTGATCTCCGATTATTCAGGGTTTTTGTCCTAACCATATCTTGTTTGTGAAGCTGCTGGTTCAACACTGTCCTTCAAGGGTTTTAATAACGTAAGAACATTTCTTAACCTAAATCCATTTTTTCAACAATGTACTTAATTGTCTTGTTTGGTTGATGCAGGCCAATCTATTAACTCTTCTGAAACACAGTAACTTATTCTCCATGACCACAGGATTTGTCTTCTGACTTGGTTGTTTAAGAAATGAGAAGCTGCAGGTTCAGTAAAGCAGTCCAGATGTTCTCCTCCCCAAACATTTTCCAGCTGGTTTTGGGGGACCCTGACGTACTCCTATGCTAGATTACTTGTATAATCTGTCCAGTGTATTCTGGGTCTACCCTGAGACCTCCTACGAGTTGGACATGTCCAGAACTGAACTCAGTCTAGACATAATATTAGTGTTGTGGGCTGGGACATGGGTTGACAGGTAAATTGAAAGCTCTGACTTCTGGCTCAGCTCCCTTTTCACCACAGTTGTCTGGCCTGAACAAGATATAAAAATACTTGAATTCCATTGCTTGGTACATAAACTCCCTGTCAACCTGAGCAGCTGACTGTTTTTCAGCAGAGAACCATGGTATCAGAACCACGTCACCTGAAAAAAGGAAGGGATTCTGAGGGCCCCAATTTTGACACACTCCTCTGCACAGTAACGCCTTGAGATCCTGTCCATGACAATTCCTGAATTCCAGAAATTATAACCAAGTCAATATACATCAGGTTCACACAATCAGGTAAACTGACATGTAAAATAAATAACAGGGACAGTTTGAGGTGACTGAAGTTTGTCTTGTTGGCTTTACTCAGACTGAGCAGCTCCATCTCTGCGTAGTTAACCTCTGTGGACAGAGGTTTGGTAAAGCTGAGTATTGGGCTGCACACAGGACTAAAAGAAGAGGAAAACACATTTACCAATGTCAGTGGTTTAACTCAGATGGACTGTTAGACACAGCAGAGTCTGGTGGTACACAAGAGGAACAAACTTTTGGCCAATGAAGAGTTGTTTCAGAGAGCGAGGGAGTTGGTGTCCACCAGAGAGAAAGGCAGGAGAGGAGATAAAGGAGCTGTCAGACAGAGCTGTGGTCAGAAAGCTGTCTGAGCTCTGCAGCTTCTCCTCTGATGATGGAAGAAGCTGAACTCTGCTTCCCAGAGCTCCTCAACACCTCCTGCAGGAGGCCACCACTTCCTCAGTCGGAGGAGGTGTTGGTTTACAGCCTGATGTTCCTCTTCTCTCTGCTCACTGCCGTTCTCAACCTGCTGGTCATTATCTCCATCTCCCACTACAGGCACTGACAAACCTCTGCATTATTTCATGTTGTGATTGATCAGTCAGATCATGGGAAATGATGTTCAGGATTCATTTCAGAGCTTGTGTTGTGTGTGAGCTTTGGTAAAAAATACAGTTGGAAAAGACTTGTAGTAGCTGAGAATGTCAACATTTCTCACAGTCTGTCAAATCTAATTTGTGCACAAATTGTGTTTGACATTCTCAGTTCTTTTTTAGAACTACAAATCTTTTCTCCACATCTGCAAACCTGGATTTCTCCTTGTTTCTCAGGTGAACAGAGGCTGCTCTAACCCACAGGCTTTGAAATACTGAATCACTGTTGGTTATGTCCAAATGTTTATAGAAATATGTTGATGGTCCAGTTACACAAAGACAAAAGTGATTTTCTAACCATCTGAGAACGAGCTCAGAGCTGTGTGAAACCTTGAAGTTACAAGTATGAATGATGTCCCTGTTTTTACAGCTGAAATCTGGACCAGTATTTGTTTGTGAAGCTTGGATGTGTAACTTCAGTGTCCACACAGTGTGGGAACACGGAACTAGTTTTCTACTTTGAATCTGTACTTTGATATTCCATTTTTCTCACAGGTGTTTTTGTGGAACCTCCCATTTGAAATAGTTGTAGTTTCTGAACATCATTTCCCAAACTCCCAGCCTGATCTGAGCACACAGCAGTGGCTTCAGTCTCCTTGTATTTTGATAGACTGAGGTTTTGAATGATTCTTCCTGCTCTTGTTGCACAGCAGCTGCTGCTTTTGATGATACTGTTGATGATACACAGAGATGATGTCCTCTTGTTGCAGGCAGCTCCACTCCCCCACAAACCTCATCGTTCTGTCTCTGGCCGTGTCAGACTTCATCATGGGTTTGGTGATGCCGATTGAAATCCTCATGATGTGGACCTGCTGGGTCCTGGGAGACCTCATGTGCTCTCTGTACTTCTTGCTCCCTATTACAATTATATCTACTACTGTTGGAAACATTGTGCTGATATCAATCGACCGTTATGTGGCAATTTGTGACCCCCTGCATTACCCAACCAGAATCACTGAAAAAACAATCACAATCAGTATTTGTCTGTGTTGGGTCTGTTCAGTTTTCTACAGTGTTTTCTATTTATATGATTCCCTCACACAACCAGGCATTTATAATTCCTGTCACGGGGAGTGTGTGATTAAGTTTGTTGCAGTTGTGGAACTTGTTGTTGTCTTTGTTATTCCCATATCAGTCATCATAATTCTGTATATGAGAGTGTTTATAGTGGCGGTGTCTCAGGCTCGTGCCATGCGCTCTCACGTTGCAGCCAAACTCCAGCTTTCAGGAACTCGGATGATAAATAAGTCTGAGTTGAAAGCAGCCAGGACTCTGGGTATTGTTGTAGTTGTGTTTGTGCTCTGCTACTCTCCATTTTATTGTGTTTGTATGACTGGAACTGACATCATGGTCGGTTCTAAGATTGAGGCCTTTGTGAGCTTCCTAATGTTTAGTAACTCTGGTCTGAACCCTCTGATCTATGCCCTGTTCTACCCCTGGTTTAGAAAAGCTATGAAACACATAGTCACTCTTCAGATACTGAAGCCTGGCTCCCGTGAGGCCAACATGCTGTAGACACTGTGATGTAATTAAAATGAGCCTTTTTCCTTTTGGATAATTGAGGCTTTTTGTATCAGTAAGAAGTAGAATGTGTGTTTTCAGGAGAAAAGGAGTGTGAACAGCTGCTGCAGATTCATAACAAGATGTTTCATTGTTACACAATTCAAAGGCTTCAGGATCCGCAGTAGAACGTACTCATTAATCTTTATGATGACAGAGCATTGATAATCAAGTCATCCACCTCACCTTAATCCGAACCTCACCTTCACCCTGACCCTAACCAGACCTGTCTTATGGCACCTAACCTGACTACAGCCCTCACCTGCAACCTGTCCACGTCTGAGTCTTGGGATCTTAGAGATGAAATGGCTTTCAGTTTTGGAGAACTGTTGAGTGTTAGTGTGTGAACACCCCTCCACATTTGGTTGTAATTAAAGTCACACGTTTCAGACTTATGGCAGTGATTTGTAACTGGCTCAGGAGGAACTTGTGTTTGTGTCAATCCCTTTACTAAAAAAAATTCAAACAGTTCTTATTCGCATTTCCCCATTAATACTATAGCTGAAGAAAAATAACAAATGTCAATTCAGAACCCCCATTCAAATAAGTTACTTGGTTTCTTCCAGAACCACAGAATAGAATCATGAAAATGTCTGTATAGATTCTCAGTCGTCCAGGGGAGGTTATCTAGAGGCTGAGTCATGGCAACTGGACTTTTCGTTCTTTAGAGCTGAAATGTTTCGCCACCCATCCGAGTGGCTTCATCAGTCTCTCTCTGCTTGTGAGAGTTCCCTGCCTCAAAGGTTCTTAACCCATTTGTCCTTTGTGGGCCCTGTGGTGTTCCCATTTTAGTAAGACCTCTTTCTAGTGGGTTCTTTTCTTGTCTCGACAGAGGAGGATATCAAACTTCTTACTCTGGCTCTCTTTGACTTTCTGATGTTGAGCCAGCTATGCCTGCTGAACAAACTGCAAGACTGCGTTCCAGACCGGTTTGGGCAAGCCCAAGGAAAGTTCTTGGAGAAGGTGGCCTGTGAATTGTTTCAAGATGTCAATTGTGAAGGTGATCTGCCGAATCCTTTCATTTAGGATCTGTTATTGTGCCTTCTAAAGGATTTTGTTGGCTCTGTGACTCTTGACTGTGGACCGTAGGCATAGGCTGGTTGGGAAGATGCCCTGTTGTCTGCATCTGAGGAGAGCAGGGCCCTGTCATCCCTAAGGATGAGACTATCACCATCCTGCCGGCAGACAAAGGGAGATGCACAGTGGTTGTAAACACAACAGACTATCATGGAAAAGTAACCTCTCTCTTGGAAGACCAACAGACATACGAAAAGCTAAAAAGGGACCCCACCAGCACCTACAATAAAAAGGTGATTGACTGTTTTAAACAACTAGAAATGAAGAAAGCCATGGACAGAACCACGTACTACATACTGTATACAGGGGAGACCACCCCCTGCCCATCTTAGCGCCACTGGTAGGCCACACAGACCACCACATCTGGAATTCTGAGGAATTTGCCTCTGGAGACAGACATCTGAAACTGGAGAGAGATGAAACTATGGTGTCCTTTGATGTTACATCCTTCTTCATCAGCATCCCCACCACCGATGCTTTAACATCAGTTAGGAGGAGACTAAAAGAGGACAGCACCCTCTTTATCAGGAGCAGCCTAAACCCAGACCAAATCTGCCTACTATTGGACCTGTGTCTTCTCATACAGAGGTGAATTTTACAGACAGAAACATGGTTGCTCCATGGGCTCCCCTGTGTCACCCATCGTCGCCATTTTGTACATGGAAGAAGTAGAAAAGAAAGCTCTCAGCTGCTTCACAGGAACAGCACCAGACCATTGGTTCAGATATGTGGATGACACCTGGGTAAAAACCAAAACCTAGGAATTTCAAGCCTTCACAGATTACATCAATGCAGTAGACGCAAACATCAAATTCACCAGAGAGGACAGGCTAGCCTTTTTGGACTGTGAGGTCATCATTGTGTCTGATGGTAACCTAGAGATCGAAGTATACAGGAAACTCACACACACAGACCAATACCTTCTTTTTGACTCCCATCAACCACTGCAACACAAACTGGGAGTCATCAAGACCTTACACCACAGAGCTAACAACATCCCTACCTCTATGGAGGCCAAGAGAAAGGAGAACTCACTTGAAGACAGCCCTCAAAACCTGTTGCTACCCTAGGACGGCTTTCAACAAGGCAACATCCACATCAGGCAGAAAAACAAGAGACACAACTGAGCCTCAAGACCCACAGAGGAAGAACCTGGTCATCCCATATGTAGCAGGGGTTTCTGAGAGGCTTAAATGGATTTTTGGGAAACATCAGATACTGGTTCACTTCAAACCCACCAACACACTGAGACAGAGACTGGTTCACCCTAAAGACCAGATACCAAAACAAAAGAGGAGCAATGTGGTGTATGCTGTCCAGTGTAAGGTAGAATGCTCAGAACTCTACATTGGAGAAATCAAACAGCCACTTAACAGGAGGATGGTCCAGCACAGAAGGAGCCGCTCTTCAGGACCACAGTCAGCTGTGCATCTCCGTTTAAAGGAAACAGGACACTCATTTGAAGACAGTGATGGACATACTTTGGACAGAGAAGAAAGATGGTTTGAAAGAGGGGTCAGAAAAGCTATCTTTGTCCAAGTAGAAAAACCCTCCCTTAACAGAGGTGGAGGACTCAGACATAACGTGTCTTCAATCTACCAGGCTGCTCTTTCATCTGCTCCCAAGAAATTAAGGAACAAATCAAATATTTCCCAGGGAGGACACACTCTGCAGACAGTTGTTGAATCAGAGGGGTCACATGAGTCCACCATTAGGAAGGTTAGGAACCTTTGATCTAAAGCCAATTGGGTCAGGGACTCAGGGGTTAGGCGCTTTAGTGTTATCCTTAGAATACGGGTCTAAACAGCTGTAGACTTAAATAAGGGGTTTGGAACCTTCAGCTTTAGTCTAGCCGATCCTAGATGTAAGAGTCTGGAACTCAGGATCGTCTCCGCAGATAGTCTGTGTTGAGGTACTTTTAGTCCATCAAGGATGGGACAAACTGAAAAGGGAACCCACAAATATGGGTCAGCGTGGTCTGATAGTCGATATAATAAAGGTCAAATATGGTGACAAAGTGGTGGCATGCCTTTCATTTTTATTCTTGCTTATGTATTTTTAACCTGTCTTTTATTTCTGTAAAGCACTTTGAATTACTCTGTGTATGAATTGTGCTATATAAATAAACTTGCCTTACCTTGCCATTAGATCCTAATGACCCTCACCTGAGCTCACTTCTATTGTTCACCTAACGACCTATTCAGGCCATGTGTGAAGTGAAACCAACTCAGGAGTGTGGGTCTAACGACCCTCACCTGATTTACATAGCTCACCTAATGAGCCTGTTTGGACTAGGTGTGGAGTGAAACCAACCTGAATGATAAATTTGGAGGTGCAATACCAGCTTTCTCTCAGACTGATGAAACTATTTGGATGAGTAATGAAACGTTTCCAACTAAAAACTGGAAGTCCAGTTGCCATAACTCAACCTCTAGATACCTTCATAGAGGACGACAGAGAATTTTCACAAACACTTGGCCATGACATGACTGAACTCCATGGGAACATAATATGGTTTGAGACCAGCTGCCAAAAGTATTCAGTGTCTTGACAAGTCCTTTCCTTGACAGTAATATGACAAGGGTTACACCATTTCTTGTTCACGAATAGGCCAGTCCTCCACCTTTTGTCTTGCCACTGGCCTCAGCATCTCTGCCTGCATGTATCATGGTGAAGTTAGAAGCACACAGGGATCTTCAATGTTTCGATCCAACCAGGTCTCAGTAAAACACATTAGGTTAACCTCACAAAGTGTCTTACCCAGTGCCTCCAGCTCCTCACTGGAGTTGACATGATGGATGGTAGGAAAGGTTTGTATCTTCATCTCTTAGCCTTTAGTCTAGCACCAGCTCAGCATCCTTGGAGAGACCTCTTCAGATCAGCTGGAATAGGGTGATATACAGGTGCATCTCAATATATTAGAAAATCAGTTGATTTATTTCTGTAATATAATTCAAAAAGTGAAACTCATATATTATTTAGATTCAATACAGACAGACTGATATATTTCAAGATTTTCTTCTAATTTTGAATATTATAACTTACAGCTAATGAAAACCCAAAATTCAGTATCTCAGAAATTTAGAACATTAATTAAGACCAATTTTAAACAAAGGATTTTTAACACGAAATGTTGGAGCTCAGAAATGTTGGACTACTGAGAAGTATGAACATGTACAACAGTCAGTACTTGTTCAGGTCTCCTTTTGCATGAATTACTGTAGCAAGTATTCAATCCAGACTGTTTCATATTGGTCTGTCTGGTTCTTGAATCACTAGTAACTGCTCTGTCTGTCAGCAACTGCTGGTTTGAACCTGTGATGTTGGTTCCAATGTCTTTCTGAGCTGTGATCATGTACTGACCGATGTGGCCTTGTAGCTGTGGTTGGATGTTAGCGTGAACTCGGCATATACAGCCTTACAGGACCACAGGAAGTGTTGACACACTTGGAAACATGTTTGTCAGTAGCTTTGTTGGATCCAGGAACAGGAGCATGGACACACATGGTTTTGAGTTTCCTGGTCAATCCACTACAGCAGCAGAAAAAGGGGTTGGTGGTGGTCAGAGACAGGAATGCAATGGAGTCTGATACAAATACAGGACCTAGCTCCAACCTGGGTTTTGTATTGGACAGAACACATGCTGAGGATCTAGGTAACTGAAGCTGAGACCTGGACTCACATGAGGGTTGAGCTGTATAGACAAATGAAGAAGTAGACTGTGGCTTTGGAGCTGGCTCTAGCATGAGCTGTGATGCTGGAACTGGTGTTCTGCTGGTGTGCTGCTGTGGATCTGTCGCCAGAGGACATGGCAGAGCTGGACTCGAGGTTGATGCTCAAGATCATCATTGCATGAACTCACAGAGCTTTTCTCTGTAGCATGACCTTGGTTTTGTGGTGTTACTGGGGTTGGGATCCTAATGTTTTACAGAGTTGGTAATGGAGTATGCGAGCATGGCTTGACTGGGCTTGGGGCTCTGGAACCAGCCTTGACCTATGGCTTGGGAGTGCTGCATTGCTGGGTTTGGAGGTCAGGAGTGAGGTGTGGCTGGGTCCTGCTCTCGGTGGTGCCTGAGACTGGGTTTGGATGCACTGGGTTTCCTGGTTGTTATGCATGGCTTGGCATTTAGTTCTACATGGTTCAGGAGCTTGGATGCATGGCATTACTTGAACCGGAGCTTGGGTGTGTGATTTAGTTGCACAAACTCACGAACTGAACTAGCACATTGACTGGAATATTCTAAGGACATGTAACCAGACAGACTCTATAAAATCAGCATTGTGAAGAGACCTCATGAAACTGACCTGGAGGGCACCATGGTTGCCACAGATGGTGGCACACCAAGTATTTCTAGAAGGTGAGTCATGGCGCCTGTACTTCTTGTTGTTAAAGAAGTGAGGGCCAAATGATAATCCACCTAACAAGCCTATTCAGGCTAGGGGTGGAGTGAAACCAACCTGGAGGATAAATATAAGATCTCTGACCAATTTCTCTCAGACTGAAGAAGCCTCTTGGTTGAGTAGTGAAATGTTTCTACTCAACAAGAAATCCAGTTGCCATGACTCAGCTTTTAGATAACTTCACCTGGTTGATCTGTGAATCTTCACAGACACACACCAACTATTTGCATTGACCAGGGGTGATTAAAACAAAGTCTGTCCATACAAGACCTGGCAGTTAATCCCTCAGCTGGGGCAGTGGTAGTCTTACTAGTTATGTGAAGCCATAGCAGAACAATACAGAATACCTACCCATACTGTGCTGTGGTTACTGATCCTCCTGTCACCAATGGCACAGTGTTTCCCACAGAGTATAATTTGGCAGGTCTGTATGTGCCCAACATTCTTTACGATCTGTCCAAGAGTACAATGCAATGCGATCAATTAACTGGTAGAGGACAGTTCCCTGCTGATCTGCAGCTTCTGTACTTGTTTATTCTGCTTCCACGAGAGACAAGTACTGAGTAAATGTAAGGGACGCCAGCTGCCATAAGAAGAAGAAAAACAGTACTGAAGGTTACCTAGAAGCTGAATCATGGTAACTGGACTTCTAGTAATTAAGCTGAATTGTTTCACCACTAATCAAGTAGCTTCTTCAGTTCAAGGCTGACGCTGGAAGAAATCTCAAATTCATCTTTCAGGCTGATTTCACTTCACCCCTAGCCTGAATAAGCTCGTTAGGTGAACAATGGAAGTGAGCACAGGTGAAGGTTGTTAGGATCTAATGATCGACTCTTGTCAAACCCCTGATTCACAAACTGGGTCTAGAGTGTGTCCTTCCTGAAGGGACATGTGATGAGTTCCTGAACTTCCTGGCAATGGGTGAAAGGGCCACCTGGTAGATCAGGCTGTGTCTGAGCCCCACACCTTATAGTAAAGGATGCTTATCCACTTGAACATTGGTTCTATGATCACCTTCTCAAACCATCTACTTTCTCAATACAAATATTTGAATATTGTCTTGTTGGCTTGACGGATGTAACTTTAGCATAAATAAATGAATCAACAAACCCTAAACATACAAAGGAAAGAATAGAACTGGAGTCCTACAATTAACATAGCTAATAGTGAAAACTGACCAAACCTGACCCTGAGCATAAATGAATTTAACCAGAAATGCTGACCTGAAACTGTACTGGGAGAAGTGTCCACACATGGATCCTGTAGGAATTATATAAACTTTTGGCCAATGAAGAGTTGTTTCAGAGAGCGAGGGAGTTGGTGTCCACCAGAGAGAAAGGCAGGAGAGGAGATAAAGGAGCTGTCAGACAGAGCTGTGGTCAGAAAGCTGTCTGAGCTCTGCAGCTTCTCCTCTGATGATGGAAGAAGCTGAACTCTGCTTCCCAGAGCTCCTCAACACCTCCTGCAGGAGGCCACCACTTCCTCAGTCGGAGGAGGTGTTGGTTTACAGCCTGATGTTCCTCTTCTCTCTGCTCACTGCCGTTCTCAACCTGCTGGTCATTATCTCCATCTCCCACTACAGGCACTGACAAACCTCTGCATTATTTCATGTTGTGATTGATCAGTCAGATCATGGGAAATGATGTTCAGGATTCATTTCAGAGCTTGTGTTGTGTGTGAGCTTTGGTAAAAAATACAGTTGGAAAAGACTTGTAGTAGCTGAGAATGTCAACATTTCTCACAGTCTGTCAAATCTAATTTGTGCACAAATTGTGTTTGACATTCTCAGTTCTTTTTTAGAACTACAAATCTTTTCTCCACATCTACAAACTTGGATTTCTCCTTGTTTCTCAGGTGAACAGAGGCTGCTCTAACCCACAGGCTTTGAAATACTGAATTACTGTTGGTTATGTCCAAATGTTTATAGAAATATGTTGATGGTCCAGTTACACAAAGACAAAAGTGATTTTCTAACCATCTGAGAACGAGCTCAGAGCTGTGTGAAACCTTGAAGTTACAAGTATGAATGATGTCCCTGTTTTTACAGCTGAAATCTGGACCAGTATTTGTTTGTGAAGCTTGGATGTGTAACTTCAGTGTCCACACAGTGTGGGAACACGGAACTAGTTTTCTACTTTGAATCTGTACTTTGATATTCCATTTTTCTCACAGGTGTTTTTGTGGAACCTCCCATTTGAAATAGTTGTAGTTTCTGAACATCATTTCCCAAACTCCCAGCCTGATCTGAGCACACAGCAGTGGCTTCAGTCTCCTTGTATTTTGATAGACTGAGGTTTTGAATGATTCTTCCTGCTCTTGTTGCACAGCAGCTGCTGTTTCTGATTATACTGTTGATGATACACAGAGATGATGTCCTCTTGTTGCAGGCAGCTCCACTCCCCCACAAACCTCATCATTCTGTCTCTGGCCATGTCAGACTTCATCATGGGTTTCCTGGTGATGCCGATTGAAATCCTCATGATGTGGACCTGCTGGGTCTTGGGAGACCTCATGTGCTCTCTGTACTTCTTGCTCCCTGTTACAGTTACATCTGCTACTGTTGAAAACATTGTGCTGATATCAATCGACCGTTATGTGGCAATTTGTGACCCCCTGCATTACCCGACCAGAATCACTGAAAGAACAATCACCATCGGTATTTGTGTGTGTTGGGTCTGTTCAGTTTTCTTCAGTGTTTTCTATTTATATGATTCTCTCACACAACCAGGCATTTATAATTCCTGTCATGGGGATTGTGCGATTAAGTTTGTTGCTGTTGTGGAACTTGTTTTCACCTTTGTTATTCCCTTCTCAGTCATCATAATTCTGTATACGAGAGTGTTTATAGTGGCGGTGTCTCAGGCTCGTGCCATGCGCTCTCATGTTGCAGCTAAACTCCAGGTTTCAGGAACTCGGATGATAAATAAGTCTGAGTTGAAAGCAGCCAGGACTCTGGGTATTGTTGTAGTTGTGTTTGTGCTCTGCTACTCTCCATTTTATTGTGTTTGTATGACTGGAACTGACATCATGGTCGGTTCTAAGATTGAGGCCTTTCTGAGCTTCCTAATATTCATTAACTCTGGTCTGAACCCTCTGATCTATGCCCTGTTCTACCCCTGGTTTAGAAAAGCTATGAAACACATAATCACTCTTCAGATACTGAAGCCTGGCTCCCGTGAGGCCAACATGCTGTAGACACTGTGATGTAATTAAAATGAGCCTTTTTCCTTTTGGATAATTGAGGCTTTTTGTATCAGTAAGAAGTAGAATGTGTGTTTTCAGGAGAAAAGGAGTGTGAACAGCTGCTGCAGATTCATAACAAGATGTTTCATTGTTACACAATTCAAAGGCTTCAGGATCCACATTAGAACGTACTCATTAATCTTTATGATGACAGAGCATTGATAACCAAGTCATCCAAAGTTTTCCTGCAGGTGAACTCCATGTGAACAGTTTAATAAACATCACAGTTACTTCATACATGAACTGGTTCCAGTACCATCTGACCAACATCTGAAAGCAGAACATGTGAAGCAGCAGTTAATTTGAACCTCACCTTCACCCTGACCCTAACCAGACATGTCTTATGGCACCTAACCTGACTACATACCTCCCCTGTAACCTCAGTCTAATCCAACAGTCCTGTAATTAATCACCCTCCATGAAGGTGATGCTGTTCAGTTTGTGTTCAGGCTGTTTCAGAGCTGCTGATTCACCTGGAGGATCATGTCAGAGGATGGAGTTTGTGCTGCTGTTGAACTCTGTTCTCTGTTATACTCTGTTAAAATCAAAACCCAGGAAGTCCAAACCTTCACTGATCACATCAATGCAGTAGACGCAAACATCAAATTCACCAGAGAGGACAGCAAAGAGAACAGACTAGCCTTCTTGGACTGTGAGGTCATCACTGGGTCTGATGGGAACTTAGAGATAGAAGTATACAGGAAACCCACTCACACAGACCAATACCTTCTGTTTGACTCCCATCACCCACTGCAACACAAACTGGGAGTCATCAAGACCTTACACCACAGAGCTAACAACATCCCTACCTCTATGGAGGCCAAGAGAAAGGAGGACACTCACTTGAAGACAGCCCTCAAAACCTGTCGCTACCTCAAGTGGGCTTTTAACAAGGCAACATCCACATCAGGCAGAAAAACAAGAGACACAACTGAGCCTCAGGACCCACAGAGGAAGAACCTGGTCATCCCATATGTAGCAGGGGTTTCTGAAAGGCTTAAACAGATCTTTAGCAAACATCAGATACCAGTCCACTTCAAACCCACCAACTCACTGAGACAGAGACTGGTTCACCCGAAAGACCAGATTCCATAACAAAAGAGGAGCAATGTGGTGTATGCTGTCCAGTATAAGGAAGAATGTTCAGAACTCTACATTGGAGAAACCAAACAACCACTCAGCAGGAGGATGACCCAGCACAGGAGGAGCAGCTCCTCAGGACCACAGTCAGCTGTGCACCTCCATTTAGAGGAATCAGGACACTCTTTTGAAGACAGTGAAGTACACATTTTGGACAGAGAAGATAGATCGTTTGAAAGAGGAGTCAGAAAAGCTATCCAAGTCCAAGTGGAGAAACCCTCTCTCAACAGAGGTGGAGGACTCAGACATAATCTGTCTTCAATCTACCAGGCTGCTCTTTCAACTGTTCCCAGGAAATAAAGGAACAAACCCAATGTTTCTCAGGAATGTCAGACTCTGCAGGTTCTACAGACTGTTGGGGAATCAGAATGAGACCTTAACGACCCTCTTCTGAGCTCCCCCTTTGTTCACTTAATGAACCTAGTCAGACCAGGTGTGAAGTGAAACCAACTCAGGGGCATGGACTAACGACTCTCACCTGTTTTGCTTAGATCACTTAGTGAGCCTTTTGGGCCCAAGGTGGAGTGAAACGAACCTGGGTAATATATTTGGAGGTTCCCCTTCATAGCATTCGTTTCGTGTCTCACTATGGGAACGCCTCCAGCGTGACCTCATCAGAAGCTTCAATACCACTACGCCAGCCTGGGGGCTGGCACTAGTGACAACTGTGTCTCCCCCTGTATAATAGGCCGACATAGCGTCAGTCGTCATTCAAAAACCTCTTCTCGCTTCTCACAGAAGCCTGCAGACAACTGTGCTATCGGCACTAAAGCTAAACTGTCCACAAATTCGAGTGAAAACTCAGTCACCGGGTGCTTTGTGCTCTACAGTACGGTTGTTCTGTAGCTGACGAGCAGTATCGACACTATTCGACAGCTGACCGGTGACAGTAGCAATACTTCAATACTTCCACCACTTGTAGTAGCGATACTTCAAGAATAGCCGAAGTGGAAATACTTTGACCACCACCGGTGGTGTTAGCGGTATCTGCTGGTAGCAATAACCACACGCTAACAACACCCCACACAAGGTAGCAATACCTAAGGGAAGTAGCTCTACTTTCCCTACACTAGCCGTGAGAAAAGCATTTTCCCTGGCCCCGACAGCTGCACAAGCTGCTCGGCTAACTCATGGAGCTGCTAGTGTCCCCTCTGCTAGTCATGGCCATGGCTAACAAACCCGGTGAAACTGGGAAAAGCCCGAAGCTCTGCCCCTGCGGCAATAAGATATCTTGCTGGGACACTCACCCGGTGTCTGCAGCGTGTCTGGGCTTACCCCACACTCAGGCCGCTTTATCCTCCACCGACGGATGTATCCATTGCGCTGCCCTCCCACGCAAGCTGCTCCACCTTCAGCTAGCCCACCAGGTAGCCTGGGCGGCGGCGATCCTATGCTGTCGGAGGTAGCCCCGCTGCGAGGCGAGTGGGTCGTGTCTGAGGTGGAGGGTCCCGTACACTCCCCGGGACCCACCTTCAGCCAAAGACGTCTCTGTCGTCCTCGGCTCCATCTCTCCCTCACAGGGCAGACCGCTTTCAGTCCAGCCTCACTGAAAAGTGCTACAAGGCGGCCACTCTGTCGGCAAGAGCCCTAAATGTTTCTTCGATGTTGATGGCTTACCAAGCGGAGTTAGAAGAAGACATGACGGCTAAACTAGAAAAGCCCTGTGTGAGGAAATCTGCGTCATAACAGACCATGTCCTCCGCCTCTATAAGGTGGTTCTCCAGGAAAGGGCGCGCTGGCTCGGGCTCACCAACCTCACGACCAAGGAGAAAGAGGAAATCCTCGACACTCCGGTCGTTCCCAGTGGTCTCTTAGGAGCGGCTCTCGCCTCCATGCAGAAGAGATGTGAGGAGAAAAAGAGAGATGACGAGGCGCTGAAGCTCTGTCTGCCGAGGAAGGCTCCCATCGTTCCAGGCACATCACGCCAGTCATATGCGCAGCCAAAGTGTCCAAAACACAGGGAGCCCCACAAGCCCCCAGAGGTGCAGCTAACCCGTGGGCAAAGAAGCAGCCTCCACAGACCAGGCCTCACACCGCTCCACCGCCTCCCCCCTGCCACCGCGACGGTGAGGAAGAAGAAGTGGCAGGCCTGACAGCTTCCCCACCGAGCGAGCCCCCCCCCCGCGGGCCGCTCTGCCCAATGGTTTCGTTCCAGAGCGAGTTTGGCGAGACCGGTTCCACACAGAGTGCAGTCCCCGAGCCGGCATTCATGTTCGGATGCCCGCCAGAGGGACACTCAGACAATGTTCTCAGTGTATCAAAAATTAAAAAGTTTATCAAAAAAGATATGTTGAAAGACAAATCAATCCTTTCTGCTATAACACAGCCCGCGGAGGTCACTATCCCCGCGGGCTGTGGCACACACAGCCCGGGTGTGTCCGCGCCATGTGCCGGAGATGCCAAGGTGCATAGGTGGTGTGACGGCACCCTCCGGTTGAGGTGCGCTGTACACACCGCCTGACAGGGGGACCGGTCAGTCTGCTCTCCCTGCAAATGGGGAACTGGACTGCCTGCACTCGATCGAAATGGGTGCTAAGAACAATAGAAAAGGGCTACAGACGGCAGTTCAAAGTCGTTCGGCCTCGTTTCAAAGGCTTAATCTACTCCCATGCTCAGGGCGAGTCCGCAAACATTCTCTTGGAGGAAATTTCCTCTTTGAGACAGAAAGGGGCTATAAGAGTAGTTCCTCCTGAGCAGACCCGCAGCGGTTTCTACTCGAGGTATTTCCTGGTTCCAAAAAAAGGGGGGAAAGGGATGAGAGCCATTCTGGACCTCCATGCCCTGAACCACCATCTAAGGAAATACAGTTTCAGGATGCTGACTCATGCCTTTCTGCTACGATTTCTTCGAGCAGGCGACTGGTTCACTTCATTAGATTTGAAGGATGCCTACTTCCACATTCTGGTGTATCCCCCACACTGGAAATATCTTCGGTTCGCTTTCCAAGGGACAGTGTACGAGTTCGTGGTGCTGTCTTTTGGGCTGTCTCTGAGCCCGAGGGTATTTGTGAAATGCACCGAGGCAGCAGTAGCCCCGCTCAGAGATAGGGGTATTCGAGTAGCCACGTACATCGACGACTGGCTAGTCGCGGCCCCCACCTGCGAAGAAGTGGCCCGTCACACACATGTTCTTGTAAAACATCTAGTGAGCCTGGGTTTCAAGCTGAATATAGAAAAGATCCATGGGTCCCATCTTAACCAGGAAGGTGATCTCTACAGATGCCTCCCTTGTAGGCCGGGGTGCCACACATGAAGGGAGGAAAGTGAATGGGAGGTGGGGCCCTCATATGAGCCACATCCATTTAAACTGTCTGGAGCTGATGGCTGTCCACCTAGCTCTGAGACATTTCCTTCCCTGGCTGCGAGGTCATCACATTTTAGAGAGAACTGACAACTCCACTGTGGTGGCTTATATCAACAGACAAGGGGGGCTGAGATCCCCAAGGTTGCACACACTAGCACACAGACTGATAGTCAGGAGCAGTGTACACTTCAAGTCACTCTCAAGTCATGAGAGCTACTCATGTGCCAGGTGTACTGAACTACAGGGCGGACCTGCTGTCCAGGGGAAACCCACTCCATGCAGACTGGAAGCTCCATCCAGGAGTGGTGGAGCAGATTTGGCAGCAGTTCGAATGGGCAACAGTGGACGTCTATGCGTCAGTGGAGAATGCCCAATGTCCTCTGTTCTTCTCCCTGCACGATCAGAGGGCCCCACTGGGAGTGGATGCTCTGGCTCACGAGTGGCCATTCACCCTCCTCTATGCATTTCCCCCTTTAGCTCTCATCCCCCCAACTCTGGCCAGAGTGAGGGAGAAGGTTCTATCCATGATCCTAGTGGCACCGTATTGGCCAGGGAAACACTGGATGGCAGAGATTTTTCAGCTGCTGGTGGACCCTCCTTGGCGACTGCCATTACGCAGGGACCTTTTATCCCAGGCGCGGGGGGAAGTGTTTCACCCCCACCCAGGAAGGCTAGGTCTATGGGCCTGGCCTGTGAGCGGCTCAACCTGGACACGGTGGGACTCCCTAGCAGCGTAATTGAAACTATGCAGTATGCTAGAGCCTCTTCAACTAGGACGTTGTACGGGCTTAAGTGGCAGGTGTTTGAGAGCTGGTGCTCGGAATCATGGGCCATTCCCGTTCAGTGTTCTGTGGCAATTGTCCTATCATTTCCGCATAATCTGATTGAGAAAGGAAAATCCTCCTCAACCATTAAGGTGTACCTGGCCGCAATTTCTGCCTGCCATGTTGGGTTTGCTGGGAAGACAGTAGGCCAACATCCTCTAGTGCGCCAGTTCATGAGGGGTGCACGTTGTAAGTTGCCAGTGTCTAGGCCTCTAACCCCGCTTTGGGACCTTCCCACTGTATTAGAGGCTCTTTCATGTCCACCTTTTGAACCCTTGGGTCAGATGGAACTAAAGGTGCTGTCATTAAATACAGCCCTGCTATTGGCTCTGGTTTCAGCCAAGCGCGTGAGTGAAATTCACGCGTTGTCTGTGCATCAGGGGTGTATCCAATTCTCTCCAGGGGATATAAGTTTCAGCATGCAACCTAACCCAGGCTTTGTCCCTAAGGTTGTGGGGTCATGCTCTCCAATAGATTTGGTGGCCTTCCATCCACCGCCTTTCTCCTCGGAGGAGCACCGGTGTCTGCATTCTCTGTGTGTAGTCCGTGCCCTGCGGATCTATATGGACAGGACTCTGGGTTTCAGGCGAAGTGATCAGTTGTTTGTGTCCTGGGCAAAGCCACATGTGGGGAAGCCTGTCTCAAAACAGCGTCTTTCCCACTGGATTGTGGGTGCTATAGCTCTAGCTTACACTAGCAAAGGTCTCCAGCCTCCCCCTGGTCTACGGGCTCACTCCACCAGGGGTCTGGCGACCTCCTGGACTCTTTTTAAAGGAATCTCTATTCAGGAACTGTGTGCCGCTGCATGTTGGGCTTCGCCCCACACTTTTGCGCGGTTTTATAAATTGGATGTTACAGCTCCTACCCTAGCACACTCTGTCCTTGGTGTGGGGACTTCACAGAGTGCAGCCCCCTCCATGTGATGCACCACTAGGGACAGTTGTCTTTCTTACAGGCATCTGGCAATCTGGGAGTTGGTATATCTCCCATAATGAGACATGAAATGAAAGAGAACTTGAGGTTATGGCTATAACCCCAGTTCTCTGATTAGCATGAGTGAGTGTCTCACCAGACCACCCTCCTTGCGATGGAAGTGAGGAAGAGGTGAGCTTGTTTGAATGACGACTGATGCTATTTCAGCCTATTATATAGGGGGAGGGTCCCCACCCCTCGTGACATAGTCGTCACTAGTGCCAGCCCCCAGGCTGACGTAGTGGTATTGGTATTTACAGTCATTTTGTCCAGTAGTCATTAGCATTAGATGAGACTCTGGCCTCAATTGAAGTTAATTGTATGGCTGAAAAAGTAAAAGCGTTAAACTCTAACTTCTAGTGTAACAAGTGAAAATACCACCCACAACAAAGAGTTGTACTGCAGCATCCAAAGTGCAGGTAATAAAGTCTGCAGCTGAAACACAGTTTGCAGTGAGTGTTGACATTCAGACTGAGAGAGGAGGAGGAGACGCTGCTTCAGCTTCCCCTGATTCTTTACTTGACATGGAGGAATGATTATAGTACTGCACTGCTGCTTGTTGTCATGCCTAGCCTACATACCTGGAGAAAACCAGGGAGAACATGCAAAATCCACACAGAAAGGCTCCTGCTGGATTTTGAACCAGGAATCTTCGTGCTGTGAGGCAACAGTGCTAACCACTATTTTTGTAGTTCCATTGATGTTTTGTTTGTAGTTGTGTTGTTGTAATGCTGTAATGTTCACCTTTAAAAGAAGACTGTTCTCCATCATTTCTGTCAGGAAAGCAGCTTAGTGGAAGCTAACAGCTGATATCTGGGTGAAACTCTCAGAGGAAGGTGTAGGTTTACAAATGAAACAGTCTGAAGGAGCTGAAGGAGTTTTGTGTTTTCTCTTCAGTCCAGAGTCCTGAGCAGCAGCAGCCACAGCAGTCAGTCTCTGTGTCACATCAGACAGCGTCCTCAGTCTGGACCTGACCTTCCTGCTGTCGGTCCTGTCTCACACTGAGAGCACCCTTCAGTGGAGACATGAGGAACTGCAGGTTAGTCCCATACAGCAGTTTCTACTGCAGCTCAGAGGTCACAAAGGAGTTAAAAATCTTTATCAACAAAGGGGATGCTGGGAGGTGATAGAGACTATGGGGTGAAGAATGTGGGAACAAAGGAATCCTGAGCTTCAGAGGGGAATTTTTATTTAAATCTCTAAATGTGGATTTTCCTGTGCTATCTCACTCTTCCACTGACATCACGGCAGTGAAACATTGCAGTGCAGGAAATTAATGAATCTGAGTCAGACCATCAGTCTTTCTATGTCCAGTAACACTAAAGGTTTTAATTATGTGGTGCTGTCTGTTTTCTCAGTGATAAAAAACTTGTCTGATACAGTCGGTTCATCGGAGACAAAACTGTTTTCTCAGAGATAAACAACTTGTCTGATACAGTCGGTTCATCGGAGACAAAACTGTTTTCTCAGATGAACAACTTGTCTGATACAGTCGGTTCATCGGAGACAAAACTGTTTTCTCAGATAAACAACTTGTCTGTAGTCATCAACAGCTCCACACCAAACCTCATGTGCATAAACACACAGTGTGATTGACCTGGTTCACACGTAGTTTTCCTCTGGGCACTGAACAGCCCATTAGCTGCTGCTGATGACTGTGTGCTGGTGTCTTTGTGACTGGAGTCCATTAACACCTGCTCACTTTAGTGTCACATGAAGACACGACTGCAGTCAGAGGTGTTAACAGCTAATGAGCTTCAACATAAACACATGGTGCATTAGGGACAAGAGAGTCATCAAAGAGTTTTCCTGTTTTTTGGGCAGTTTGGCAAACTTGGACACACACACACAACAAGCAGTTAAATTTATGTAAATCAGAAGTTATTATATTTCACTTTCTCAAACTGTTAAGAAGTCACACGTGTTGTCCAGTCATACTTTCTGTAGCCGAGGAGCATTTCAAACATTTGGCCCTTCAAAAATAAACTCAGCTTATTGATGCTGAGGGTGAGTGCTTTTATTAGATCTAAGTTCACTTGAGTTACAGGCGGTGTCCCCTATGCCAACTACTTATTTCTGTTTTCTTATCTCTTCCTTAACCCTATTTGCTTCATCTAGAACTCTGATTGGTTGTGGTTAAGTATTGAGATGGCGGCATTGATGGCTGCCTCAGTTGTGTGTTCTCTGTTTTGTTTTTTTTTCTTTCGTTTTTCTGCAACTCATCTCACGTCACCTCTACCAGCGAGGGTTGGAGGAGCAGCTCATTTCTGTGCCAAATATGACTTTTCACTTTTTGCTGCTCTGCTTCATTGAGACTTGGCTCAGTGGCTCCAACACTACACTACAGATACTGTTTTTTCTCGCTCCAGGATGGACTGAGTCCCAGTCCCCAAGGAAAAGTTGTAGCACAGTCAGGTGTATGTAGAGGCCAGACTGTGGGGGGTAATGTATGTATGTACATTCTGCCAAGGCCCGTGTCAGTGCAGCAGTACAACACCTGGCTTATCAGATGACATGGGTGGAACAAAAACTCCCAGACTCCCTGCTCATTGCCTTAGGGCAGGGTCTCTAACTCCAGTCCTCAGGGCCCACCACTGTCCTGATTCTTTTCCAACTCGCCCTGCCCTACCCACTGCTGATTACTTGGATCAGGTGTCTTCAGCCAATCAGAAGCTGCAAGGGCAGGGCGAGTTGGAAAAGAATCAGGATAGTGGTGGGCCATGAGGACTGGAGTTAGAGACCCCTGTCTTAGGGGGATTTAACAGAGCAAACCTCACCCATGAACTGCCCAAATACAAACTGCACATCATTTGTCCCTCCAGGGACAACAACACATTGGACCACTGCTGCTCAGTAATAAGGGACGCCTCTTGCTCTGTCCTAGTGTCACTCTCTGGGTCTCTCCGACCACTGTTTGATCCACCTGATACCAACCTACAGGCAGAAACTTAAAGCTGCCAAGCCTGTGGTTAAAACCCTGACACGGTGACATCGAACATCAACTTTTGTGGAGCAACGTGTGCCCACAAAGACATTTTAAACAACAATAACAAACCATGGTTCACCATAAAACTCAGGCAGCTTCATCGTGCTGCGGAGGAGGCCTATAGGAGGGGGGACAGGACTCTCTACAACCAGGTCAGGAACACACTGAACAAGGAAATCAGGGTAGCTAAGAGGAGCTACAGCAAAAAGCTGAAAATCCTGTTTTTAGCCAATGACCTTGTGTTAGTGTAGAGATCCCTACAGGACATCACTGGTTACAGGAGACCATCCCATAATGCCGAGGAGAACAAAAGACTGGCAGACGATCTGAATAAGTTTTACCGTGCGAGAAGCAACACCCCTCACCCCTGGAGGTCTGTAAAGTGGAAGTGCATGTTGTTTTTCAGGGACTAAAGATCAGAAAAGTTCCAGGTCCAGATGGTGTGACCCCCTCCTGTCTGAAAGTCTGTGCTGACCTGCTGGCCCCTTATCTCTAACACATCACTGGAACTGTGTGCAGTCCTCTCTGCTTCAAACGCATACAGACCCTGACCCTGACAAATGGGGTCATGGAGTCCTTTGAGAGACTCGTGCTGAGCCACCTGAAAGACGAGGTCTGTTAGGGCAAACAGGTCAGTGGAGAATTCAGTCAACATGGAACTGCAGTACATCTTGCACCAAACCATCATCCCAGACCTCCTCTGGTACAAACTGACCCAGTTCACTGTGCCAGCCTCCACCGCTCAATGGATAACCAGCTTTCTGACAGACAGGAGGCAGCAGGTGAGGCTGGGAGAACCACATCCAGCACCCGGTCAATCACCCAATCAGATGGCATCCTCAGGTTGTATTATTGCTAACTAATGTGTGAATAATGCCAACGTCCTATTTTATACACTCAGTCCTCAGATAAACAGAAACACTCTATCCTCTCCCAGTCTGTATTATGACAGACATACCCAGAGCTCGTTTTTCAGTGTTTGTGAATTTAATATTTGTGCTCACGGATTATGTGCAGTTCTGTATTTTTCACCGTGTTTTTGCACCCTCTAGTGGTGGAGACGGTGGAGAAATTACTGCAGAAACTTTGGTAATATCCTGACATGCCAGTAAACATGGAGTTTGAAGTAGGAAACATTGTCATGGCTGAAATGTTTGCTTCCTGAAGTCATGCTTTTCCCTGTCTTACTTCCTAAATGAGTAGCAGTCATTTAAGCACATTGTCACGTTCAGCATTGTCATGTTTCTATAATGATATGCTGCCCTGAGTTAGCAGGTTCAGAGGTTTAGTCTTTATTCATACACTGAGAAGAGAAACCTCAATTGGTGTAATCTTAAACGATGAGCAGGGAACAGGATGACAGTTGTAGACTGGCAGCCGAGGTGAGTGGGCTGGCTGGCGTCTAGCGTGGTGGCTGTGACGAGAGTGAGGAGAGCAGTCAGCACAGGCTGAAGAGATGAGGGACTCTGTAGGCAACAACAAGGAACACAGGCAGGTGATGGAAGGAATCAGGAGTCTTTAGCAGAACAGAAGATATTCAGGAAACATGA
The DNA here is from genome assembly GCF_900324485.2 of Mastacembelus armatus. Taxonomy (NCBI): domain Eukaryota; kingdom Metazoa; phylum Chordata; class Actinopteri; order Synbranchiformes; family Mastacembelidae; genus Mastacembelus; species Mastacembelus armatus. Next base: position 28,398,934 of record NC_046653.1, read on the forward strand.
GAAATAGGAAGCTCTGGTGAGTTAATTGGCCAAGCGACTGCTTCCATGAAGTTGAAGTTAGTTTTCACTTTTAGTTAAAGGTGACTGAAGTTAGTCTTGTTGGCTTTACCCAGACTGAGCAGCTCCATCTCTGCTTAGTTAACCTCTGTGGACAGAGGTTTGGTAAAGCTGAGTATTGGGCTGCACACAGAACTAAAAGAAGAGGAAAACACATTTACCAATGTCAGTGGTTTAACTCAGATGGACTGTTAGACACAGCAGAGTCTGGTGGTACACAAGAGGAACAAACTTCTGGCCAATGAAGAGTTGTTTCAGAGAGCGAGGGAGTTGGTGTCCACCAGAGAGAAAGGCAGGAGAGGAGATAAAGGAGCTGTCAGACAGAGCTGTGGTCAGAAAGCTGTCTGAGCTCTGCAGCTTCTCCTCTGATGATGGAAGAAGCTGAACTCTGCTTCCCAGAGCTCCTCAACACCTCCTGCAGGAGGCCACCACTTCCTCAGTCGGAGGAGGTGTTGGTTTACAGCCTGATGTTCCTCTTCTCTCTGCTCACTGCCGTTCTCAACCTGCTGGTCATTATCTCCATCTCCCACTACAGGCACTGACAAACCTCTGCATTATTTCATGTTGTGATTGATCAGTCAGATCATGGGAAATGATGTTCAGGATTCATTTCAGAGCTTGTGTTGTGTGTGAGCTTTGGTAAAAAATACAGTTGGAAAAGACTTGTAGTAGCTGAGAATGTCAACATTTCTCACAGTCTGTCAAATCTAATTTGTGCACAAATTGTGTTTGACATTCTCAGTTCTTTTTTAGAACTACAAATCTTTTCTCCACATCTACAAACTTGGATTTCTCCTTGTTTCTCAGGTGAACAGAGGCTGCTCTAACCCACAGGCTTTGAAATACTGAATTACTGTTGGTTATGTCCAAATGTTTATAGAAATATGTTGATGGTCCAGTTACACAAAAGACAAAAGTGATTTTCTAACCATCTGAGAACGAGCTCAGAGCTGTGTGAAACCTTGAAGTTACAAGTATGAATGAGGTCCCTGTTTTTACAGCTGAAATCTGGACCAGTATTTGTTTGTGAAGCTTGGATGTGTAACTTCAGTGTCCACACAGTGTGGGAACTAGTTTTCTACTTTGAATCTGTACTTTGATATTCCATTTTTCTCACAGGTGTTTTTGTGGAACCTCCCATTTGTTTAGACACAGTGTTTTTGTGGAACGACAAAGTGCAGACTTGAATGTCTCCTTTTTTCTCAGGTGAACAGAGGCTGCTCTAACCCACAGGCTTTGAAATAGTTTCTGAACATCATTTCCCAAACTCCCAGCCTGATCTGAGCACACAGCAGTGGCTTCAGTCTCCTTGTATTTTGATAGACTGAGGTTTTGAATGATTCTTCCTGCTCTTGTTGCACAGCAGCTGCTGTTTTTGATGATACTGTTGATGATACACAGAGATGATGTCCTCTTGTTGCAGGCAGCTCCACTCCCCCACAAACCTCATCGTTCTGTCTCTGGCCGTGTCAGACTTCATCATGGGTTTCCTGGTGATGCCAAATGAAATCCTCATGATGTGGACCTGCTGGGTCCTGGGAGACCTCATGTGCTCTCTGTACTTCTTGCTCCCTATTACAGTTATCTCTGCTACTATAGGAAACATTGTGCTGATATCAATTGACCGTTTTGTGGCAATTTGTGACCCCCTGCATTACCCGACAAGATTCACTGAAAGAACAATCACCATCAGTATTTGTGTGTGTTGGGTCTGTTCAGTTTTCTACACCATTTTTCTTTTATACGATAACCTGAAACAACCAGGCATTTATAATTCTTGCCGTGGGGAGTGTGTGATTAACATCACAGCAGCAGACGTGGACCTTGTTGTTGCTTTTATTATTCCCTTCTCAGTCATCATAATTCTGTATACGAGAGTGTTTATAGTGGCGGTGTCTCATGCTCGTGCCATGCGCTCTCATGTTGCAGCCAAACTCCAGCTTTCAGGAACTCGGATGATAAATAAGTCTGAGTTGAAAGCAGCCAGGACTCTGGGTATTGTTGTAGCTGTGTTTGTGCTCTGCTACTCTCCATTTTATTGTGTCTGTTTGTCAGGAAGCAGCATCATGATCGGTTCTGCAATTGAGGCCTTTCTGAGCTTCCTAATATTCAGTAACTCTGGTCTGAACCCTCTGATCTATGCCCTGTTCTACCCCTGGTTTAGAAAAGCTATGAAACACATAGTCACTCTTCAGATACTGAAGCCTGGCTCCCGTGAGGCCAACATGCTGTAGACACTGTGATGTAATTAAAATGAGCCTTTTTCCTTTTGGATAATTGAGGCTTTTTGTATCAGTAAGAAGTAGAATGTGTGTTTTCAGGAGAAAAGGAGTGTGAACAGCTGCTGCAGATTCATAACAAGATGTTTCATTGTTACACAATTCAAAGGCTTCAGGATCCACAGTAGAACATACTCATTAATCTTTATGATGACAGAGCATTGATAACCAAGTCATCCAAAGTTTTCCCGCAGGTGAACTCCATGTGAGCAGTTTAATAAACATCACAGTTACTTCATACATGAACTGGTTCCAGTACCATCTGACCAACATCTGAAAGCAGAACATGTGAAGCAGCAGTTTTCATGAGTCCTGCATCAATTAAACATCACTTAACGATGTTTTGTACATTTATTATCAAATGTTTCACATTCAAGCTCCAAGTCCAAGATTTCAGTGGTAAAATCAGGGACATGATTCATATTTGTCACTTCAATGTTCCTCACAACTTTAAATCTGTGTCAGCTGTTCACAAACATCTTTTTTCCTCACATTTGTTTTGTTTAACACACTATCGTCTAAATTATCCCAAGGTTCAGGAGTAGATTCTGAGGGAAGTGAGTTCTGTTCACTTTATTTTAAACCTCACCTTCACCCTGACCCTAACCAGATGTGTCTTATGGCACCTAACCTGACTACAGCCCTCACCTGTAACCTGTCTACATCTGAGTCTTGGGATCTTAGAGATGAAATGGCTTTCAGTTTTGGAGAACTGTTGAGTGTTAGTGTGTGAACACCCCTCAACATTTAGTTGTAATTAAAGTCACACGTTTCAGACTTATGGCAGTGATTTGTAACTGGCTCACGAGAAACTTGTGTTTGTGGATTTTGTCTGTACCTCATGGTCCATGATTCATAAACAAAAGGCAGAGTGTTTATCACTGGGTGGATCTGGGAGTTTACAGAATGACAGCGTTATGACTGGCCACATGGTGGTGCTGTTGGTAAGATATTTTAATAAGGGAAATCACCAAGCTACAAAGAAGTCAGTCTAATCCAACAGTCTTGTAATTAATCCTCCTTCATGAAGGTGATGCTGTTCAGTTTGTGTTCAGGCTGTTTCTGAGCTGCTGATTCACCTGGATGATCATGTTAGAGGATGGAGTTTGTTCTGCTGTTGAACTCTGTTCTCTGTTATACAGAGATTTGTTTGTTATTTTGTCTGCCCCATTTACATCAATGAGGCTCAATAACAGAAGCAGCTCTCTGTCTAACACAGTGCAGGTCAACAGCAGATACCATGTCAGAACACAGAGGGACTGAAATGTGGCCCCTGACTCAAGAGCTCGACGGTCGACTTTGTGCTCGTATCGTCACCTGTGGTGTTTGGGTCTTCTGGTCCTGGTTGGTCTGCAGGTCTCCTATAGCAGTGGACGATGGACAGTGGTTGGTGAAGCAACAGCCTTGGTCTGAGAGGGGTTTGGGGAGGACTTTACTACCGTAGGAACCTAACCCTGTCACTGAAATTCTGCACCTGTTATGTTGAAGCTGAGGTTTGGCAGCTGGCCTTCTTGTTGAGTAAAAACGTTTTCACCAGTCATCCAAGTGGCTTCTTCAGTCTGAGGGAAATTGCTTAGAGATCACAAAATGATCCTCCAGGTTGGTTCTTTTTCTATCTTCGTTCAGTGGTTTACTATGGGAATCGCCTTGGGTGTGACCACATACTGAAGTTCCAATGGCACCACGTCTGTCTGTGACAGTCGGGTCGACTGTACCTCAGGCCCGCCCCTTTTGCTGATACATTGGCCAACTCCTCCTTAAATCATTCTCGCTTTCTTCCCGTGTTGAACTACATAAAGCTCCCTCAGCGCTCCAGGCTAGCAAGCTAGCTGACTGTTGAACTGTTCACAGACGAACTGTTAAGAATATCGTTGCCAAATGCAGCAGCATGGCTTCAGCTTGGATTCACTGAGTTAGTTTTCATAACCTTATAGCTACCTTTTTAGCTATTAGCTCATTAGTAGCAGCGTCCATGTCAAGGCGAGCTGCTATTCCCGGCTGCTCTGTATTAGTTTATTTACTGCACTGGTGTCTGTGTAACTAATTGTCAGGCTACCGTGTCACGGTGATCCCTGTTAGGTCAGTTAACATTGATTAGTTAGCTGACCTGGCTTTTGGACAATGCTTTGCTAACTGGTCACGGTGAGCAGGACTGGTTGAAGTGACCTAGTGCAGGCTAATCCCCCAAGTGTCAGTTTGCCTTGCCAGGTTATGCCTCACGGTGCACCTAGCAGAGAATTCAGTAACTGGACCTGAAGTTCAGAGAGGTTGTATCCAGCCAGTGCCTAATCTTAATCTTGGGCAGGGACCCTCACTTGATGTGCATCTCTTGCGTTGTTGCTAAACACGCTGAAGCAGCGCTGGTGGACCATGAGTCCTGCAGTCACTGTGCATCGCTGCTGTAAAAGACGTTGGAAAAGAGACTAAGACTGTGTTGGAACTGGAATTTTCTCCATCAGTTCTGCGTGTTCGTTTGATCGATGAAGCGGAGGCAATAAATATGGTCTCAAATAGTCCGTTCATTAAAACACTCTGAATAAAGCAGTTACAGAGCTCTGGGTCAAACTTCCCCTAGCCAATAACACACTCTCTGTCAGGGCATGAAGTCTGACTGGCTATTCTTCCCTCGACCCAGTGATAATATTACAGAATGAAATGTGCAATCTTTAGGAAGTTGGCGTGTTCCTCTCCCATAGGTTGAGAACGGTGGGATGACCTGATGTATCACTGTTGCTATGCCTCCTGGCAGAGGTCAACCTGTCCTGCAAGACAGAGTACAACAACAAAAGCAATCTTCAGGAGTGGCAGCGGCCAAACGCAAATCATCTACATATTGAACCAAAACAACATTAGATGGAAGCTGGAGACCTTCCATAAGCTGACACAGTGCATGGTTGAAAAGGCCAGGTGAAGGCCAGAGAAAACCCTGTGGGACTCGGGTGTATCGTAGCCATTCGCCACGAATGAGCAGATGTCACGGCATTCTTCTGCCAGTGGCAAGCAGAAGTAGGAGTTTGCCAAATCAATACATGAGAACCACTCCACTGATAGTCGGGCAAGAGTGATACCAATGCAGTATAAGGATTTGGAACGGGGATAGTTGGTGTTGTCACTATCGCATTAATTCGCCTCAGGTCGTGCCATCCGAAACTTACCTGTCCCCTGTTTTTCTACCGGAAGTATTGGGGTGTTCCAGGTCGCACTGGAAGGCTGCAATACTCCAGCGCGCTTCAAACCGTCGATCGTCTCGGCTATGCCCTCCTCAGTAATAGGTTTGTGTGGATACTGTGGTTTCCAGATGGGGAATGTGCGTTTAACCCTCTGGGGTCGACGAACGCGCCGGCGCATTTTGATGCATCTTCTCCTGATAACGCCAGGGTCCAGTTTTAGTTGTATACCATCATAATAACAACAAAATGCTGTGCTTTTGTTAAATAAAAAAAAGAGACAGGGTGCGCTCTCGGTCATCTCTGTCTCTGTCATCTGTCTTCACAGACACGTAAATAAAACAACCAGAATCTCAACGAACACTTGCCTCATAAAAATAAGAATTATATGGCTAGAAAGCTTGAACTGTTTTCTTTTAAATGAAACAATTCAAGTCGAAAACAAATCATCACTTTTTATTTAATCTGTATGAACGTAAGGAGAAGTCCGTTTTCTCCTGTCTTACCTGTAATGAGGTGAGACAGGAAAAAAAGGATTCTGGTTGTTTTATTTATGCGTCTGTGAAGAGAAATGGCAGAGACAGAAAAGGCCGAGAGCGCACCCTGTCGGATTTCTTTATTTAAAAAAAGCACAACGTTTTGTTGTTATTATGATGGTATACCACTAAAACTAGACCCTTTAAAGATTTGAATGATATATTTCTTTTATCTGTACGATCAGAATTGACGGAGTAATTTAAGTTTGTTTCGGCCTTATCAGGAAAAGATGCTCCAATAGGACCTGATCTCTGGCTTCACAATTAATTGTGTAAGCTTTGTGAGATGAAGAGAACGACACGTCAGGCAGCTGGGTGGGGGTCCAGTCCATGGCCGACAGCAGGGTTTTGGTCATTGGGCCCAAGTCTTTAGCCTGATGTTTGGGATGCAGCAGAAGAGACACATGTGGGCAGGCCTCCTGCCCCATTTCATACCATACCTTTTGGTCCTCAGTGAGCTCCACCACTCCTACCGCAACCTCTGTTCCCATTAGAATTGAGGGGGTTCTAATGTCCCAGGTTTCACCCTCCAAGTTGGAGTCAAAAGCGGACTAATACCAATCCGTCTGATTTCTGTCATAGAAAAGACTGACATGCAGGGGATCCGCTGGAGGACTGTAGGGCGCAATCAGAGAGATCCAGGGCTTCCAGGACGAGAACAGGGAGAACAGTCCACCCCCTTTGGGAGTTTCAGGTTGTAGTAAACCCCAATATATATTCACCCCAGGGTGCGGTGCCTGTGTGGCCCTGTTTTCCGCTAGTAACCACTGTCCATCACTCATCAGTCTGTTCACAGAGCAGTTGTGCGAATCATAATTAGGAAAGGTCAATATCACTCCCTCCGTGGAGCACAGGACTTGATGCTCCCATCTTGATGAGTAAATCTCTTCCCAGCAGGTTAGTAGGGGAGTGTTCAGAACAGACAAATTGATGTGTGAGAGTCTGTGTGGCCACTGAGACACAAAGTGGAACAGTGAGTGGCAGTTTTGTTGTTACCCCAGCGAAACCTACTAGCTCAACAGCTTGTGATGACATATCCGTAGCCTCCACCATGGTGGTCAAGGTGGAGTAGGTGTGTCCACCAGAAAGGGCAGCTGTTTGTTTTTGACCTGGATTGTGATCACTGGGTCTGCCCTCCCAATGTCAGGTCTTCGCTGTGGGCCTTGTCAGTACAGGTTTCCCTCCTCTTGGAAGACGGGATATTGTCCTGCTGAACCAGGTGGTGCCATAGTTGGGTTGGTAGCCCGATGTGCACCTCTGGGTGGGCCTCTGTGCCCATGGCCCCTGTGTCCTCTCTGAGGGCCGCCTGGAGGACGTTGGTAGTACATAGGACAGTCTCCGACCATGTGTCCTGGTTGTCCACAGCCGTAGCAGACCATCCCGCTGCCTCGTCCTGTTCCGCCCATGAACCATCCTCCTTGCGCTCCCCCATATCCTCCCCTGTATCTCCCACGTGTTGCGTACCCGTAATTCGCTGTTATTTAACCACTTACCTCCTCCCTTTGCAGGGTGTGGGAGTTTCTCCACTATTCCATTCATGTCCGCAAATGACCATGGTTTGTACTGGTATCTGTCCACTTTCACCAAAAGGGGCGCTTGTGTGCCTGGGCCTGGAGCATGGCTTCTCAACAGATATCTGGGAGCTTGCTGTGGCTCATGCACCTGCAGTTGGCCTGTCAGTGTGACCCCCACACCACCTTTCTCATTCTCACTCTCCACTACCTCTTCCTGATCTATCCCTAGGTCAATCAACGTTTCTCCCTCTTTATTCCATTGGTCCTGTATCTCCTTATGTTCCCTGTCCTGTCTCACCTGAAATGGCTCCAGATTCGTCTGACTCCCTTTTACCTCATCCCTTACACTTAACTTACTCTTGCTCCCTCTTTGTCGCCCTTCTGCCCCTAGCGGTGTGAATGTCTGCTTCCCTGCATCTATCTCCACTGCTCTAATTCTTTCAATAAGTCCCCAGTGTCTCCCTTCTCTTCCTCCACATCTAATGCTCCTCCCTTTATCTGCCACACTAGGAGGAGGGGGTGCGCTGGGCAGGGGTGGGTATTGGCGAACCTCCATTTTCTTTTTGTCCTTCTCACACTTACCTGCATCCTTCTCATCGTGTAGTGGAGTCCGGGCCTGCATCGCTCTTACTGCCAGCGCCATGTTATGCATCATCAGTCTGTGTGCTTCTTTTTCCTCCACTTCCTTCTTCCACTTCATCTTCACCATCATCCCAATAACGGGTCTCCTTTTCATTTCTTCCACTTCCTTCAATGCTTTCTGATCCTCTGCATCAGGAGAGCAGCCAGATCCTCCCTGTCCTCGTCATGCAATCCATACTTACCAATCACTTCCTCAAATTTCTGCTGATACTTACCTTTCTGCTTTTTCCGTTCCTGTTCAGGAATACCACTCATTAATTGATTACGTACCTCTACCTATTGCCACCGAAGAGTGACGGGCCGTCCCCCTTCTCCTCCACATTTTCTCTCACACTCATTGTCCATTATGTACAGCAGTGACAGCCAACCGGTTTGTATGGAGTACACCCGAGCAACCGGTCCAACTGAGTACTACTTCTCTCAACCACGAGACCACTGCTTCGTTAACACGATTAGGTTTCCACAAATGATCTCAGGTGGCTTTTCGTACTCAGGGCACTGTCACTGTACACAACACAAGCTGTACATATGCATATACACCAGAAAACAAAACAACTTATTTATACTTAACAAAAAGTAAACCTGCTTTTATCATTATATTCTGTAATGGAAAAATGAATTTTAATGATTGATCATTCTTACTAATTATGATTTTTATTGTTTCTTACTGTATTCTTGGGTTTTCAGGTTTCACAGGTTTTCATTTACAGGTTGATTCACAGAGTTCACTAACACTTGTGTTTTTCATAATCATGTCTGATGTTTATGTTCTTCCTGACCTAGTATAGTCTGACACTAAGGGACACAGTGTTCTCAAGGATGTTGGTGAAGAGTATCTGGGAGAAAGGTTCCTTAGGACACAAGGTGTGGGGAAGGGACAAGTACAACAGAGCACACCCAGGATGGAGGGTTAACTGTCGAATGAGAATATGGAGTTTTAGAATACAGCCTTATTAGGAATCACTTTGTAGAACAATAGGGAAGTACAGACTTAATTATCTGATTAAGCGAACAATTATTTGCATTTACTTTGCATATCTGTATAAGTAGCGGCCTCAGCCTAGTAGGGGCTGAGCAACTGGGGAACAACATGGGAAGACTCTGATCAATTGTGTTCTATGTGTGCTCCTTTCTTGCAAGAAATATATTCATAAAAGACAGTCGGTCTGCACTCTCTTTATTGCTCATCCTACAACGGTTGTTTTGCCACAACAATTCTCTTATACCTTTACCTTAACTCGCCACTTACCGGCTCTTATGGAGCCGTGGGTACTATGCTTTTAGCGTGTTCAATGAGGGGCAAACCAACACTCCCCAGAGGCACCCTTTCTCTGGACTTTATCCCATTGGCATTCACATTCACAAACTGGGTCTATAGTGTGTTCGTCCTGAAGGACATATGAAGACTTCACTAACTTCCTGGTAATGGGGGGAAAGGGCCACCTGGTAGATCAGAGACAGGCTGAGTCTGATCCCCACGTACATGTTAAGAGAGGCTTTTCCACTTGAACATGTATTCCTGCTGAGACCCCTCTCTCAAACCAGCTACCTTCTCTCTCCGAAATATGTACATCCTTGTCTTCATATGTGTCCTTTTTTCTTTAAATGGAGGTTCACAGCTGACTGTGGTCCTGAGGAGCTGTTGTCCTCCTGTGCTGGGCCATCCTCCTGTTAAATGGTTGTTTGGTGTCTCCAGTGTAGAATTCTGAGCTTTCTTCTGTACATAAGATCACATACACTACATTGCTCATCTCTTACTTTGGTGTTTGGTCTTTTGGGTGGACTAGTAGCGTTTCCCAAAGATCCTTTTAAGCCTCTTTGAAACAGCCGCTACATAGGGAATGTCTAGGTTTTTCCTCTATGGATCCTGAGTCTCAGCTTGTTCCCTTGTCTTTCTGCCCGATCTGTATGCTGCCTTATGGAAGAAACACTTTGGGAATCTGCAACTTTGAAGAGCTGCCTTTAGGTGTAGGGCCTCCTTCCTCTTGGCATCAGTAGAGGTGGGCAGGTTTCTCGCTCTGTGGTGCAGAGTCCTGATGACTTGTAGTTTGTGTTGCACTGGGTGGTTGGATTCAAATAGGTATTGGTTTGTGTGTGTGGGTTTCCTGTAGATTTCTATGTTCAGGTTGGCTTCAGACCCAATGATGACCGGACTCCAGAAAGGCTTTCCTGTTCTCTCTAGCATTTTTCCTGTTGACTTGATGTTTGTCTACTGCATTTAAGTGATTTGTGAAAGGTTTGAATTTCCCGGGTCTTGATCTTCACTCAGGTGTCATCCACATTTCTATCCTCTATTTTTGCTTAACTTTTTCTTACAAATTTATGAATATTACCAGGTACAGAGGCAAGAAAGAGCATATGAACCTGAGAGGAATGAACTGATTTTCTGCATTAATTTTCCATAAAATATGAGCTGATTTATAATATTTCATAATAATGAGCAAATTTTTATATAATAATTATATATATAATGAACAATTTCATATCAGAACTAAACTGTAAAAATGTGTTTGGTAAAGCTGAGTATTGGGCTGCACACAGAACTAAAAGAAGAGGAAAACACATTTACCAATGTCAGTGGTTTAACTCAGATGGACTGTTAGACACAGCAGAGTCTGGTGGTACACAAGAGGAACAAACTTTTGGCCAATGAAGAGTTGTTTCAGAGAGCGAGGGAGTTGGTGTCCACCAGAGAGAAAGGCAGGAGAGGAGATAAAGGAGCTGTCAGACAGAGCTGTGGTCAGAAAGCTGTCTGAGCTCTGCAGCTTCTCCTCTGATGATGGAAGAAGCTGAACTCTGCTTCCCAGAGCTCCTCAACACCTCCTGCAGGAGGCCACCACTTCCTCAGTCAGAGGAGGCGTTTGTTTACAGCCTGATGTTCCTCTTCTCTCTGCTCACTGCCGTTCTCAACCTGCTGGTCATTATCTCCATCTCCCACTACAGGCACTGACAAACCTCTGCATTATTTCATGTTGTGATTGATCAGTCAGATCATGGGAAATGATGTTCAGGATTCATTTCAGAGCTTGTGTTGTGTGTGAGCTTTGGTAAAAAATACAGTTGGAAAAGACTTGTAGTAGCTGAGAATGTCAACATTTCTCACAGTCTGTCAAATCTAATTTGTGCACAAATTGTGTTTGACATTCTCAGTTCTTTTTTAGAACTACAAATCTTTTCTCCACATCTACAAACTTGGATTTCTCCTTGTTTCTCAGGTGAACAGAGGCTGCTCTAACCCACAGGCTTTGAAATACTGAATTACTGTTGGTTATGTCCAAATGTTTATAGAAATATGTTGATGGTCCAGTTACACAAAGACAAAAGTGATTTTCTAACCATCTGAGAACGAGCTCAGAGCTGTGTGAAACCTTGAAGTTACAAGTATGAATGATGTCCCTGTTTTTACAGCTGAAATCTGGACCAGTATTTGTTTGTGAAGCTTGGATGTGTAACTTCAGTGTCCACACAGTGTGGGAACTAGTTTTCTACTTTGAATCTGTACTTTGATATTCCATTTTTCTCACAGGTGTTTTTGTGGAACCTCCCATTTGTTTAGAGACACAGTGTTTTTGTGGAACGACAAAGTGCAGACTTGAATGTCTCCTTTTTTCTCAGGTGAACAGAGGCTGCTCTAACCCACAGGCTTTGAAATAGTTTCTGAACATCATTTCCCAAACTCCCAGCCTGATCTGAGCACACAGCAGTGGCTTCAGTCTCCTTGTATTTTGATAGACTGAGGTTTTGAATGATTCTTCCTGCTCTTGTTGCACAGCAGCTGCTGTTTTTGATGATACTGTTGATGATACACAGAGATGATGTCCTCTTGTTGCAGGCAGCTCCACTCCCCCACAAACTTCATCCTTCTGTCTCTGGCCGTGTCAGACTTCATCATGGGTTTCCTGGTGATGCCGATTGAAATCCTCATGATGTGGACCTGCTGGGTCCTGGGAGACCTCATGTGTTCTCTGTACTTTTTGCTCCCTATAACACTTATCTGTGGAACTGTAGGAAATTTAGTGCTGGTATCAATCGACCGTTATGTGGCAATTTGTGACCCCTTGCGTTACCCGACCAGATTTACTGAAAAAACTGCTAACATTGGCATTTGTGTGTGTTGGGCCTGTGCCCTTTTCTACACCATTTTCCTTTTATATGACAACTTGACTCATCCAGGCATTTATAAATCCTGTCATGGGGAGTGTGCGATTAAGCTTATTGGAGATGTGGAACTTGTTTTCCGTTATATTATTCCCTTTTCAGTCATCATAATTCTGTATACGAGAGTGTTTATAGTGGCGGTGTCTCAGGCTCGTGCCATGCGCTCTAATGTTGCAGCCAAACTCCAGCTTTCAGGAACTCGGATGATAAATAAGTCTGAGTTGAAAGCAGCCAGGACTCTGGGTATTGTTGTAGTTGTGTTTGTGCTCTGCTACTCTCCATTTTATTGTGTCTGTCTCTCAGGAAGTGAGCTCATGATTGGTTCTAAGATTGAAGCCTTTCTGAGCTTTTTGATGTTTTGTCATTCTGGTCTGAACCCTCTGATCTATGCCCTGTTCTACCCCTGGTTTAGAAAAGCTATGAAACACATAGTCACTCTTCAGATACTGAAGCCTGGCTCCCGTGAGGCCAACATGCTGTAGACACTGTGATGTAATTAAAATGAGCCATTTTCCTTTTGGATAATTGAGTCTTTTTGTATCAGTAAGAAGTAGAATGTGTGTTTTCAGGAGAAAAGGAGTGTGAAATGCTGCTGCAGATTCATAACAAGATGTTTCATTGTTCCACAATTCAAAGGCTTCAGGATCCACAGTAGAACGTACTCATTAATCTTTATGATGACAGAGCATTGATAACCAAGTCATCCAAAGTTTTCCTGCAGGTGAACTCCATGTGAGCAGTTTAATAAATGTCACAGTTACTTCATACATGAACTGGTTCCAGTACCATCTGACCAACAGCTGAAAGCAGAACATGTGAAGCAGCAGTTTTCAAGAGTCCTGCATCAGTTAAGCATCACTTAACGATGTGTTTGATTGACACCCCGCAGTTCCAGTACACTAGTCTGACTTAGCCTTGACTTTAAAGTCAAGTGGAACTTTATTTATATAGCACAATAACCATCGTTGACCAAAGTGCTTTATTTATCATCCTAATAAACAAACACAATACACACATTGTGAACCAGAAGAATAAGAGAGTTCAGTATATATTGACATATAAATAGTAAGATACAGTGGTAGACACAGTTCTAACTTCAGGCTGTTGTATAATCTAGGGTCTTGCCCAGCTTTTACAGCGAGTTCTTGGACTTTCGGCAAGCCCTGGTCCGAGGACTGCAGCATTCTGAGTCTTGCAAACTGTTAAAAATTCAGTTAAATATGAGGAGCAAATGCCATTCAGCACTTTAAAACCATCAGAAGCCAATGAAGAGAAAATAAAACTGGACTAATATGAGTTGGTTTAGAAGAATGAGTTAAGAATGAGCAGCGTTTGTACAAGCTGTAGAGGGGCTGAAGAAAAGGTATTAATACAAGCATAGAGCTCATTACAATAGTGGAGACTCGAACTGATGATGGCATAGATAATCCTTTCTATATAATTTTTTTTTTCTTAAAACAAATTAAATCCACAGGCAGATGCCAAAATAAAACAGATCTGTAAAGCCATGCTCTTTAGTCCACTGGTGGTCTCCTTCAGCCAAATTTTCCCTTGATTCAGCAATGTACAAAACTAATTTGTTTACCGTTTTGGTCATAAAATCTCACACACACACTGATCAGCCATAACATCACGAGCATCTGCCTGATCCTGAGTTGTCACTCTTCAGTTCAGTGTGTCATGTTCACGTCCTGTCACTCTTCAGTGTGCATCATCTGTGAGTCTGTCTTCTTCCATAGTTCTGCTGTCTGGGCACACATCTGTGTGGGCACACGTCCTTTTTGGGCACATGTTTGTCTGGGCACACGTCTGTCTGGGCACACGTCTGTTTGGGCACACGTCCTGTTTGGGCACACGTCTGTCTGGGCACACGTCTGTCTTGGCACACGTCTGTCTGGGCACACGTCTGTCTGGGCACACGTCTGTCTGGGCACACGTCCTGTCTGGGCACACGTCTGTCTGGGCGCACGTCTGTCTGGGCGCACGTCTGTCTGGGCGCACGTCTGTCTGGGCGCACGTCTGTCTGGACACACGTTGTGTCTGGGTACACGTCTGTCTGCCTTCCAGTGAAAAACAGTGATATTTTTTTATTAAAGAGATATTTTTTAGAGAAATTCAACAGCCTCCCCACTAGTTGTTGTAGCACCACTATAACCACTGAATGTCACCTTATGGAGATGAATCTACAGTCCTTCTCATTTTCAACCATTTCAACAAAGATTGACTAATTCAAATTTTTTGAAAAGGATGAATGAAATCTACAGTTTGAACTGATCATCAATGAACCTGTCAGTTTACTGTCTGTCCTTCCTTCATCCAGCCATCATAGTTTGGCCCTGGTCACAGTCCCTCAGATCCTTACACTGACTTCAATCTTATTTGAAGAGATTCCAGACTAATTCTTTGTAGGAAAAGAGTTAGTCTGGCTGGCCAGTCTAGGGCTGCAGAGGACTTTGAATTTCATGATCTGTAAGTTTATACATACGGATGAATGCAATGGCAGTTTGTCCATGGTCCTCCTGTCCCTCACTGACTTGAACGTCTACATGTCTCTGCCAATAATGTGTGTTTTCCAGATCAGTTTGTTGATCCGACTGATGTCCCTCTTGGTGGTGCTGCTCTCCCAACTGGCCACAGCAAAGTAGAGGGCACTCACACCCACAGACTGGTAGAAGAGCTCCAGCTTCCTGCCGCATATATTAAAGGACCTAAGCTTCCTCAGGAAGTAGAGTCTACTTATGCTCCTCTTGTCCACAGCATCACTGTTGTCCCTTCAGTCCAGCCTGCTGTTCAAGTGAACCCCCAGGTATTTGTAGTGATCCACAACTTCCACCTCCTGGCCCTGGATGATGATGGGCTCCACTGGTATCCTCTTCCTCGTGAAGTCCACCACCAGCTCCTTGGTCTTATCCACATTAAGGAGCAGGTGGTTGGCCTGGGACCACTCCAAGACGTTTCTGATCATTGTTCTGTACTCCGCCTCCTGCCATCCCTGATACACCCAACCACTGCAGTGTCATCGGAGAACTTTTGCAGGTGGCAGAACCCAGAGCTGTACTCGAAGTCTGAGGTGTATAGGGTGAACAGAAATGGAGACAGGACAGTCCCCTGTGGTGCCCCTACATTACTGATCACAGTATCAGCCAGGGATCTCCCCAGCCGCACAAACTGGGGCCTGTCAGACAAGTAATCAGCAATCCAGGAGACAGTGGAGGAGCTGACACCCATCCTGAGCAGCTTCTCACTCATCAGGAAGGGCTGAATGATGTTAAAGGTACTGGAGAAATTAAAGAACCTCACAGCGGCATTCCCACCATCCAGGTGGGCGTGAGCACACTGCAGCAGGGAGATGACAGCATTGTCCACACCATATGAGGCTGATACACAAACTGAAGAGGGTCCAGGGCAGAGGCCACCAGGAGTCTGAGTTGGGCCAAGACGAGTCTCTCCAGGACCTTCATCTCGTGTGACATCAGAGCAACCGGTCTGAAGTCGTTGAGGCCTCTTGGGCACTGGCATTATGCAGAATGTTTTCCATAGCACCGGTATCCTTTCCAGCTTCAGACTCAGGTTGAAGATGAAGTGCAGGATCCCAGACAGCTGTGCAGCACAGGTCTTCAGGATCTGAGGGTTGACACGGTCTGGGCCTGCTGCCGTGCCTTGGTGGACTCTCTCTAACTGTCTTCTCACCTGGCCAGGTGTGACAGTCACAGTGCAGGTTTCACCAGTGGGGGTGGGAGGTGGCGGGGGAGCGGAGGTGTCCGGCAGAAAGGGGTTGTTGGAGTGTTGTGGAGGTGTAAGGACTGGAGAGGTGGGGAAAAGGCCAGCAAGGGGTCCAGAGGTGAATCTATTGAAGAAAGCTGAACAAAGCATTCAGCTGGTTAGTTCTGTCTGGGTCGGCCTCCAGCTGTCGGGCTTTGGTGTTAAAGCCAGTGATCTCCTTCATGCCCTTCCACACATCCCAGGTGTTGTTCTGCTGGTACTTGTTGTCCGGCTTCCTCCTGTAGGTGTCCTTACACTCCCGCAGCTTCACCTTGAGTAGCCACTGTATCGTCTTCAACTCGTCCTTATCTCCAGATCTGAAGGCTCACTTCTTCTGTTTTAGCAGTTCCTTCAGTTGGCTGGTGATCCAGGGCTTGTTGTTTGGATAACAGTGGACAGTCCTTGTTGGGGTAGCTGTATCCTCACAGAAGTTGATATAATCCGTGATGCAGTCCGTCAAATTGTCAATGTCATTCCCATGGGGCTGGCAGAGCACACTCCAGTCTGTGGTCTCAAAGCAGTCCTGCAGAGCCTCTCTGGCCTCCTGACTCCACCTCCTCACAGTCCTTGTGGAGACAGGCTGCCTCTTCACCGCAGGGACATACTCAGGTGTTTACAACATCAGGTTGTGAGCAGACCTTTCCAGGGGGGACAGGGCAGTGGCAGTGTATACGTCCTTTGTACTAGCATACAGCAGATCCAGAGATTTATTGTCCCGGGTTGTACAGTGAACAAACTGATCAAAAGTGGGCAAAACTGAGTCCAGGGTGACATGATTAAAATCTCCAGAGATGACAATGAGGGCCTCCGGCTGTTTAGACTGTTGCCTAGCAACAGTGGTGTGGATCACGTCACTAGCTGCCATTTCATCCGCTGAGGGAGGAACATACTGTTATGAAATGGTGGTGTCGGTGTCTCACTGCTGAAAACATGCATTACATAATCACACAATGCTCCGGCGGAGAACAAAGGACACACAGGGGTATAAATAGACAGAATTCAAGACTAATTAAACACAGGTGAAAACAGTCTTACTAACGAAACAAAGCTACCTAGGATTAACACAGAACTGAAACAGGAAGTAACCAAAATAAGAGACTGAAACTGGAAACAGAAAACCCAACTCATGACAGAACCCCACCCTCAAGGCCAGATTCCAGACGGCCTTGAGACAAAGTTAAAAAAATCAAGCTCCATAGCGAGCGGGAGGGAGCCGAGTCCAAGTCAAACCCAAGCTCTGACAGTTCTGGGTTGCTCTGGGGATCAACCCCTGGTGCAAACAAAGTCCGAAGCCATTCAGGTGGACGGCCTCTCGGGCAAACACAGATTGGAAGCAGTTCGGGTGGACGGCCTCTCTGGCGGACGGAGGTCCAGGGCCATTCGGGAGGGCGACCCCTGAGGCAGATGAAGGTCCGGGGCTGTTCAGGAGGACTACCCCTGAGGCGGACGAGGGTCCGGGGCCGTTCGGGATGACGACCCCTGAGACGGACGAGGGTCTGGAGCCGTTCGGGAGGATGACCCCTGAGGTGGACGGGGGTCTGGGACCGCTCAGGAGGGCGACGAGGGTCTGGAGCCGTTCGGGAGGATGAACCCTGAGGCGGACGGGGGTCTGGGACCGCTCAGGAGGGCGACTCCTGAGGCCGATGTGGATCCCAGACTGTCCCGAAGAGGCAGGACCAGGAGGCAGCACCAGTTCTGGGTCTGGCTCCGCAGCGCAGGACCCTGGTTCGGGTTCCAGTGGCGGCTGTGGAAGCTTGGGACACTCTGGAAGCTCTGGCAGTAGCGGCAGCGGCTGCTCTGGAACCTCTGGTGGCGGCAGCTGCTCTGGAAGCTCTGACGGGTGTTGCTGCTGCTGCTGCTGCTGCGGCGGCTCGGGAAGCTCTGACGGGTGCTGCTGCTGCTGGGGCGGCAGCTCGGGAAGCTCTGACGGGTGCTGCTGCTGCTGTTGCTGCTGCTGCTACTGCATTTGAATTTGCCTCTTCATACTGTGACGGTTATGTCGTCGTCGATGCTGCTGGGACAGGACCTCAGCGGGGATGTCGTCGGCACGCTGAGGTTGGGATTGCGGGGCAGACAGGAGGGACTCCAGCTGGGCAGACAGGAGGGACTCCGGCTGGGCAGCAGATGTGTTGCCAGTGGACACAGGGCCCATTTTCCAGGGAACCAGGGGCTTAGCCTTCAGCTTCCGCCAGATAGCACGTGTGGAGGATCGAGGAGGCAATCTGGAGGGATACCTCAGCAGGGGCAAGCTCGTTGAACCCCTGGGGTTCTGGTCTCTGCCTCTTTGGACGGCAGCGACGCCGGGGCTGAGGCAGCCGGACTGCAGACTCGGGTGGCTGGAACGCCAGGGACTGGGGTACTGGCACACTGGCCCGGGATTCGGGCAGACTGGTCACACCAGGCAGACCAGTTGACAGGTCAGCCGGAAACTGGGAAACTGGAGAGGGTTGGAGTGCCGCGAGGCATCGCTGCTTTGCCTCGTGGAAGGGAAGTTGTAGCCTCCTGCTGACATCCAGCAAAGTGCGTGAAGAAGAAAACATTTCTTCAAACCCCTTGATCTTCTCCGTAGGCACGCCAGGTGGGGGAGGCTGAAGCCGCTCCTCTTGCTGGAGGCATGCGGCGAGGGCTACTGGGTAGTTGGAGGAGAGTCGGAGACACAGTCGAAATGCGGCGACGGAATCCCACGACTGCTCCGCGGTGTCCGCTGGGTCCAATCTTGGTCGGAGCATTCTGTTATGAAATGGTGGTGTTGGTGTGCTGAAGGAGGAGAGGTGAGGACCCAAGTGCAGGACACAACAAGTTTATTTCCAGGATTCAGGCAATGCTCCGACGGCGAACAAAGGAAACACAGGGGTATAAATAGACGGAACTCAAGACTAATTAATCACAGGTGAAAACAATCTTACTAATGAAACAAAGCTACCTAGGATTAACACAGAACTGAAACAGGAAGTAACCAAAGTAAGAGCCCAAAACCAGAAATGGAAAACCCAACTCATGACACATACAGTCTGATGAAAACCACAGAAAAACAGGCCTTTCAGATATCTGTCTGACTTGTTTCAGAAGTTACTGTACTGGTCCTACAGTGAGTGAGGGTATATGGCCTTTTCTCAAATCCTTTAGCCCTGTTTAAGGGTGTTCCTCAAGGATCCATATTGGGTCCTACACTATTCAGTATATTAATAACATTGCTTATACTGTAGTAAGTTCTAATATCCATCTGTACACTGTTGATAACATTATCTATACATCCATCCCTCCCTGAACATTGCCAAATTTAAATGTGTGTGTGCAAAGTGCAAATTTGACCAAAGAGTCAAAGCACTCTGTAAAGTCTTCTCCAGCACATCCTCAGACACTTTTCATGGGGTGAATGTCAGGACTTTGTTGTGGCCAATTATTCCTGTTGCTCCGCACTCACAAGTTTGGCCTAAAGAATCTTGCTGTTGTCATCCTGGAATATGCCTGTGCCAGCAGGGAATCATCCAAG